>NW_028278185.1:370528-741057 GCF_059751315.1 Micrasema longulum | reverse complement strand
TGTCTAGGCATTTGCAAGGTTTATGACCTGTCATTTAGTGGTTTAAGTGACCACCCTACACACTGGTAACATTCACTATTTTGCCTATGTTTGAATATCCATATTTTGTCAATTCTTCCATTTGTTGATTTTGATTTGTCAAGGGCACTGATATTCCTGAAAGCAATATGGAATCAAATGAAAATAATAAAAATAAAAACTGTAATACTGTTGCAAAATTCTGTTTTTTTATTTATTTGTTCGTTTACAATTTATGTATCACTTTTTTAACATGAATGATTATGGGTGTCCCGTGCCGAGAGATACATTTTATATAATTTTAGAACATGCCTTTTACATAAAACACAATAAAAACACATAAAACTCACAAATAAAAACACTATAAATAAAAACGTCTTTCTACCTATTTGGCCTGATCCACTCATCAATCCGTGCGCATCCCGCCTCCATTATCCATTTCTTAATGGTGATTTTGAAGTGACAGTGTTTACTGATTGTCCTTATGGACAATGTAATGTAAAGTTGTACACTTTAATGTAAAGTTGTACACTTTAATGAAAAAGTAGCAATCCTCTTAACATTATATTAATAACATTGTATTACTAAAAAAAATATACCTCTATTATTTTATGGACCGAACAATAAAAAACTTAATATAACAAAATATTTTGATACCAAAAAATAGTAAAACGAGTTACAGAAAGTGACTGGCATGAAAAATAATATCTTACTACGGTATTATGTATCACCAAAAATGCATAAAGCTATAAAAATATTATATTATTTGAAAAAAAAAAAAACATTATTACTGTATTTTTTAAATTTATTAGAGTTGAAAATCAACTGATCTATTAAATCAAGAAGATAATAGTCCGCCTCGTGGTGTAGGAGTTGAGATATTCGCCTGCTATGCTCGAGGTCCTGGGGTGATATTCCAAACGCTCTCGCGGCCGTAAAAAAAGCTTTTATCTCGCGAGAGCCGTTCAGAATAGCACCGCTGGGTTCGATTCCTGAGAGAGTCATCATAAAATATGTATTTGTTATAAAGGTGATTTAATACAGCAATATTATATTGTCCCTGAACTGTGTTAGGTCTTTGCCAGTAGTGCCTTGATAACTCCCTAGGGGGCGAAATCTAGACTTTTGTCTTAAAAAATTTGGACAAACTCAAAATATGGTAATGTCAAATGTCATTTAAGGCGTTTTTAGTATAAAATGTAGATATACACACAACTCGGTACTTACTGGTATGTTTACTTCAAGCCGATTTGGTCAAGGATAAACATAGTCACGAATCACATTGCAAATACTTTAAGTACACACGGAATAGGTATAATGGTGTCATTATGAATACAAACCAAGTTTTATTAAGCCATTATGCTTTACAGTAATCATGAAAATCCATACTTCAAACAATTTATAAAACCATTAAGTAAAAACAGTAAAATAATTTTATACAAGCTTTCTCGATATTATATAGGGCAAACCATCTTTATTATAGGTTTTTATATTTTTTTAAAATATTACGTTTTTATAAAGGTTAACCATTGGGGTGGCGATTATAATTTGCGTAGGTATTATTTGAATGAATCGTTGGTATATGTTAATTTTTGCGGAATGAGAAAAAATGCGTTTGCGCGATGATGGCAGATTGCGGCTAAACAAATCACAGCAGACAAAAATCTTACCTTTTGAAAGTCAGGACAGAGAATCGGGGACAGGACTCCAGATACTATCTTCAAGTCCTGGTTTCTGGGTATTGTTTACTTTTTTTGGTGAACACTGCACTTTCACTATAGATATGCGGGGAATATATTGATTGATGAATGTGGCTGCGCGGCGGTCAGAATATGTAAAGGTGTGCGGATGCAGGCAGATGATTAAATTGAGAGCGGATGCGGGCAGATAAATTATGATGCATGTGGTTTTCGACAGAACAAATTATCAGGCAGGAAGAAAAACCTGATTGTTGATGTTAATTGCTATGGATATGGAAAATTGTTCTCATAGCAACCGTACCTACCCATGGCCATAGTGACGCGGAGAATAAATAAACATTGGAAGTTATATCACAAGATGGGTAGGATAGGTAGACCTTCATCAACTGTCGGTCCGTCCAGCCACAAACCACTCAATCCTACCAACCACTCCCACCAATAAGTAGTAGCGCAACAGTTTGATGAACAGGTATTTGAACATATTTTTTCTGTCAGTCTCTCGAAAAAGCGAAAAAAACAACTGCACGTCGCGTCGGATTGTTTATGCTTAGCTAAAACTGACAAATTGAAGTCTCGTATTTCCATTTTCCACACCCCAAAATTGATCCAATTTTGTTTTTTTTAAAGAACGAATATCAGAATGAAATTTTCGTAGTCAGTATCTTTTGCGCTTCTAAAAAATATTTATGGTATTTATATACCATACGCCCGAAAAAGGCAAAAAAAACTACGCAGTTTTAAGGGTTTTTCGATCGTTTTAGCTCCCAATACAAATAATTGATCCAAAAAACAAATGATAGAGGAACACCAATGGTATATCTATAGTGTGCGAAAAAATCATTGCTTTAGTGCCATAATTCTGGGAGAAAATAAGAGATTACGTTTGGATGAAGAAAAGTCCGACCGAGAAAAACATGAAATAACTTACAATAATTTAACAACAGTATTTTGAGTTTGTCCAAATCCTTCTAGACAAGGACTGGATTCAACTCCCTAGGAAGCTGTGAATATTAACATATTTCAACAGAGATGAAGAACATTTTAGAGAAGGTCATATAGAAGTCTAGACATCTACAGGGTTCATGACCTTTCATTGGCTGGTTAAAGGGGCCACTTTACAAACTATGTAACATTCACTATTCTGCCCATATTTGAACATCTTTAATTCTTCAGTTCTTTCGTCTGTTAATGTTTTTGAAGTTAAAATACTTAGAGCCACAAAGATCTACAAAGATTTGGACAAACTAACAATATTCTTGATAAATCCACTTGGTTCATGAAAAAGTATAAAAATTGAAAAATTAAAAAATTAAAATTTCAGGCGTTGCCTAGTATGTATGTATGTGATATAATTCAATCACATGAATCTCACCCGCAAAAATTAAGGTTTCAGCTCTTTTACTTCAAAAACATCAACAGACGAAAGAACTAAAGGATTATACATGTTTAAATATGGGCAGAATGGTGAATGTTACATAGTGTGTAAAGTGGCCACTTAAACCAAACAATAACAGGTCATAAGCCCTGTAGATGTCTAGACTTTTATATTACCTTCTCTAAAATGTTCTTCACCTCTGTTATAATATGTTTATAACTTTTAAGAAATTTTTTCATAACTTTTTTTTTTTATTAAAAATAAAATGTGAACAACTTTTTATGTACAAACTTACCGCATATTGTAAAATATAATATTATTAACTCTGTTTGGATATGTATAGTGCGTATGTGAGCGGTATAACTTTTTTGGCTGATTTTCAATCTGAATAAACTCACCCGTTTCAAAATAAAAGTAATTCAAGTTGGAAAACAAATTATAATAAAGAAGTTAATAACAGTCAAAACAATCGAACTTACATATAAAAACCTGCCGACGAGTTGTATAATTACAAGCAGAAGGACTTTAATAAATAGTAATTAAATATAATAAAATATATGTTTTTTTATTATTATTTATTATAAAAATAATATTATGGAAATAAATACAAACACGCATTCTCAATTCTTAATACATTTTATTGTATGATAAAATAAAAACACAAAGATACAAGGATCAGCCAAAATATATATTATATGAAGTTATCACAGGTACTGTTGAAAAAGGAAAATAAATTAAGGGCTTTACTTTGATATTTGGATGTTATTTTGCTTTTATTTCTGCAGGCAGTTTAATTATTTACGGTCTAATAAACCCCGTACATAATTATAATAAGTTTAGTGAAAGAATTACAGCAAAAAGTAACAAAATAAAGTTCAATATATTTTTTAAAATCACAAAAAAGTATACATTAGTAGAAATATTAAATAAAAAAGAAATATTACATCTGTATTAAAATTTTAATATTAATCTAATATTTGTATATAACCACTTACTGACTTTTCTATATCTACCGGTTTCAGGACGTACCGGTATCTTCGTCAGGACACCAATTAAACCAACATGCAAACCAACAAGTAAATATTTACACAATAAGTGGTTATATACAAATATTTAATTACATTTAGTAAAATGTTTGACCAAAAAGTTAATGCATATTTATAATATTTATCTTTGTAATAAAAACCTCAATTTATAACGTAAAACGACTGTTACCAATAAAAAAAAAACTAAAATATATTATTTAACATAGGAAAAATTAATAATATAAAATTTTATCAGAATGACATAAGTATTGTAATTTATTATACTACAAGTAAAACTAATAGCATCATCGTTACCTTCCACAACTAATGGTGCATAGGGCACTGCATTGGCAAGTCAATCGCAGCGTATCTTGATATTTTTTGTTACATGAAGGTAAGATGATCAGTCTCATGCTTCAGGTACCAGTCCAGGGACTATTAAATATTTTAAGTGTTATAACACCCCTTTAAATAAATATTTCAAATCAACCATGTCGGGAAGCGAACCCGAGACCTCTTGCATGGTAGGCAAACGCGCTGACCATTACACCACGAGGCTGACAACTGATATAGATAATAAATATTTACGAACATTGCTGAGCTAAAATTTTAATCCTGCCTCAACTTGATTATCATTCCAGATTTATCTCACTCACAAGCTATGTTTTAATTAGAAATTTGAGAGGTTTTTATTTTTGCTTCACTTAAAAAAATTTTTTTGGAGGTTGCAAATTTTTTATGATTTAAGTTGGATTCCGCTGGTGCGTTTCAGGCAACTTACAAAAGCACTATGAAATTTTTCCGATTTTCTGATGAATTAAAATCCATTTTTTTTCCTTTTGTTTCCGATGGTTTGAGTATGTAAGGTGAAATTATGAAATTTATATTTTGGTAGTCAGATTTTTTTTCTGTTTTTATGTTTTCAAAAGTTTAAATTGATATTTCAGTAAACACACAAAGAAAAAAAAACAGCTTTATCTAGAATGGTAATTTATTGTTGAAAAGCAAGACAAAAATATTTTAGTTTGTGGATTAAAAGTCTTGAAAATTAGTCGTACTTTAACAATCCTGAACATTTTCGAAAATTACAGAAGTTTTTTTTTGCTATTTGACTACCAATTTAAAGTCTTGAAACTCAACAGGTTGTGTCAATGGATCATAAAAAAATAAGATAAATCGCAACAGAATACGCTTTAATCTTATTTTTATGCCTGAGGTAAAACCCATTTACGTACATGCCTATTGTCTAAGTATTACGTTGTTGAATCCTTATGTTTAAAAAGTTTTAAACAATTGAATAATTTTACAGAATACATGCTTTCTTTATCCATGTACACTATGACATAAAAATATCCCAAATTTAAAAAAAATCTTTGACGATATAATTAATATTATCAACAAAACAATACATCCATCAAATAAACGTAGTAATGCAAGAAGCAGCCAGTCCACAATTTTGAAAAAATGAGATATTGATTTTATCAATGACGAACTTCAGCCCTACGGGAAATTGGATTCCAAAAATGTCTTCTTGCACAGGGTTAAAATTAGAGCATTAAATTGTAGGCAAAGTTTCTTGAAAATGTACGGAAAAATAATAAAAAATATTTTGATAAAAACGCACTACTTTGAATGACGTCACTGGTTCATGTGAATCAACCTATGATCTGAGAGCTATGGAAGATTTCCGGTTTGCTTGTCGCCTTTGGATCAATGGGAAGAACTGAATGAGAATAAGCGAAAACGAATTTCTGACGTTACTCGTGGAGTTATTTCAGAAATACTAAACTTTAAAAAATTGTAGCTCTGGTAATACTATATATAAAAATAGATTTTTTTTTTGACTTAGTTGAATAGTTTGTTAACAAATAATAATAAAAAAACCACTGAACTTCCTCATTATATGTTTTGCTAAAAACAGCTAGACCGTTTTCATACAAAATATTGTTTTAAACACCTTCTGAAAATGGTGTCCATCACAAAAATGGCATTTGTCAATTTGCAAAAAACATCCACAGCACTAGAAAATATGAACGAATTAAAAAAATCATTAAAACTGGCCAAACACAAACTTTAATTCTTGTTTGCGATTAAAAAAAAAACTAATATATTCCTTGTTACAGTCAAAAACATTCCAACTATTGTGTAAATTTGTTTATTCACTCTTTACACAAAGGTGCTATTATCTCTGTTTCACTTTTTTATGGCTGGCTGCTTTCTGTGTAACGACGTTAAAATATGAAAAATATGAAGAGACTTCGATTTAGAAAAAATGCTCACAACTTTAACGTCTGACTTTGTTTGTGGAATGAAATTTCTACTGCAGAAACATTAAGAATGTTGCAGAATGCCTTCGGTGACCGGGTTATGTCACCAAAAAAATGTTTGCGAGTAGTATAAACAATTTTAAGATGGCAGAGAAAGCGTTGAAGACTAAAATTGCCCTGGACGACGATGTTGACACATCAACTGATGAACAACACGTCAAATAAATAAAAGATTTAGTGTTTAAAAATCGATGATTGACAAAAGATGAAATGCATGATAACTAGACATGAGACTTGGATTTATTCATACGACCCGGAAACAACCGAGCAATTAAGGTAATCCGAGCAAATTGTTAGTTAAGACAAAAATCGTTCAAAAATCAAGATTATGTTAACAATTTTTTTCGGTTATCGTGGTAAAGTGCACTATGAATCCCTTCCGCCGGGCAAAAATGTTAACAAGGAATAATATTTGAGCGTTATGCAACAAATCGTGAAGCTATTCGCAAAAGGAGACCAGAATTATGGGCAGACCACTCTTGGTTTTTGCACCACGATAATGCACCATCTCACTCTGCATTGGTGCTTCGAGACTATTTCGCCGAAAATTCAACTCATATTTAGCATTGAGTAACTTCTGGATTTTTTAAAGCATAAAAGACCGCTCCGGAGACACCGTTTTGACACGACTGAAGAAATAAAAACCGAATCGCTGCGTGTTTTAAAGGCCATTCCGAAAATCTACTAATCTAATCTACGAAAATCGAGGATTAGGAAAAACGTCAGCATAAGTGTATTGTAACGGGAAGGGAGTACTTTAAAGGCAATAAAATAGATTTAGAAGAATAATTACGTATTTAAAAAGTTATAAACAATTTCACCTTACTTTTTTATCACAGTGTTACATAAGTTTTTATAGTTCATGAGCAAAAGGAAAAATCACCGAATTTTATTTACAGAAAAAAGAAAAACAACAAAAAACAGAAAATCAAGAATAACCAAACTTATAACTTATAGTTTAATCATAATATGTGAATTACTTGTTAATAGGTAGTTTTAAGACTGACTGATTATGATAAAAATATCCTTTAAATAACATTATTCGTGATTTTTCGAACACCACTGTTTTTTTATGTAAAATTAGACAAGAGTGTTTTCTGTTCCATATATAACATTATAGACTGTTCGTGTGTTGTACCTACTACACATGAGTTCGCCATTAAATTGATCGTAAACTGAATTAGCGCTTTGCCAGGATCAAAATGGAAGCTAATGGACGCCTATCTTTACCGCCATCTTGTGAAGGAGTAACGCTCTGTTGTCCCGAGTTGATGTCAAGCTTTTCTGCTAACCCGATTTTAACGTAAATAAGTAAACCGTTTGGACAATGTATTTTACCGCTTGTAAGCGGGAGATCGTAAAAAATTAACGATAGCCATTTTTTATGATGAACGGCGGACATTAAAGCCTATGCTGCAGGGAGAGAATCGTAAAGGCGATGTTAAAAACGTGTCATCACGCAAATTGATTCATATATCACGACACGTCGTGCGTGTGTTGCTCATTTCGTACTTAAACAAAATGCGTTTTGAATAACTACTGCTTCAATATGACATCTAAAGATAAAAAAAATACACCGAAACAGATGTAATATAAAATTATAGATTCCAGAATCTTCGAAATCGAAAAAGTGCGCGTGTGTTACTCATTTCATACTTAAAGAGAATGCGACAATTAAGTGAAAAAAAAAATGCGTGCACACAAAAGATTTAATCAAAAATTATATAATTCCTTCAAAATCGGAAAGGCGCGCGTGAGTTGCTCATTTCATACGGAAAAAAATTATGCGTTCTGAATAATGCATTCATAAGATAACCCACAGGAAAAAGAAAACACATACGTGTGTTGCTCATTTTATTCTTAAAGATAATACGTTTTGAATACAGAACTCAATAAAACAATCTAAAGAAAAAAGAAAATACAGACACAGAAACGGATTCATTACAAAATCATGGGATCTAGAAGCTTCAAAATCGGAAAGGCCAGAAAGCAATAACTCACATCTACGGATTTGGTTTTGGATTCGAGTTATCTAACAGAGAAGGACCATTGGCATTGGAGTCCCTTGGTCATCAAAAGTTGTGAGGTAATATTTATACTCGTAAAACGAATTGTCATATCGCTGTGCAAAAAGGAAAACCGATGATTAAAAATGTTGGTTTGTTATTTTTAGAAACAAATTGGGTTCAGTAAATTTTGGCTGGATTCTTTCATATTATTTTGAAAATCACGATACACGTTTTAATGAAAGTCAAATTGAATAACAGTTATGATTAAGTAACGGCAATAAAACAAAACAAACATATATTTATATAATATAATAATAATAATAATATGAGAACACATTGTTTGATGAAAATAAATCATTATTAGCCACGAAAACTACGTTTTAGTAAGAATAAGTGTTTTTTCACTTACGGTTAGTATATCTCATTATATCAACCTACTAAGCTATTACGTTTTTGGATTTTTTAAGAAATAAAAAAAAAATAAACAGATAAAAAAAGAAATTTTAAAAATAAATATGTAAAGTAGTACATTCATTCATCCAGCAATACAAACAATATTCAAAAGGAGAAAATATAAAAGTAGTACAATAAAAGTAGAGCACTATAAGAATCACTCATCTTTACTTGACTTGTCAGTATATCTATACACTTTATATAAACGAAAATGAAATTTTGCTATCATCTGATTAAAAAGTACGCCTTTTTAATAAAAAAATATGTAATTCTGAGCTAAAATACGCAAAGCGAAATTTTTAAAACAAGTATTTCACATTTAAATAAATTTGCAAGAATATAAATAAAATTAAATATCTAATAATTTAATAAATATAAGGAATATTAAATATGTGATAATTGGATTATTGAACATTCGTAAAATGTTAAAATATTTTTACGGAATTAACCATGAAATTGCTGAAAAAAATCAGTAAAAAAAACACAACGTTAAATGCCAACGTTAGGGGGTCATAATAAATGTGAGTAATGTTGACTTGTCTACAAGAAAACTCACCCTTCTCGATTCCTAAGTGGGTCGAAATGACTTTTCCAATATAAGGATGATGACGCTACGGCGCAAAAGTAAATATATTGAAAATAACGTTTACGTTTACTCACCTTGCTAAATAATTTAACGGAATAGTGTTGCGCAAAATCGGTTAGTAAAAAAATGTAAGCAAGAGATTTTTGTAAAATCGGTTATGACAAACAACGTTGTACGATCAGCTCAATATCTTTTAGTCACTGTACACTAATAACAGCGGGAATTAGAATTTTGTGGACTGTATGGAAATTGTTTACTCACTTTTAAGTTCTTCCGATTGTTTCTTTCATGAAGCACTTCACTTTTGCTATTTGCACGGATACCGGTATCGTGTAGATGATGATGACATGTTTATTTAAGGTTGCTTACGGAACACTAATTCCGAAGTATGCAGATGCAGGATATAAACAAGATTTATCAGAGAAACACTTTTACAATGTGACTTATTCACGGGACGGAAGAACAACAACAATTTGAAATAAGAAGGATTTGGGTAGGAACGGGATATTTTCAGTCGTATATGAGTTGCCAGTATAAAACATGGATATTCAGTACTTAATAAGCGTTTTAGAATAAAAAAAATGAAAAGCGTAATTAAGGTAGGTACTTCAGTATTGTGGTCAATTATTCAACGATTGAACCTCTATTCCACCCCTATGGGATCTGTTGATATTAACTTTTTTTTTTTTTAAATATTTATTTGGACTCCTGTATTTAGTAGCCTTACGTGTCATGTACAAGGCTAAGGTACTCGGAAAAAATCGTTTTTGTTTGTCTGGGAAATGGGATGTTCGATCACTGATTTTGGTTTATTACCTTTATGAGTCCAATCACCATTGTTGCAAAGTTCAAGAGCAATGGCGCGTGATAACTACTTTTAACTACAGTGTGAATATCTGTTAAAGATATTCCATATTTTTTTGATTTTGCAATAAGATTATGGCGTTGCAAACTGAAAAATGGGCACTGAAATAACAGATATTCGATACTCTGTGAAGAAATATAATCGCATGGATATTAACATATTACAACAGAGATGGAAAACGATTAAGAGAAAGGAGTGTTGAAGTTTAAGCATCTACAGGTCATATAACTTGTCATCGGCTGGTTTACGTGACCACTTTACACACTGCGTAACATTAACTATTCTGCCTATATTTGAACACTCACATTCGTCTTGTTGTTAGTGTTGTTTTTACCGGCATCAATAAAGGTTTCAGATTTTTTACTTCACAAAAGTCAACAGATAGACGAATTTCAGGAATATGGATATCCAAATACAAGCAAAATGGTGAATGTTACAATGATGACAGATTATAAGCCCTGTAGATGCCTAGACTTCTATTTTCCTTTCTCCAAAAAGTTGTTTATTGTAATATGTTTAAGCCTATGTTTTTTATAACAGGAGTTTTTATTTTCGGTATTTTTGCAATTTACAGTAAAATAAAGTTACTAGAAATTACTATGGAATTCCATCGAAAATTGCCAACAAATAAATTAAATAGAGACAAAGAACACTTTGTTCCTTAAGACGCACCCCAAGTTTTGGTTGAATTTTCAGAGTAAAAAAGTGCGTCTTACGGTCCGAAAAATACGGTTAATTCAAAATTTTGTATAAGAGATACTGCATATTGTATATTTTATTTTAATGACGCGAATGTAGATCAAGGCAAGGTCAAAACGGGACGCATACCTACGTGGTCTACACCAAGGTGCGGACAAAAGCGGACGAATGGAAAGTAAACTAGTACGTAAGCAACCGTAAGTAAACTGCTCTTGTTGAAATGGGACATACCATTAGCGGAACCACGGGACATGAATCATCCGTGGGATATTAAAATGTATCTTATACACAGCATCCTTTGCATACTCGGTACCTTATATTTAACAGGTTCTGTTTATCATTTTTTGTGTTAAGAAAAAGAGCGCTTTACAGCGGCGAAATAAAAATAGAACAGTAAGATTGTAAGAAATACAAATATCTAAATAGAGAATATTTCTCATTAAAATTAACCCGCGAAAAGAACTTTCGAGTAAGTATATTAATTTTATCCAATTTGATAACTTCTTCTCTTAAAAAATCGGAGTAACATAATATTCTGCGCATATGGCCATTTGCAACTAAAAGACATATTTGTTCTGTCAACATGCATAGTTTATAAAAAATATAATTGATGCACAAAATTTTTGGTTTTACTTTATATTTGATAAATTAAAATAAAAACTCATTGATTTTTTTAAGAATTATTTTTAATTACCAACCGGTTTCTGTGCTTCTTAATTAAGTAATTAAAAAATTGTTTAATTTAATTTTATGATTTTAATAGCGGCCACTGAATATTGAATTACATCAGGTTGAGTATTTAGTAGACACTGTTAAAATTATAAAATAGAATTTTATTCATTTCTAAATTGTACCGTTGTAGCTCAGAAACTGGTTGGTAGTTAAATACATAATACGTGGTTCAAAACCAGGGTTTTTATTTTAATATTAATTATGCATACTTTGTACATACATATTAATGCATTGTTTATTTCATTTTGGAATAACGCTCGCTGATATTAGACATATTATTTTCAAACAATTTTCACCATACACAAACATGACATATAATCATGTTTGTATCGACTGAAGATTTTTGCGTGTATAACAAATATTCAAAATATCAACCTTCGGTTTATCTGTGTACATTCACTACCGATTTCCATATTATCTATAGGAGTATAAATACACGAAATAATTTGGTAATTAATACTTTATGGCGGTATACTTTTTTCTTATTAGAACCTGTACAAGCCAAGGTAAACAAAATAAGTAGGTACTGGAACATTATGACCAGATTTTACCAGCATTATTACCGGGTTTTGCAATGTGTACTCCCCCTTTGTCCCGGTTTAACTTAAAAAAATTCCCGCTGTATATTAACAATGAGTTATGCGTTTTTTCCCGCTGATGTTGTGAGTTTTCGCCGCTCCCGTATAAAAGTGGCTTTCAATTATAAGTTTTATGTTATCATAAACAATTTCTCATAATTCATATGTTCTGTATAATGTCTCGTAAAAAATAATTGCTTCTCCAGCCCTTTCCATTTGTTGTCGTTTCGTATTCGTAAACAGCAATATTTATTTACGATAACCATAATTTGATTAAATCTTTAATATTTAATGGGATATTTCCATTAAAACTTTTATACAGTATTTTGAAAATGCCGTTAATATTCGGGAGGCAGGGAACACTTATACTGTTTTTAATATCTCAACATCCATCTTTAAAAAATATAAAGAACGTTAAATATTTTCACTTATATGTAAATAAACCGTTGTTGAATGTAAATAGAAAATACCTTAATATTTTTTATCTTAAAATTGCGTTATCATTCACTTATTTTTTGGTTTTTTTTTACATCTTTTAAATATTTTTTTTGAAAGCATAAATAACATGTATTTTTTTTCGCTCCCTATATCTAAGTTAGTAGTAATTATTATTATAAAACCATGTAGGACTATAGTATGATTAATTGTAAAGGATCTTTACCGACAAGCCATATTCATTGGCTTGGTGAGTCCTGTAAAAAAAAAAAAAACTTTAAAAATGTTTTAAAATAACTAAAATGTAATATTGTATGTAAATAATAAATAAATAAATCAAAAATAAATAAATAAACCTAATTTCTCGGAATTTATTCCCGACCTTAAGCGTCGTTTTACCTTAATATTGTTAAGTATATTCTGTTATTCTAAGATGTAATATAAGTATATCGTGATATTGATTTCACTTCCTGTTATTAACGATCTTAATATCTACAACGACTGTTTTAATAATTATTATCCAAAGCTCCCTACGATTAAAAAATATTCGATTAAGCTGTTAATTGAACATTTTAATAATGCACAACGAATATGAATTCGATATTATGTATCTTTTTTGGGTGATAACAGTAACCGTGAAAACCTTCGCACCTATTTAATATGAATTCGATTTGTAAAACTTTCAAATTTTTTAAATTGAAGCTCTTGGTGGAAGTCTGGTATTTTAAATAAAAAAACATGAAACGTAAATAATTATGTATTTAAAAAAAAATTAAAATGAGTGTTGCAAATTTGTGGATATAAGACTGTATCTCTAGACCTGTATTTCTACAATAAATCGATTTATAAAGTTGTCAAAGAATTATCAATAAGCATTGCGCAATTGATGCATACATTTAGGTAATTTAAAAAATGGTTCTACCAAAATTATTAGTTATATGGTAATTTTGTTTTTCATATATTTCATGCTAGGCTGATTTATCATTATAATTAATCTATTATCATAAACAAAAACAATAACAATTTTAATACAATAAAATCATTTTGTATTTATGTACCACTTGTATTTTTTATAATTTACCGAAACTAGTTGGTTGTCAAATTATTAAAAAAATAAGGTTAAAAAAAGGTTAAAAAGTTATGGAAATGTGGATGTTCAAACATGGGCAGAATGGTGAATGTAACACAGTGTGTAAAATGGCTACTTAAACCAGCTAATGACAGGTCATAAGCCCTGTAAATGCAAGACTTCCATATTCCCTTCTCAAAAATGTTTTCCCTCTCTGTTGGAATAAATTTAGATTTATTATTATTATTATGAATGTTATAAAATACGTATCAAAGAGTTGTCAAAGACCAGAAAGTGTTAAAGATTATTTATTTATTTACGAACTTATAAAGTTCATTCAACGTAAAGAAGGTTGTGTACATAATTAATGAAAATGTACATATGAAACAGTTAATATTATAAATTAGGATACTAAGTGTATAATAGTGATAAATAATGTTAGAATAAGTATAGATGTAAATATTGTGTTGTAAATATATATTAGACTATGTAATACATAGAACTATTTAAATAAATAAATAAATAATAATAATGTAGTTGTGTAGACGAATGGGTAAATTTTGTTATATTCGATATTTTATATTATAAACCACTAACAAAATACGTAGATAAGAATGTTAATTGCCGCTAAGCATTATGTAAGTAATTATGTTATTCATGTTCAATATGTGGCTGAATCAACAAACGCATTCATTAAAGTGTTTCTGTAGCTCTATCACAAATAACTATCGACATGCTAATAAGCGACGTGATATTAATTTCTCACCATTGTTGTTTATCGTATTTGCGATCACAATGAAACATCCGTTAACACCTAATATTAAATGTAAATATATTTACGTTTTGAGACGTATAATCCTGCTGCGCAACCACATATTTGAATTTCACCGGTGTAAATATGGAAAATATTAAAAAACAGCTTTTTTTAAATATTTAATTTATCATGCTATTCATTGCATATAGCTGGTGGTTGGCGAGCCAAATTTCAAGAAAAGCAGTCGCCATAGTAGTTGTAATTTAATTTTCACTTTTTTGTATTATATACTCCTTACTGTTTTGCAAATTTTATTTAATTATTTATTTTATTTTATTCAGAAAACATACAGTCATACATAATAAGTATTAAAAACAACAATTTTTTTTTAACATAAAGAGACCAATTAAATTTTCATAAATTATGCAAAAGATATAAACATTAAATGTGACATTAAAAATGAATAAATAAGAATTTTAAGTGAGAAAAGAATAACTGTTAACATTTGCGTTTTCCATGGAGGTAATAAATTAAAATAAATAAAAATACCGAATGTACACTCCGAACCATCCACGCACACACATGAACGCATATATAAAACATACACAAACATATACGTTACATGCGGCACATATACATAGCACAAACCACTCAAGATGCACATTCAGAAACTATCCCAAATAATCGACCCCATTAATAAATTTTCTGTACACATGCAACGTGTAGTTAAAAATGTCTGTGTGTAAATGCAGTATATTATATTATTTTTTATAGTAAACGCTGATTTTTCGCCAATGAACTGTATTTATTTACGAGGAAAACAAAAAACAATATATATTATCACAACTGTCGATCATGTAACTGTGTTCCATTTTTGTTGAGAGATTTTATTTATTTTCATTAAAGATTTGTGTCGGGATCTTAAAATAAGTACGATTTGATTCGTCGGAAAAGAATGATAGTGAAAGGGATAACAAAAAAATATAAATACGTATTAATTGTACTGTTTTAACTCTTAATTTTCTCGTGATTGGTCTGGAAGACGGTTCAGTGAGTCGAGACTACCGTAGCTGGTGGTTTGGCCACAAACAATCGTCCCTTAAATTCGCCTGCCCATTGTCCGCGCGTGACTGACCGCGTACAATCGAGACCTGACCTCACACTGTGCCTACGTTAGTGCCGGAATATGCTATCTGAAAGCTCACAGATAATGGAAGCTTTTAAAGAGACGAATACTGTTTAATTTATATTACTTTACCTTAGACGGGGTGAGCACAATGTTTTAAAATGTTTATTAATTTGTACATAAATTAACACCTGAATCAAGGCTAACCCGCCTTCATTTTCAATTCAATTTTATGAGGTACTCAAACAGAAAGACAAAAAAAAATTGCCTTTGTGTTTAATATTTTTAGAATATATTTTATGCCAATGACTATATATTATATACTATATATTAACTAATTGCCGACATTTCAATATATTCCGGTTTCAAGTCATACCTGTCTCTTTGTCAGGACACTAATTACACTAACATGCAAATCCCACTATATACCCATACCAAACGTGTTGCACAATAATATATCCACATAAATCTGATAGGACATATTATATTATAAGAAACTTATAATTAAACATGTTTTTTTAAAAATTGTCGGAACAACTGTTGAAAAAAAAGGAGGGGTGGAAAGGAGGAGTTCGAGGGGGGAAAAGACGGGTACTTCTCGAAACTGGTAGATAAAAAAAAGTGAGTAAGTGGTTATTTGCAAATATTTACTGGCATTTATCGAAATGTTAGATCACAATGTCAATGTCAATGCCTGAAATATTAATAATATATATTTATTTGTACATTTTACTATATTTACATTTTTTCGTTTGAAGTACAAGTACTTGCAAAATGTATCATATGTGTGTCAAAAAAAGGGAATATTTAATAAATGAGATGTCAAAATGGCATTTCTGTATACGAGAGGTGAACTACGGTAACTTCAAATATGATATCATTGAATTATTATGTAAAAATTTATTTATTTGTTCTTCTCTACTACATGATAAATCCCATTAACTCCAAATTTTTTATGAACAAAGATAATTTATTTAATTTTTGTAGCAACCCCTCACCAAATTAGAGCTAAAGACTTTAACTGTCTAGTTAGAAAACATTCAAACTCCCAAAGATTTTTTAAATGTGTATATATTTTCGAAAACAAATTGATTTTAAAGCCTCTCATTGAAAAATACAAAAGGTTTGAAACACGAAAAATCACTTATTTGTCTTTTCTAAAAATTTAAGTTTTTGGAGGTACTGTAGTTTACCTCTCGCAAACAATTATTTTAACAAGAAATATCCATGCCGACATAAACAATAAAGGTATAAAAGTAATTGTAAGATTGTATACATTTTTAAAGTGTTGTTGGATATTTATATTTACGTATCGTATCCCCATGTAATCAAAACATAAATTTCTATTAGATTTGTTTTGTTAATTTTTAACTGAGAGTAATTATCAAGTCAAAAACACTCATCCATGGTGTTCTATTTCACACACAGAACTGTACTTTTCATTCGCCCAGACACAATAAAAAATCTGAAATTATTTATCGCGGTTAAAGCTTCGAGTCCAGGAAAGGAATCCTTAGATTTCAAACGGAAGGGAAGTCTGATGTCGAAATAAGAGGAGGATTCGGGAGATTGAAATCATGAATAAAAAGGATCATAAACTTAAAGAGACACCCAAGTCCTGAAAGTTATTTGTCTGTGCTACCCGTAT
The DNA here is from genome assembly GCF_059751315.1 of Micrasema longulum. Classification (NCBI taxonomy): domain Eukaryota; kingdom Metazoa; phylum Arthropoda; class Insecta; order Trichoptera; family Brachycentridae; genus Micrasema; species Micrasema longulum. Next base: position 723,658 of record NW_028278185.1, on the reverse strand, counting down.
TCAGTCCAGTGTGAAATTATGTCCAGATTTTTGTTGAAGAGATACGCGTATTTCCCCAAGGGATGCAACCACCCCACCCTCTAAAAGCCTCTTCACACGGCACCTAATACTTGTTTTTCATATCGAGTATTTTTTTCGTCGTGATTATTGGACCGATTGAATGTCAATAAAAACGTTTTCTTTTACAATTGCAAATTGACTGCACAATTCAGAGCAAGTTGCATAAAAAATAAAAAGTTAAAGATACAAATAAATATGTTTGGCGTTTTCGTCTAAATTTGCAAAATGGGTGGTTTTAACTTACCTTTTTTAAATAACCTGTTTCATCGATTTGACGACAACGCTGAATTGTTTATCTTAAACTTGATTTAAACTTTATTTTTAAATTGATTTGTTTTAACGTTTGTAGACAATAATTGAATTTCACCTTCTAGGGAACTATTTGAACCAACTGGTCGAAGAAGAAGCATAAAAATAAAAATTGTTTTCAGATATGGCGTAGTAGGTGCAATTCATTCAATTCAGTCAGATAATTTTCACCCACATCAATAAAAATTTTAGCTTTTTAACATCACAAAAATCAACGAATTTAAGAATTTTTTCACATTATGAACAATAATTAATAATTATAATAATATTTTCATATATGTTAACATATGTGTATGCATATTTGTAAAATTAAAGAGCTTTTGTAATACTATTTTTATTTTATTTGAAATTATATAACTTTAAATCAACCCTACTCCAAGCACTAGAGCTAGTTAAAAAAAAAATACAGTTAACTAAATGTGTAAAAGCGGATTGCAATGAAAAATAAAAAAATACATGTGCCGTTTTCTGTAACCATATTAATTAAAAATAATTTAAAAAAAATATTTGTATTAAAACGATAAAAGGAAAGAAATTGACACTGATGACAGGCTTTACGATTGTTTTTTCTTTAATATGTTGCCTGACCCACTCTCCCTTTATGAGACCCATTCTACCCCATTCTCACCCCAATAAACAGTTCAGCGTTTACGGTCCTGACCACGATATTCAGAAAATACACGTAAAACATGTTTTTCGTTTTGCGCATCGACACCCGCTTCCAGCAGGGTTAATTGTTTTCCAACGAGGGTAACCCTAATGTATAGACTTCAGTAGCAAGCTGTGATTTTTTTGATAGGTAAGCTGTAAAAAATGATATTATTATTTCCAATAATCTTTTAAGTTAACTGAAGAAACAATTACTATTAAAAATGTTTTGAGTCTATCAAAATTTCTGTGGAAACGAACTGGATTCAACCCCCTTGGGAGTTATTAGTATTACAACTTAGATGAAGAACAAATTAGAGAAAACTTAGAGAAGAAGTACAAAAACTGAAAAGTATTTTCAGAATGAACAATGCTTGCTTCGTTCGCCAATGGCTGACCAAAATACGGACATTAAACAAACTCTGCCCAAATGTGGCGGTTCTGCTTATTAACGAATTCATTAAGGTGCAAATCTGCCTTATCAATATGTATCTTTTTTAGATGATCCGTGTAAGTTGGATTCGTTCTGATGTAACCATTGCTAGAGCCATCTTCAGGGTAAACTGTTTACGTTGAAGATGGCTCCTGCAATAGTGGCCGAAAGGAATCCAACTTATACGGGATCACCCAAAAAAGGTACATATCAATAACAGTGACCGGAAAAATCTAGGCACCTCTTTAGATATCATTGGACAAATACGACGTTTTTATAAAATAGTACATAATTCAAATCATACACTTCCTTTTGTTGTATAAAAACAGCACGTAAACACATTTAAAGTATTTAGTCATCAATTAGATTTGAAGTAAAAAAGAATCGAATAACTCCCTTTCTAAATATTTCTATAACTTGTCAGTTAAAGTTTGATGATTGGCATGAAAAAATATCGATCATAGTATTTTGATACTGTACATTTTACATCTTGATATAACTTTTTATTTGTTTTTTTTTTAAATAAAAAAAAAACTGTTTTATGTGTAAATTTTCACTTAACAATACCTCTATATTTCTTTAACGCACGGCCCTTCAAAAGCCATATGGGCACTTGCAACACTGGATACATCAAACTACAGAGGTGGTATTCTGGATCTTCTCTACCCCCTAGAGAGCGTTTAATTTGAGGATTTTTATTTTTTTAAACTGCTCCAAAAACTGTAATAAAACTAATACGGTTTTGTCAATTCAATCTAATTAGGTACGTGTGTTGGGTACTGCTTAAAACCGCAATAGTTCTTATTAAGTTTTGTTTTCGTTTCCTCATTACGGTTTAAAAAAAAAAACAGCTATTTTTTTATAATCATTGATCAATAAGTCCACTTACATTTACTACACACACTCGCATGCACACAAAACTCACACACCCATACACATATACACACACCATCACACACCCTAAATATTTATACTCACCCTAACTAACATGTACAACAATAATAAAACGGATACACTAAACAAGAGTACGCATTGTTTTTTATTGTGACTGTTATTACTTAAATTTATTGATATACATTAAAAAAAACTTATTACTACTACGAGACTTTATTAATAATCTAGTAAAATTATATTCGATTGTATAAATTGCATCTATCTTAAATTTTATTGAAATTAATATTATATAAATTCTAATAAACTGATCTAATAACATATAATGAAAACTAAATTTTGGTCTATACACATTTTTTTATTTTTCTTTTGTGACTATTGGTGTTCACATATAATTGGTGAAAGATGTTAAGTGTTATTTTTTTATATTTTATAAATTGTATTTATATTGTGATATCGTTTACTGTCTGTAAACTGAAAATAAGTAAATAAAATAAATAATGTTCTAAATGAAAATCGTCATGTTTGATTTCAAGTGTTTATATTTTTTGTCGTTTAATCATCAGTGAGGCCAAATAAAGCAAATAAGGCAGATGGAAAAAATAAATATCTCCAAATTAACCACTCTCTAGGGGATAAAAAAGATTCATAATTGCACCCAGGTAACAAACCTGCCAACACAGAGACGCAACACGGCGCTAACAACTGGAAACCCCAAACGGACACTCTCCGACCATCATTGATTCCATTTGCCTTTAAAACGACATAGTTTCTCACTTATAATATTTAACGTTAAATTGTTTGGGTTTAAACTGTCAGTAGGGTCGCAGTGAGTCACATATTGCTGGAGGGTGTGATTCTTTAAAATGCTGCGAACGCTCAGTTGCATTCCACCGGCAACACTACTGACTAGCCCTACTCGTTAGCGTCGACGTCGTGAATCCTGAGCAATGATCTCACACTCATAACGGTGTGATCACAGCAGATAGCGAGAGGATGAAAGGCGAGTTTCTGGCGCCTCTCTCTAAACCAGAACTATCCAGCTAAGGAAAGGTAGCTCCGATAGAAAAATCCACCAGAAAAGGCAACAGGAAACCACTTTGGTCTTTTTTCCCAGGAATCACCATGGCGAGTGTATCCAATAAGCAATTTTCCTGGCTGCGGAATACAAAAATAGCGCAGGACCGAGATGCTTTCGTTGTTGTGATCGCCAACGTCGGAAGGACTGGACAAGGCACCCCAAGAAGAAGATTTTTTTTAAATTTCCACGGCTAGGTTCAAACAGTGTTGTTCGGTGATACATCGTTGTATTTTATTTGATTATATGTCGGTCAAGTTGTAAATAAAACTCTTTTATTTTATACACGCTATCTTGCAACAAAAGATTTTTTATATTTTTAAAATTTATTTATTCATGTTATAATATTACATTTGGTAAATAATAATAACTCTGTACAATTATCACAACCACACGAAACAGATTCCACTACCCTCTCTTTCACCTTTCACCGCCAGAGCCGCCTGCCGCCTTTGCTTTCTGAATGTACGAGCGCTATCTTTACGGACTGCCCGCAGTACTCGGGGTATTTTCGCCCAGTTTGGGAATTATTGACACTCACTTATATATTTATACGTGCAAACCTATAACGATGGACGGGAACGTTATGAAGTGCTATATTCAGATATTTCCACATAAGTTCATGAGAAAATTATCGAATTTTGGTTCAGCTAGAATTCTGTCTTTGTGAAATTGGAACGCTGAAAAGGTTTAGATTGTGACTGCTGATAAAAATAAAGAATATAAATGGATGAATAATCACAAGAAATATTAGCTCATAATTCCAAGGCCTCTAAAAAATGTTGTGTTCATTTCGGCGGGTTGATCACGTCCAAGCAATTGAATTCTAACCAGTGAAAAATTTACTTAATTTTTTTCCTAAATCCAATAAAATACGTATTAATAACTGTTCTTTTACAAAATGATATAAAACTTTATGACGCCCACGATATCCTTGCTCAGAAAAATCTTAATGTACCTCACCGTAACTTGCATACCAATGTTGTATTTGCTGTGGGAAATTTTAGAACCAACGTCGGGTTCTTTTCCCCTCTGCCAAGGGTCCTCAGAACAGTTAACAAAATCCCACTAAACAGTACTGTCGATGTGTTTCTACAGCAAAGGCATACATTCAAGAAGCAAGAGGTGTTATCACTCCTAATTTAAGATGACACACTTACCATGTCTTTTTAGATCATGACATGACTATACCAATTGCACATTTATATATATTATAAGATTTTTTAGGCTAAGTTTGTCAGTTTATTGTATTATATGTCATTAATGTCATTCTATTAGATTAATTGGTTTTAAAAAAACTTCTGAATCATCTCCTTTCAGCACAAAGATACCAAGGCTGCCAGATTACAGAGATACTCCCCTGGCAGCTGTTTTCGTTCGACAATGAGCAATTTTCAATTTTTTTACGCTGCAACAATTGCGTTCTTATTTTTTATAATTGACCCAAATGTTAAAATTTTTGGGGGGCATTTTCAACGAGTTGCAAATAACCCAGTTTTTAAAAATGGGAAATAGGTTGTGGTAGTGTAGGATGCAAACCTCGAACCTTTGATCCGTGAGTACACAGCACTAGCCAAAGAATCACAACCCGGTTGTATGTGAGCGTCGCCAAGGAGACTGGTTCTAATTTTATTGGTCATAAATTGGTTTCGAAAGCATTTTTATTCAATTTGCAATAAATACTTAAAATTCTGTTTGTAAAACAATGTATAATATTGTTTTAAAATTGTAATAATTTATGTAACTTTGTATGTAAAAGATAATTAATGCCAAAAAATGAGTAGATTAAAAAAAAAAAGGTGAAATTATTCAATCGAGGGAGAGGTTTTAGACAGTGATCTGGTTTTAATTGAAGAGGATTTTGGACGGTCGTCAAACTCCACGAGTGTCAATTATCATCAAAAGTTGTCCAAAGTTGCTCTAGTGTCCCTAGAATTCAGATTGGTTATGTCCGATATCAAACGGTTTATAATCGTTTATTGAAATAATCGATTTATTTCGTAAAGTTGGTTTCGAGTCGATTTTCTTACAAATCTAACTAACCCTATTTCCACTTATATTAGTATACAACCATTTACGAACTTTTTATGACTACCGGTTTCGAGACGTACCCGTCTCTTCGTCAGAGCACTTACTACACAAACATGCAAATACTAGAATACGCTTTCGCCTTTACCATCACCGTAATATATACAGTTTTTACAAAAAAATACATTAAACGCAGAGTTAAAGGGGTTGCAAAGACTGCCATGTCCAAACATGTATTGAAATTTAGTTAATAATATTGAGACGTTGGAAAATAGTGGGGGGAGGGTTTGGGAAGGGGAAGGGCTAGGAGTTTGAAAATTTCAAAATAAAAAATCGGCTTTATTAAAAAGATATTTCTTATTTATTAGTAAGTCTCGAAATTGATAGACATACAAAGTCAGTAAGTGGTTATATACTAATATTTACTAAAATTAGTTACTACTAGTTAGCAAAGTTTTGTTTTGGACTCAATAAAGCTCAGTTAAAATCAAGTGAGGGTTATCATTTAACCAGAGCCCTTACAGGGCACTGCAGATTGAACAAACACTTTGCTAGAATGAACCTTTCCGAAACTTCTAGATGTAGGTTCTGCAGTGCAGATAAGAAAACACTTTTATACATTCTATGTTAATGTGATGCTTCACATAGTCAAAGGAGCCTCATCCTCTGAGGACCACTGGTTAAACCTGAGGATGTTAAAGTTTGCCCCCTATCTAGTAGCCCGATACTTTACGGATCTGGGCTTGGAAGAGGAAATTTAGGATTTCACTTTCACGCCTTTCACTTAAACCAGCCAATGACAGGTCATAAGCCCTGTAAATGCCTAGACTTCCATATTCCCTTCACAAAAAATCTTCCCTCTCTGTTGAAATAAATTTAAATATGAACAACTCCCCAGGGAGGAAATCCAGCCAGTCTGCAAGCATTTGGACATAATCAAACATTGTTAAAAAAAAGGTGTTTAAATATTTACTTTTGTTTGACAAAGAACTTTACATTGCTTCTCAAAATTTATAAGGTTTATCTTAAAGACATTTTAAACCTTGGATATTTTGTACCAATTTACGTCATAAGATGTCAGGTACTTAACTACTAGCTTTGTATTAATATATTATTACAGTGCATTAATAAATGTGAGGAACATAATATGCCAGTGACCACATCTGACGTGAATTACTGATGTAAGTTACGAACGAGGATGAATTTCTACGTAAAATTACGTTTCTATAATGAGTTTTTTTTAATTTACTTCCATATAAGTACAGTTTTTGCCCATAAAAGCCGTATTTTTATCAAACAAATAGAAAAACCGCTTTCCAGCCATTCTTCTAATTTAAACTTTTTCTCAATGAATGACGAATAACTTATTTAATTCACGTTAGTCAAAAGAAGTTAAGATAAAATATATAAATGTATTTTTTTTGTTTGAAGCACTACCTTTGTATTTATTTAATTATTATAATTGAAATTAATATTTCAACCTTCATTCAATAATTACACCTTGATAAGGGAGCAAGTGGTGCTCCAAAATCAGTTCATTTTTTTAAAAAGTAATCTTTTCTACAACAACAACATAGAATAAATAGTTAAGTATACTTAAACTGTGAGCAAATCATTTAAAACTGATGTGATTAAAGTTTGCAATTGTTTATCGGTTTCTAATATCTGTTATTAAACAAATAAATGAACATCATAAATTTTACATCTTTTTGGATAAAAAAAATTCAGTTCATTATTGTTAAAAAGTGTCAGTGATGCAAAAAATTATTCAACAAATGAGTTAAGTAGAGTAAAATAAGACCAGGCAGTTCCCATTATCTGAAAAAAAATTAATACACGTTTCAAAAATTATTTATTTATTGTATTAAATGGCACTTGAAAATATTCTACATAAATCTCACTATAAATCTGAATTTATCTTCCCTTTTTTTAACCCAGTATCGTTACCCAATTGTTAATGAAAAAGTTCAGTGCTACAGGTAATTGAAAATAAAAATGTTTTCTAATACGTGGGAAAAATTAGAGCATTTAATTGTTCGGTTAAGTTTCTCGAAAATATAAGAAAAAAACATAAAAACGTTTTTAATAAAAATAAACTATTTTGTTACGTCACAGGTTTATGCAACCGCGTGTTTTCGATAACCGATAAATTATATATTGTTATGTTGTTGTGGCAATCGGCAACTGATTCCCGGTTACCGGGGCGAGGTAGCCATGGCTGGCAGCCAGACAATCATGTTTTTCGACGATTAGCGTGTTTTTACAGTTAGCGGGTACAAATAATGATTGTACGGGGTTCAAATTTTGAATGTCAGAAACGAAAACGAACTGTTTATCGTTCCGACAAACTAATTTGATCATGTCAAATGATTTCCTAGAATGCCTGCAAGTCAGCGGTTCGTTCAGTTAAACTAGCGTTTTTTTTGTTTCTGGTCAGTTATGTTTAATGGACAGTTCAGTGGTTTATTTATTTATTCCTTTCCACACCTAATGGTGCATAAGGCAATGCATTGGTACACCAATCTCAGCGTATCGTGTCTTACGCTTCAGGTACCAGTCCAGGGACTATGAAATATTCTAGGGTGAAACACTCTTTTTAATACATATTTCATATCAACCATGTCAGGAATCGAACCCGAGACCTCTTGAATGGTAGGCAAACGCGCCGACCATTACACCACGAGTTTTTTTAACTTTTTTTATTTTTCGATAGACTACTAAACTTAAAAATCGTATTATCAGCGCCATGATTCTTTTAAAGTTTTGTATTTTTGAAATTACTTCGCGTGTGACGTCTCAGTCTCTTCTACTTCTTCTTGATGAGTTCTGCTGATTAGTCAGTTGATTTATCGTAAACTGGAAATCTATTTAAACTATCTTATCATTGATTGATTCGGAAGAACTAGTGACGTCGTGCAAAGTAGTTCGTTTATATTTAAACAATTTATTTTTATTTTTTATACATTTTCAGGAAACTTTGTCTTGCTATTTAATGCTCCAATTTTTACCGCGCGTAAGATTACATTTTTAGATACAATTTCCCGTAAGCTTAAATTTTCTCATTGTTCAGATGCATATTTTGATCACTCATCGATCAAAGCTCGCGACGTCACTAGCGGTGTTTCGATGGAGATTTTTAAACTTACAAAACTTTAAAAAAAATCATAACGATGATATGCGATGCACAAATTATTTTTTATGTCTAGTTTGATTGTCTTTTATCAAAAAAAAAAAAAAAATACATTGAACTTCCTCATATGCAATTGCAACATAAGCTGTTTGAAGAAATGACCCAGAAAAAGTGTTTTAAATCCAGTGGAAGATCTGCGCTAAACGCTCGATTGCTGCGGGAGTAGTAAAAAACTCTGATGGAGATTTTCATCCGCCCGAACTCATAATAAAACGAGGACATTTTAGTTACGGTAGGATTACATTATTATGTCGTGTTGTGTTCTGGTGTGATGTGTTATAATGGCGAGAGTTCTTATTTTGTAGTGTGTTGGAAACTCTTCTGACGTTTTTTACTGATCATTCTCTAATATGATTTCGCTGTAGTCGGACGACTTAAAATGACTTCTAGTGATTTGGATCGTGAATTGGAAAAGGATCCCAGGTTTTTGTATTTGACTATTTATTAGACGACAAAGGAGGAGGAAGAGATTTTTGATACACCCTACAAACCAGAGAGCTGTAAAGGCGGGTGAATTTATTCAACTCATTGGCTTATCAAGGAGTTAGATCTAGTAAGCAAAATTCGTTTAAAAAATCTCATTCCATGATTGGCAATGACAATAAGATTTCACGTAATAATCGGTTCGTTTGCTATGACTACCTTCTGGTTACTAATTTACTATACCAAAAATATTTTGAGTTTGTCCAAATTTTACAAACATGTCTGTTGAGACGAAAATATTTAAGGAATATAGATGTTTAAATATGGGCAGAATAGTGAATGTTACACATTGTGTAAAGGGCCACTTAAACCTGCCATTGACAGGTCATAATCCCCGTAGATGCCTAGACTTCTATATTACTTTCTCTTAAATGTTTTTCATCTCTGTTTTAATATGTTAATTTACTAAAGGTTTGTATAGAATATTTACCAGGTTGAGGCGCTTAAATTTGTTTGCTACCTACTGGACCCTGCTTAAGATGTAGCAATTTTTTACCGTGGGTACCAATATTGTCTCCGGCCTTATAATAACAACTAAACTGTCATCGTGTATGCATGTGCCTTTGATATTCTCACCGCGATCGCGAATAAGTTATCTTTGCGATCAAAAATCCATTGTGTCGTGTAATAATCAAGAAACCACGTCAAGTGCCCCTCTTTATGACCACAGAATCTGATGCTGCCCTCCGCGATAGAAGTTCCGAATAATAAGGTGCCAGAACTTAGTACAAGGTAGGTAATTGGATTCATTGTATTTGGGTTCGGTGGCAAAGTAAATAAAGGTACCTAAAATCCACGAACCAGACCAATTCGAACGTTCATCTGCCAACTGGCAAGTGGCGCAATCACAGTCCAAACAAAATACATAAAAGCAATATGCGCCAGATAGAGCCTCAGCACACCACAATACAACACGAACCAATAATGTAATCCCACCTTAATACATTAAGATTGAATGCTTACCGATGTAAACTGGTCGAGGGAAAGTATTGAAAATCCAAATGCAGTCAAATACTGTGGCTTTTGAGATCTGAAAAGTGTCAAAATCATTTTACAAACCATATCATATTTTTACATATTAAAATAAAAAACAAATATGTGTACAAAAGACTGTAGACTTAGGTCATATTTAAAAAGACAGATACTTTAAACTATCAAATATTTTACACTGATCTCAACAAAAACGAAAAACTAATTAATAAATATAGATGTAGCCTACGGTAATTAGATTGTATGCTGTGAAATATTCACAACATTCCAAATTCTATGGCAAGTCATAGACCCTAGATTTTGATTGAGATATCTCGTACATGTCTATAAAAATTTTGACATGCTCTGAAAGTCGTTTTAGAAACATCGTTTAATCTCTACATTGTTGCAACAGAGACGGAAAATATTTTTGATAAAGGAATATAGAAGTCTATGCATTTACACGACTTATGATTTGTCACAGGCTGGTTTGAGTGGCCACTTTTCTGATCAAGTGATCAACGTTATTTAATTATTGCATGATTCAGATAATATTAAGATCTCGCAGGTAACAGTGGCGTGACCGGAAATTCGACCCTCTGGGCCCCAATAACACAGCCCTGCGGGCATCATCTCACAGAGCAGTTGTGATATATTTTTTTGCCAATTTGTGATTATTATTTACCTTTTTTATTTTGATAAAGTATGCTCAAATTTTATGAATAATAATGTTGTGGTATCATTAATCCATCTCAATAATTTATTTGTCTAAATGTTATTAAATATTTTTTAAAACCAATTACCGACTTTTTTATGTATAAAGGAGGAGGGGTCGGATGAGTTTAAAAGGTTTAATAGGGGAATCATTACAGTGGAACATCGAATAAAAGACCATATTTAAAGTTTGTTTGATTATTGATCAAAGGAACATTATTTTTTAAAGCTTTCCTAATGTAAATTTTCCATATCATTTACTTTTAACCTAAATTAAACCTAAGTTAGAAGAAAATAATTAAGAAATATTTCACATTAGGAAAGTTTTTTAAAATAATGTCCTGGCGAAGAGACGGATACGTCTCGAAACCGATAGACATAAAAAAGTCGGTAACTGGTTATATACAAATATTTAATAACATTTAGTAAAATATTTCACCACAAAGTTAATGTTTTAAATATTAATAATATTTATTTGTATTCATTTATTTTGTTTGTAAATTTACTATGTAAAAAATATCAAAATAAATATGTATACCACACATAAATTTATTTATAATAATTCTTCATAATCTATTATTTATTTCTAATGTACTAAAAGCATTTTGATTAAAAAAGTGGAGACGCTTCAAGGTTCACTAAGAATTTCTAGCAACTAATTAAATATTTTCAAACCTTTATAGTAAATGTTGTTTTGAGTTACAGTCAGTCTCACCATAGGAAGCCTGAAATCGCCTTCACTTCTAGTTACGTACTTTATAAATAAAAAAAAAATATCATGTTTTTTTTTTTGTGTTAACGGACGGGCGTTAAATGATGAGAAAAAAATTGACGTACATAGAGTTCAATCACGTTAACTAGGTTTAACGTGCTTTTGGTAACAACACAAGATTCTCATGATATTTATAGAATAATAATATTATAGATTTGTCATCATTTATCATTTTACTTTCCGCATCTAATAGTGCATAAGACACTGCATCGAAGCTAATTTTTATTTAAAAAAATACATGAAAGCATCATAATCAGTCTTACGCTTCAGTTGCTAGTCCAGGGACTATGAAGAGTTCTAGTGTGAAAACACATTTTTGAATTAATATTTCATGTCAACCATGTCGGGAATTGAACCGAAGACCATCTGAGATTTGTAACAGACATTATAATTGTCATTATTTACTAAATCGATTTTTTCATACAGGTTCTTTATCATAATCAATTATTATAAATAAACTAGCAGAACCGACAGACGTTGTCCTGCCCGAACGTTGGCAACATACTTTTCATTGATAAATAGGTACCTAGGTACTTGTTTGTGATTGAATTCCAAAACTATTTTTTTTTTATATTGAATTCAAGTAGGTAACTAGGTACTTGTTTTTATGGTTGAATTAAAAAACACAAAATAAATATTTTTTCAAATATGGAATTCTCTTTGCAAACGTCAAACTCCGGTCGTCTCACGATACGATTTTTAAAAATGTGTTGAATTTAATATTATTTTAGTGCTACCAAAAATAAAAAAAAATAAATAAATGGGTAGAAGTTATAAAGAATTTAAGGAAAAAATCTGATTTATCAATCAGACTAAAAACAAACGCTGTTTGTAAACATTCAAATACAAACTTTTTTTATGGACAAAAAAACAACATCTTTCCATTTTTTTGCAAATGCATTCTTCTCGAATGCAACCCTGGTAGATCGATGAATAAAATATTTATGCTCCTAACTTATTTTTTACATATTCGATTGAAGATTTTAATATCTACGAACACGCACAGCGCAAAGATCTATATTTCTTTGAAAACCGCATGTAAATTGGTTAAGCCGTTTAGGAGGAGTACGGTGAGGAATTATGTTTCTAATGTTGACGTACAAGAAACAAATACGTTACTACTTCCTCATCTTGGCAACAACCTACGAATTGCCATCTATTGCGCGCCTGTAACATATCTATTTAATTAAATGTCACTGGTTTTCACTTATTTTATTGGACCATTAAAAAATATCACGACAGAATCGTGTTTTTCTTAAGATTAGTTAAAAAAATATATGAAAGTACCTGGTAATTATGAAAAGTAGAGACCGCTTATTTATATTGTTTGTGTGATACCACTGAGAGGCGTAGGCAGCATCGCCGACCTTCAAGCTCTGAAACGGATATATCGTGATTATTTATTTACATTTAAATGAATTTCTAAATAAATATAAGTGCATATTTGTACATGACTACTTTTTTTTAGATGGGAGTTGCTTTATTATTTAACACTTTGTATCCCGGAGCCGTGTTAACACGAGATTATATAGCCACGCGTCGTGTCCCATCCCGTGTTTTCACATGGTTTACCAGCTGTCTAAAAAAGTGAATTTTATTGACATCTAGTGATTTTTATTAGTATTTTTTTGCTGCTGGTAAACCACGTGAAATCATGGGACCGGGACACAATGCGTTGTTATTATAATCACGTGTTAACAAAGCTCCGGAATACAAAGCTCAAAAAAAGAGTGAGACCCCTGTATATGTGCGAACATTGCTATGTGGTTCTCTATAAAGGCCAATGTTGGCAAAACTATCATACAAAAATGGTTTATCAAATTGTTTTTAATAAATATGAGATCATTCAATTGATTTGACCCAGTATTTTTATGAAATTTCACAAAAATTGGCCGGGCACAGGGTAAATTCTATGCGTATTTTGCCGGCTAATGTGTTAACTTGCTTCTAATATACAAGATTTTTATTTCAAAAAGTGGATTTTTCTGCAATTAAATATCTAAAAATGTATCTAAACCATTGGGATCAGGAAGAATATATTAATGTCGGCTAATCAGGAACTTCTCAGGATTTGCTCACGTGGAGGGGAAACCACTAAAAAAACTCTTCAAGAGAAGCCGGCCTGTTGGCAGTAGTCAACAGGCCTTCCGTTTCACTACAGGAGTGTTCGGCATTTTGTTCCCTACTTTGGTTTATTTTATTTATTTATTTAACTTTTTGTGCTTAATGTTGTATGTACATTGGCGGGTTGATTGCCAAATGGCAATTTCTTCGAACCAACCAATAGAATAAAAGCTTTATTTTTATAATTCAAGACACAAAACATATTCAATAGAAAAAAAATTAAAAAGCTAAAGATATATAAAAATAGAAATAAACGTATTTGTTTATAAATTACCTTAAATCAAAACTATTACCAAAAAGGAAAAAAGAGAAAAGAGGAAAAAGGAAAGGAGGAGATATTAAGGAAGAGAAAGGAGATGTTTCTTCAGACGTGATTTAAACAGAGATAATGTAGTAACATCTATTTTAACAATTGCCTGCACATAACTACTTGCAAACGACTGTGAGATAGAAAATAATATACGGTTGTTTAAAATATCCCCTCGGAGGGTCCGATGTCTTGCAGGACACCAGCTTAAAACTGTGTATTTTGGTTAAGCTTAAACTGCCTGTCTGCGCAATCTATAGAGATGTGCCGAATACGGCATACGCCCTTTATATGAGATGGCAGCTTTTCTCAATAACTAAGCAAGAAAGCCTCTAACATCCTAGAATACTCACATCCCCACCGACCGACCAAAACATGTAAGTGTACGCCCGGAAACCTGAAGCACTATAAGAGTCACAGACAGCGATTATGTTTTTGTGCCTTTACAATTTAAAATTTACGTAATCACAACTATTTTTCAGTATTTTTTCTACAAAAAAATTTCTCAAAATTTTTTAACTAATCATCAACTACATAGTCTAAATTTTATGTTGTCATGTTTTGAAATAAAGATGAAGTATTTTTTTTATGTGAATATATTTGTTTGTATTGATATTGTTCCTAATATATAATATCTGGGCGATCGTAATATGAGTACTGTTTGAAATTAGGAATATTATTTTGAAAATGGAATTCTAGTAAAACTAAATTAATTCATAATTTTTATATTCTATCCAGGTTCTAGACTCCTTTTAAAACATAACTAGAAGGCTTGCAAAAGAAAAGGAACATTGAAAATACATTTTTTCTTTTGTTTTACTTTTTGTTTAAAATGATGACATTTCGTGGTACTACAATAAACGATATTAATAAAAAACAAATAATATAAGTCCCAAAGAGAAATCTAGACAAACCAATGCCAGGAATAGAAACCAAAATAAGTGTACACAAACACAAGACACGAGAGCCTTTTATCTTATCTCATTAAATATGTTTTTTTTCTTCATTAATTTGGCGAGGTTAAACGACCACCAAATTAAAGTGTGTTGCCAATTATTGGTCTCGGGGTTAACACCTTTAAATGGTTGAAAATCAACTTAACAACTGATTGTCCTTTAAGAATTTGGGAAGGTTATTTTATCCTCGCTTTGTACTTCTTATAAAATCTTTATCAACAGGCTAAGTGGCCATGCAAATAGGTGAAATTAGTCTAAATTTAATGCAACAGAGAGGAAAAACATTTTTTGGAAAGAAATATAGAAGTCTATGCTTGGGATAAGGTTAACGACTTGTCATTGGCTGGTTTCAAAAGCCACTTTACACATTGTGTGACGTTTACCATTCTGCTTATGTTTGAATATCCACATTTCCTCAACTTTTGTGAATAAGAAGAGCTGAAACCTTTATCATGTGGGTGAGATTTATCCGGCTAAACCAATTCACCTACTAGGCAACGCCTGTAAACAATTTTCCAATTTTTATAATTCTTCTTTTACAAATAAGTTAATTAAAATTCATCATTCATATTCCATAATCCCTTTCTTTCTCAAAAATGTTTTCCCTCTCTGTTGCAACAAATTTACATCTAAATAATTGGGTTTAAGAATTCCAGTAGATGGGCTGAAATCTCCTACTTTCCGGATCGATCCTGGTCAGTTGATTGGAGATCTAGGAGCTGGATTCTGGGACACTTATCTTTCTTATAAAAAAGTTTGACGCAGCGGATAGTCATTTAGCGTAGGTTGTTGAAGCGGATAGCGGTAAGAAGATTCTTTGATCGACGCGTCGATCAAAAAATCTCTTTACCGCCATCCATCGCGACGGTCAGATTTTGACTGATTCTACTTGAAGGACGAGGTAGGTGAAATATGCGGTTTTGAAGATATAACAAAGATGCGGGCAATTTTTCAATGTTAATTGTAACTTAAATAAATAAATATCGACGCAACCACCTTGCAATGTCGGATAAATAAAAAAAATAAATAACTCACCGATGTAATGAGATGCTGTCCGTTCCAGCAAATAAGGAATATTTGAATGATTTTGATTGGGACAGATACCCCGAATTCAACAATTGTTTCTTTGGAGCTATTGTGAATATTCTGCAAAAATTGTCTTATGAAGTCATCTACATCATTCTGTTTATAACATTTTTTATGTAAATGGAGTACTTACAGCCACTTGAAACGCAACAAGGCAAATAAGGATTGAGCTAGAAATAAAATTTAACAACAAGGTCCAACTGAAAATATGCTCCAAATCTGCAACCAACCTAAAAAAATAAATTATGGTACTATTTAAAAAAAAAAACAGATTAAAATAATGAAAACTGTTTGTTCTCCTTTGGTTTTAACTGTTTGTTCTTAGTTTTGTCTTTGGCACAACCGATTGAGAGGGCTATAATTTTGTTGAACATAATTTGCTTCTGATCGACTTATTTTATGTTTTCAAGTTCTATATTTTTGGGATAAATAATTCAAAAAGGTGTCATTTGTGCCAATGGATTTTTAATACTGCTTTTATTTAAAGTTGAAATTTTATATTTAAATGTGATCTATCTTATCCGAATGTAAAATTAAAAAAAAAGTTTTTACAAGTATCATGTAAGTAGCAAATTATTCGCTTATAAGGTAAATGTTATTTTGTTTATTTATTTCATAAAAATTTTTTTTTTTCTTTTCTATATGAACACCTCATTGGGCATAATCAGTGTCGAGGTATTCATTTAAATTATGTTTATATTATATTCTTGTTACAGTAGTTGGTATTTATAATAATATATGCATATATAGACATAATTACATACATAGACATAACATACATAACATACATACATAGACATAAATGTATGCATAGTTGTAGACACAAATATATAAATAAATAATAAAATCAATAATAATAATAACAAAAAATTATAATAGTAGTAAAAGTCGTTATATAATACACATATATACTGTGCAGATATGCGCCAAGAAGCATGCCATCGACGCGGGCTTTTAGGCTCCTCTACACCTAATAATGTTTTATATGATAATCAAAACACTGTATGTAAATAAACGTAAATAATAAATAGCAGACATGCCGAGTTCAAATAGACTACTGTTTGGTGGGGTGACCATCTCAGGGCTGTTCTCGGGACCCAAATCCAGAAGCCACTTTTTAACAAATAGTTTGAATTCCTGATATTTTTTATTTAATTTTAAATCAAGAGGTATAAGGTTATAAATTTTGGGAGCAAGGTACATGTGACTCCTCTGACCAAACGATATTGTCGTTATATGTGGAACGAATTGTTGTCTTTTTTAAATCTTGTTTCATAGATTGTATAATTTGAACTCCTACCATTTTTATTTGTTTATTTTTTTATATTTTTTTATTAGGGAAATCAACGTGATGTGTGTGAACGAGAAGTGTCGTAGCGTACAGTTGTCTAACATCTAGAACACCTACTCGTTCAAACACCTCCGTTGTAGGTTTTTTGATAGGGACCCCGAGAAGAGCCTTGAGTACATACTTTTGTGCTATTTTCAAGATATGCATAGCACTTTTTCCGGCTCCACCCCATACAATTATTCCATAATCTATAGTGGTTCGACATATTGAGTAGTAAAGTTGATATAACGTTTTTTGTCATGAATGTTTCTTACGGTATTAAATTTATAAATATTTTTTTAAACTTTTGCTGAAACGTATAAACACAATGGAACAAATAAATACACATAACCATTACTACACATGAAGATTTTTTTAAACTGAGATATTTTTTTTTGAGTACGGAATATGAAAGTCTAAATATTTTTAGAGGTTATGACGCGTGATTGGTTTTAATTTTAGCGTCAGTTTTGAAAAACAATAGCTATGTATTTCTTATTATACGTATTTTATCATTTCACCCAGTAATGTATGGGGAACTTAATTGGCAATTCCATTGCATCGTTTCTTGATAACTTTTGTTGCATGGTAGGTAAGGTGATCAGTCTTACTTTTCAGGTGCCAGTCCCAGAACAAAGAAAAATTCCATTAAAACCCCATCCACTAATTCGGATCCGTTCTAGGGGTCTTGAGACTGTTTTTCAAATCTGCACTTTGCAAATCCAAAATTTATGCTTTTAAAACAGGATAGAGTAAAGCAAGCAAAGAGTGCGCATCATCAAAGAGTACGCATCGCAATTTATTCGAAACATGTTTCCAAAGTTACCAACACTACCATTTTAATTAGTTTAATTAGTTATCTATGGGCTATATTATCCATCAGCGTGTCGTTCACATCGCGTGTTGGATTGCGTTTCTTATAAAAACCAATGTATGTTTTTAGTGGGTTTAATCGATCTTTAAAAAGCGTTTTTAATAAACAAATTTACTCATTAACTTTTCATCTTTTATTTAACACTTATTTTAATGAATTCATAGGGTTTTACGATAAAAAGGCTTATTTTGGCTTTTGAAGTGACTTCGACTTATTTGAATAAGTTTCTGTTTCGGCTAAAAATATTATTTCGGCCGGTCACTAATATCCACAAAATTAAAATCATAATTGTTTAAAATATTTTTTTGCTCTACAACAGGCCAGGAGGCCGGGAGTAGTGAATTACAGCATAGACCACCAAGGCTTGAGAAAAATCACATTTCATTTTTGTATTCTCACTGGGAATCGAACCTGGAACCTTACGTAGGTGAGTCAAACGTCTCAACTACTACACCATGCAAGCTGCCTATTTATTTGTGTGGTCTTAAAACCAAATATGTCCATGTTACTTAAATGTTACAAAAAAATTGTGCTCAAATTCAAGAAATAATAGTGCCACAATTGTCATTTTGACATTGTTATTTCTAAACACCTTTAAAACTAGATGGCGAAAGTGAGTGCACTTTAAGTTGTGCCTTTGTTTTGCGAATAAATTTTATTTTACCGATAGCGTGGGTGTGTGTGTAACTGCGCTCTCCTGTAATTGCGAGTTGCGACAGTGTTATTCCTGGAGTAAAATATTAACTTAAAAATAAACTCTTAATTAAGTAATCACTCTCTTAATTTTGCTCGTTCTATTGGACTTACTGTATCAAATAACTGTGCCTGGCTGCTAATGACGAAATAGTTTCGCATAATTCTTTTTCGTGATGAATTTCATAGTGGTCTTTACTGTAGAGCGTCGCGTCGTCTTCATCCTCTAAATCCGCTACTGGAGATTCATCGTCATCTTTTTGTGACCATTTTAAATGGTGATTGAGGAGAATCGCTTTTAAGTCTGATGAGAGGATTTCGAATTGGATGGATAGATTTATCAAGCAGAAGTAGAGGTAAGAATCAGCTGCTGCTATACTCGATCCAACGTAGAAACCTTTGAAGGCAAAAACATTTATTCTAAAATTAATATTTGAAGCAATTACTTTGTGATTTATGTAGTTATTTAACACAAAGTAAATATTTAGTTATATTATTTAATATTTATTCTACTTGCACAATGGTGCTTAGGACGCAGCATTGTAGTAGACATGGAGGTAGCTTTACGAATCATGCGCCAGTTTAGGACTATGGTTAGTTAGTATTCTAATACAACATTTATTGGAAAAAAAATATTTGGAAAAAAATTCCGTTTTGATGATTGACCAAAATATTTTAACTTTGCAGCCGTTTTCTTAAAGTTTAAAAAAAATGGGAGTAAGTAGAAGTAGAGTGGGATTCAAATCTCGGAACTCTTGTTAGCATTTCAATATTGCTACATGTCAATGAACCCGCCAACTGTGCCTAATCTGTACAAAAAAGTTTTAAATCAATAAATAGTTTATTAACTTCAACCTTGAGTTTTAATTTACTGAAATCAGAATAGTTATAGTAATGTATTTCTCGTGATTCCTAATTTGTAAGCAATTTTTCAGTTTTCAGAAAGCTTCATTTCAGCCTCCCTAAATACTAGAGTATTTAAGCGATGTACCCTCGGGGTAATAATGCCCTACCGTATAGAACCACCCATACGGACAAAAATGATTATATTATTATCAATCACGAAGTTAGCAATAGTTTACAAAAAAAACGCACAGCGACAAAACTGTCCGTTACACGTCTGTTATTTAACCAAAAATTTGCAACGCTTTCGTTCAATGCAAAATGCATAATGGCACCTCTATAGTTGTAGCGCGTTATTAATCTGAGGTCCTACCCAAACTTAAATACGGCTTCGAGACTATGAGTCTTCCAACCAAGCAGTTTTCTCATATATGTAAGTTGCAAGTTGCGCTGAAAAGTATAAAACGCCTTATACTTGGAGAAAAAGAAACAGTTGGATCCGCAGTCAAACCAAAGTATGAGCTGTGGTAAAGATTGGTTGGTTGAAATGAACATGGGCAGATCATATCACTTAAATGTCTGATGATAAGTGGATCTACCATGTTCTCAAGTGGAGACCGAAAAATACTAGACCCTGAGGATGGATGGTTAGATAATATTCGGAGGATTGCTGGAAGACAGCGAGAGAGGCCGGCGCAGAGCCGGGGGAGGCCCTTGTCCTGCGGTGGATCAATATGAGCTGATTATAATGAAGCAGTTTTTCTTATAAACGCATGCTAAACCGACTCAATATTATCTTATAATTACTTTGACTTGGTTGGGATATCTATCAATGTTGTTTACTTTTACTACCCGAAATTACCATAGTTAAAATATATTTAATTACCTGCAAGAATCTGGTGTATCATCAGAATAGTATATAAAAAATAATTGTCGATGGTGAATGGATATGTGACTGGGTATGGTAAAAACATGGGTATTGTTTGCCGGGAAAGGAATGCTTGTATGATGAAGAAAATTGGGACAGCATTAAACACAAAAATTAATATCACGTAGAGAAAGGTAATTATATTAATAGAAACTTGGAGATTGGCTATTGGTTTTTCAGTAATAGCTCGAATCCTCGCAGGGTGGGGCTCTTGTGGCCACAGCTCCAGCAAAGCAGTAAACAGTTTGTTTACTAAATCACAGTTGTACACTATTGTTAACAGTTTCATATTCGATAGAAAAACTGTAGCGGAGCAGGCACTACTTGTAACTATGTAACTAAGATTTCCTTTATTTTTTACATTGATTATCAAAGAAGCAAGTTCCCCCAGCAGAACAGGAAACAAAAAAATATTTGATATTATCATGAACCAATTTTTTTTCACAAAGAGGAACGCCGATTTTTCAGGTTTAATCCCGTCAACACCCAAACACTTAAAATTTGCTTTAATGATTTTAAATGATTTGTGAAATAATTCCTTGTTCGTTGTTGACATAGTTTGATCTGAAATAAAAAAAATTACATATTTATTAACTGTTTTTGATGCATATTAGCAAAATCCATAAACTGAGTTTGAATGCGACCCATGATGGGTCAAATATCTATCATGGAGAGAGGGCTTTGCCACGAACTGTAACTCCGAGGGAAGAATTTGTATGTTCTCTCTCACAGTGGATTTTGTCGAAGAACAATTATTGCACTGGTGGATACCGTGAAGTCGCCCCTGAGTAGCGCCTAATATCGACACGATACAAAATCATTCTTGTTTTCATTGCAGAATCTCAACTACGCCATATATTTCCTCACTATCAAGTGGTTTCTCCTTGGTAGAGATGCAATAATTACGTAAAGTTTGACAAATCAGAGGTCGCATTCAAAATTCAGTTGGCGGATTTTGCTTAGATACGTGCACTCTTCATATATATTCTGCAATAAGAAAGTGTAATGAATACAACTGTACTATTTATATGTACAACACAAAACATTTTGTAAATCTATAATTAAAAAATCAAAGATGTCACTTAAAGGGCCAAGAAATAAACTAGCCGGCGGCCGATACTAGTTGTATGTATTTACACAGTCTCACATCCCATCTTATATACGAGTATTTAAAAAAATACGATTCAAACTGACTCGACGTGTTCTTAGATCGACTTTTGTTTCCTAGCTAAAAAGCAAATAAATATATTGGTTCTATTTATTTAGGAAGCCGTTTGTGAATACTCTAACTATTTAGATCATTTTATAAAAAGGAATATAGAAGTCTATGCTATTACGTGGCCATTTTACTATTTTATTCTGCCTCTGTTTGAGCACCCATTTTCCTTCAATTCTTTCATTTGTTGATCTTCGTGAAGGTTGAGAGCTGAAACCTTTATTGATACTCTAATTTACATTTGTATAGAAACAGGTGAAGGCGGCTACAGCGTTTCAATTTCCAAAGATTGAATTACATCGAAAATTTAATTAGCTTGAAGTGGTTTTAATGCATTTCGAGTATCTTCACATAATCTAAAATTATGATATGATTTTTTCAAAAGATGTCTGTAACAGGTGCGCGAAGCATAACAAGAAAAGAATTTTCATAAGGTTTACCTAAGTTCCAGGATTTATTTCATGAGGTTTTTTAAATATTAATTTGAGATTTCAATCAGCTAAGATATTAACTTAACTATCCGCATATTGCTTCTGTTGGAATGATGCGAAGTTATGTTTCTAATATCTGACCCTTAACTTATGACGTTACTTTATCAATATTTGGATTTTTCTACCATGGTACAAAAAACGTTATATATATAAATTTTTTTTCTTATTTAAATTTTATTGATAAACCTTTACGGGTTTTTTACATTTAACAAACTATTTTTACTTTTAAAATTCACATTCTACTGTTAGTAATAATATTTTTAATATCTTTTGTAAAGGTTGTCTGAGTCTTTTGTTTAGTTTTGTCCATCGTTTATTAGTCTCGATTGTCCTTTTCTCGTTTTAAAAGGTTGCATATGATATTTTTCTGATATTCTCGTATTGTGTTCATGTTTACTACCATTTTTTTAAAGTTTTATTTCTTCGTCTACAATTACATCAGTGGCTAATTTATGAATAAATTTTAAGCATTCTAGTTTAAAGAGTTTAAACGAGAATAAAAAAATAGTTTAAAACATTAATAAAAAAAAGAAGCATTGACAAACATAAGGGACATCGAGACAAGATCTGGACTATTTATTTAGTGCTCGTTTAAATCGTTGTAAACTTAAACCAAAAAAGTCCAGATCTTGTCTTGAGTTAACAATACGACAAAGGCGGGTCATTGGAGAATTTAGGCCATAGTTTGTTCTATGTATATGACATGTTTTGGTTTTTACATGGGCTTCATTCATGATTTTTTTTCCTTTATCATAACAAAATTTTTAATTAAAAAAAAAGACTCGATAAAGTCGCCACTTTAAGATTTGCGAAATAATTTTTCAATTATGATGAAATATGAAATAGCGGAACCAAATTAACGCGTTTCCTTGAATTATTACTTAAACTCATGCTTTTAATTTACCTTAACGGATTACCTACTTATAAATTTATGAGAATGTGATTAATTAATGTGACAAAACAAAATATTACTAATTTATAATAAGTAATGAAAAATATACATTCTAAACATTGTACAATTTAAAATATTACTTCTTAATCTCGTTGTTTTAAGTAACGCAATAAATTTAATGAATTAACATATTACAAATGGAGCTGGAGAACATTTCAGAAAATAAAATATGGAAGTCTATGCAATTAAAAGAGGAAAATACTTTATTGATGCGGGTGATATTCATCTGACTGAATTATTTCACTTATATACTAGGCGACGCCTAAAAATATTTTTATCATATTTTATACCAAGCAAGTTTGTTTAATCAACAATATTTTCAGTTTTTCCAAACTTTTGTAGAGAATCACTAGATGTCACCCTCTAGATAGTTATTAAAATATACTAGTAACACAGAGGATAACGTATTAGAAGAGAGATAGACAAAATTTTCAGAGAAGGGGATTTAAAAGTCTAGGCATTTACAAGCTGGCAATTTTGAGCTGCTCTTTCTCATCAAAGGATATTGACGTTTATTTAAAAATGATTTATTTTTTTAGTAAAAGAAATATTTGCGTTCTTATAATTTACCCAAATATTTAATTTTGAGGGCCATTTTCAACGAGTTGTAAATAACTCACTATTAGAAAATGAAATCAAGTTGGGGTAGAGTGGGATTAGAACCACAGACCTTTGGTCCGTGAGTCCGAGACACTAGCCACAGGACCACAATACGATCATAATAAAATAATAATCGTTTGTGTAATAATTTTTATTTTTAAAATAATGCAACATTTTAGAGAAGGTCTAGGCATCTACAGGGCTTGTGACCTGTCATTGGCTGGTTTAAGTGGCCACTTTACACAATGTGTAACATTCACTATTCTGCCCATATTGGAACATCTATATCCCTTCAATTCTTTCATCTGTTGATGCTTGTGATGTAAAAGAGCTGAAATTTTTATTTATTTATACGAGTGAGATTCGTGTAATTGAATTATTTCACCTACATACTAGGCAACGCCTGAAAATGTATTTTTTTTATTTCTATACTTCTTCATGGACCAGGTGGATTTATCAACAATATTTTGAGTTTGTCCAAATTCTCATAGACTGGATTCAATTTCCTGGAGAGCTGTTAATATTAACATATTACAACAGAGATGAAGAACATTTTATATTTTATTATTATTATTTTTAGTGTTCTTTGATAATACTCGTACGCATGCGTCCACTTTATGCCGTTGGGGAAACAAATTTTCGGAACCGATTTTAATACAGGTCAAGACAATTTTTGCAACCATTTGTGTTTGTTATATTATCATGAGAGAGAATAAAATTATTAGACATAAGCTCTTCATATAATTTGCAAACCTCAGAGTGAAAAGGAAAAAAAAAGTAGTAGAAGGAAATTGAATTTAAATCATGTTTTATAAAATTAAAATTTTTGAAAAAAAGTAACTTGATTATTGACAAAAAAATCGTTTTTTTTAACCGATAGAAAGACCTACGGTCTTCGGGTATGTAAAGGGAGTTCTTTCAATGTTGTTTTTGCAATATCTCTATGCTCTATCTCTATTTTTATCAGAAAATAAATGAAGATAATTTGAAATTTCAGAAATAGCTTGGGTACAAACCCCTGAACTTACTTTACTTATTTCCGTGTAGATTCTGAATTGAAAATGTTTTCGTTATTTGGAAATAACATTTTATATCCTTTTATAAGGAAAATAATACATCGTCGACGAATAAACAACGCCCCCTAAGTCACAACACGTTTGCAAAAGCACGTAAAATAAATTGATGAAAAAAGTGTTTTTTTTTGTAATTATCAGATGTGAAATATTTTTAGAATCGGATTGTGGTCCCGTGGCGAGTGTCTAGGACTCACGGTTTAAAGGTCCGTGGCTCGGATCCCACTCTACCCTAATCTTTACTTTACTTACCATTTTCTTATAGTGAGTTAATTACAACTCGTTAAAAATGTCCCTCAAAATTAAATATTCAAGCAAATCGTAAGAACGCTAATATTTCGTTTTAAAATAATAATTTTAAAAAAAATCGCAGTATTTATTTACTCTTATTTTTTGTTATTTGTACATGAGAACAAAAGTACAGATAATTAATAAAAGGATACTAGGTAAAAACCGATTAGTTGCGGTTTTAAGATTTTTAACATGTTTGTTCACTCTGTGTCCAGACGGATGGAGAATACAGTTCAGTGTGTGAAAAGAACCGTAGACGATTATTTTTGATTCGATGACTACTCGCCTCTTTATGTAGTTCTCGAGATTCTGGGTTCGATTTTTGGCAGAATGGAATTGAAATATTGATTTTTAGAGATTTTTTCACCTGCAGTATTTTATTGCTCTTAGACTAGCACCTAAAGCGTAAGACTGATCACCTTACTTTCATGATGATCAAACGACGTTGTATTTGGTTTACCAATGCAAAGCCGTATGCCGGTGCGAAAAGGAGAATGATGATGTCGAAAATTGCATTCGAGGTGTAGTGGATATAAAAAAATAAAATGCAATTTTGGCGAATAGGTGGTATTATATTTTCATTGACGTTATCAATATTAATACACGAAGGGGATTCTGATGGATTCATGAATAATAAGAATGTTTCAAGCGTGGAAAAGAAACACAAGTCATATTAAATTTTCATTCGATTTAATGTACACAGGTAGGCGGGCGATCAAATAATATATTCATAAATATTTTGTACTGCTCGGCAAAAAGCACGCCTTTTTACATATACATATTTAATATGACCAGCAAAGAGTACGAAATATTTCGAAAACGTTTTAATTTTTAAACTAGACTCTTTTTAATATCAAGTCTTTTTTTAAAATCAGCATGTGGTAGGAAATCCATTGTTAATGACATTTTGTTTGTTTCATGTTTTCCACCTTGGAAAATGTTATTACGCTGACTTTTTAAAGAAAAAATATTCGCGTTATGCTTAAGTGTTAAAAGTGTTAAGATTAATTATTATATTGATTGTAAAATTGATTTTTAAATTTATTTCAACAGAGAGGGAAAAAGTTTTCGAAACTTTTTGACAGGTCATAAGCCCTGTAAATGCCTAGACTTCCATATTCCCTTCTCGAAAACTTTTTCCCTCTCTGTTGAAATAAATTTAAATATGAACAACTCCCTAGGGAGGAAATCCAGCCAGTCTGCAAGCATTTGGACATAATCAAACATTGTAAAATTGATTGTTTAACCAAGAGGCGCGGAGTCCTGGTCCCGACCCTGATGTATGGGAGCGAAGTATGGACTTAGAAAAACAGGGATGAAAGTAGGCGGCCTCCGTGGTGTAGTGGTCAAGACGCTTGACTCACACACGGAAGGTTCCGGGTTCGATTCCCGGTGAGAACACAAAAAATTATAACTTTTCTCAAGCCTGGGTGTTCCATGATGTAAATCACCATTGTAATTAGGCCTTCTGGCCTGATGTGGTGCAAATAATAATAATAAAATTAAGTGAAAAAAAAAAATTCTGTCTAAATGCGATCTCTCAGGCGAATGTGTGGTAAAACTATGTATGATAGATGCACAAATGTCGAGATCCGTACATTATGTAAGGCTGAGACAAGCATTATCTACAAAATCAAGAAGGGAGCTTTGCGCTGGTTTGGACATGTAGAGCGAACGGACAGCGAAAGAACGGTTAATAATATTTACAATGCAAATGTTGATGGATGCAAAAATAGAAGAAGACCGGAAAAGGCATGGCATGACAAAATCCAACGAATACTTAATGATGGACTTGTCAAAAGTCGGAATAATCGGCTCGCATGCATGAGAAGATGTTCAAATGTAGAGGAAGCGAGATCTGTATGCAAAGATAGAGTAATGTGGCGTTCTATTCTCTCTGCTTACCCTTACGGGGAAACAGCGTGATGGTTTGTTGTTGTTGTTGATTGTAAAAAAGGCTTTAATATTTCCAGTACAAGAACTTTGAAAAAAATTTAAAGTACTATTAATCTATAAAATCTCTAAAAAATACTCAATTCTATACTTATAAAGATAATTCAAATAATATTTTGCATAAAAACTTTCTCTAAGATACCAAAATAATATTAAATTGCTTATATTTAGTAGTAAACAGATTGAAAATATCAACATATTACAACAAAGATAAAAAATATTTTAGAGAAGGAAATATCGAAGTCTAGGCATCTAGCTCTATAGATGCCTAGATTTCTTAAATATAGATGTTCAAATATAGGCAGAATGGTAACTATTACACAGTTTGTAAAATGACCACTTAAACCAGCCCTGTAGATTCTTATACTTTTATATTCTAATCCCTATAACGTTCTTAATCTCTTTTGTAAGATGTTTTTACTAACAGCTCCCTAGTGAGTTAAATCCAGCCCTTGTCTATAAACAAACTATAAAAATTGAATATTTTGAAAATATAATAGTTATGTATGTCAAGTAATTAAATTCTTTAACAACTTGCCGCATGAATTATCTGTTTTTACCAAATTCAATCTTGAGTTGTCGACTGTGTCGGGAATCGAACCTGAGACTTTTTGCATGGTAGGCAAACGCGCCGACCTAATGGTAATGGCCGAGGCAGATAGATGTAATGATTTTTTTTATGCAGTAGGTATACCCGTTCTAAGATATAGGGAAGTTGTAAAGCGTGGAGAAATAAAGATATCTAAATGTGATCAAATAGAATTCAGAAACTTCACTAAAATCAACAGATGGAAGAACTGAAGAAATATGGATGTTCAAACAAAGGCAAAATGGTAAATGTTACACAGTGTGTAAAGTGGCTACTTAAACCAACCAATGACAGGTCATAAACCCTGTAAATGCCTTGACTTCCATATTCCCTTATTTAAGGTATTCTCCATCCCTGTTGTAATTTGTTAATCTTAATGACCCCCGAGGGGGTGAAATCCAGTCTTTTGTCTATGAACATTTGGACAAACTCAAATATTGTAAATAGAATTTAAGTTAAATTAAATTAAATTAATTTTATTTTTATAAATTAACTACTGCTCTTTAAGATAATGAAGAAGTTCGACATAGAATATAAACGAAGCCAACATTAAAAAAAATATATAAATCGAATTATCAAGGCTTTGATTTTTTGAAGTTTTGTAAATTTAAAAAAAAAAGTTTACACCGTCCCTGACGTCACGAGTTCAAGTCGGTGAGTTTTCCTGGCATTCAAAAATAGAATCCCGTACCCGTGAAAAAACGCTAAACGTCGATAAACATGGCTACCTCGAAACCGTAAATCTATCACAACGCTATAATTGATTGGTTATTGTTAACACGTGTTTACGTACACCTGTTAGTATATTTTTAAAAAATAAAAAAAATAAAAAAGTAATTCGTTTTTGAGAAACTTTGCCGTAAAATTAAACGCTCTAATTTTTACTGCGTGCAAGAAAACATTTTTCACATCCAATTTCCCGTAGAACTTTACTTCCTCTTATATGAAAATATGCGAAATGTTGTTAATAATACATTTAACCTTTTTTGAAGTGTACTTAGAAATTTAAATGGGCTACACTCTAGATTTGAACATTGATGGCAATTGGCTTGTGACCAATGGTAAGCTCGGGACTACACGCTGACAGGACATCACATCACATTAATGTCATTATCCTCAATTAGGGGGCGGCGCACAATGTTTCGCTTAGAACAAGCTGGAAGACAAAATTAATTTTCTGGCTATTTTATTTCTACTACCCCTAACCAATAATAATATTCCTATTTATCAACTGTCAAATGAGTGAATCATCAAATAAGGGATGATAGGTTCGGTTCATAGAAATAACACAAGAGATTTGAATGTTTTTTTTTTTTTTATCTTTAAATTTTTTGCAACTGAGAGGGAAATCATTTTTGAGAAGCGAATATGGGAGTTTAGGCATTTACAGGGTGTGTTTGTGAATTGGCCACTTAAACCAGCCAATGACAGGTCACAAGCCCTGTAAATGCCTAGACTTCCATATTACCTTCTCAAAAATGTTTTCTCTCTTTGTTGCAAAAAATTTAAATATGAATAACTCCCTAGGGAGGAAATCTAGCCAATCCGCAAACATTTGGAAATACTCGAAACATTGTTGGCTTATTAAACCTAATTAACATAAATAATAAATATGCATTATACGAGTAAACATAATTAAATGTAAAGGTTTTACACTTAAATAGCAAAATTAAAAAAAAAACTAAATTTATACAAAAAAAAATCTTTATATATGCAGTTACAATTTTTGCTCAACTCAAAATGCATAAATGATAAAAAAAATACACTTGTAAGAACAAAATAAAAATAACAAAATAAAGTAACAAAAATGAGCACAAATTTACATAATAAACATGAAAAATCGAAATGAGGATAAAGTTGTTTTAATGCAGATGAAAAAAAATACGATCGTCACTTTTGTAATCAGACAAATCCGGTATCGAGTAATCTCCCTTGTTTAAAAAAGGTTACCTTATACGCGATAAGACAAAATCAATAATAGTCATATTAAATAATTACGCCTTTCTTTGATTTTTGTCCATGCTAAATCTATTTATTTTTTAATGGTGTTAATGTTCTGAAAGAAAAATCATAAATACATTAGAGCAATGATATTTTACATAATTGAAAAGCTGAAAATTGTAGCTTACTCAAGTTTGAAATAAAAATACGGTAATCTCTGGTTGTCATAAGTTTAATTCTTAAAAAGAAAAAAAAATGTTTTCACTATTCTATTATAAAAACTAAGTTTCTCGTAAATAAATTAAGTTTTTAGCTTCAAATATATAATCGATTACAAAACATATTTTTAAAATAACTACTAGAACAATCGGAACTGATTAGAACATAGTGTACATAAGCATCTCAGATATGGAATCCCCAGTATGCCATATATATAAGTAGAATAGAAAATATTCAAAACAAATTTATAAAGTACCTTAAATACAAAACCGGTATTTCTTATATATCTACTCTCACTGCCTCCACCTTCCATGGAATTATTTCTCTACAATACCGCAGAGTGTGTGCGGACCAACTACTGCTTTACAAAATTATAAAAGGAATGGTCGACTCTACAGAGCTGCTTGGTTTAATAACAATACACGTGCCAGCCAGGATTTGTAGACGGTACCACCTGTTTCATGTACCAATAAGTAAAACATCGTATGTTAAAAATGATTTTTTTCGTAGGACTTTTTCAGTGTACAATAAAAAATTTAAAAATATAGATTACACAAACATCACTCTGTCAGATTTAAAATTTACACTAAAAATGCATTATGTAACTTAGTAGACATTATAATAATAAATATTTACATCTCCCTCCCCCTCCTTATCCTCTCTTCAAGCATTCTTGTCCTAATCCCGCCCAATTTACAGTAACTTAATGTTCTTAAAATAAATATAAAAAAATTATTTGATTATTGAGTAGATGAAAATAACATTTTTATATGTATAAATTGTATGTATTTATTTGATATGTAATAAATTTTCTTTACTAACTTTGTATACTATGTGGAAATCTGTTATTAGTTCTGAGTTTATACACCATTTCTGTTTGTTTACTATAAATATGTTTGTAGAACTGTTGATTTCCCAAATAAAATATAATAAAATAAAAATAGCTTGCATATTTCGTTTGACTCTCGATGACTCATGACCATGCAATATTTGGCACAAACAATATTTAAGAATAATTAATAATAAAGAGTTGCTAAGAAAATGACATCGATTAGTTTCTATAAACATAAAAATGACTTTTATCCTTCTAGCTTTTTCTTGGCGATACACTGTGCGGCGGGTTGAGTTGCTCTAATATTCTGCGGCGCAATCCCCAAACCGCAGTAACTGCAAAAATGTAGAAAACCTCTTTACATATACTTACGGCGGCCTCCGTGGTGTAGTGGTCAAGACGCTTGACTCTCGCACGGAACGTTCCGGGTTCGATTCCCGGTAAGAACACAAAAATTAAAATGTGATTTTTCTCAAGCCTGGGTGCTCTGTGATGTAATTCATGAAAATGTAAATACTTAGCAGTAATATTGAAACCAATTGTTTGATTTATGCATTATAAGACTATGTAGACGAAGATTGATCGGAAGATAAAATGTACCTTACTCGTACAAGCAGTTTTTTAAAATACGCGACAGTCAAAATATTCACGAACCTGGTTCAAGCACGACAAGTTTTGGTCTTAGTTTCCTGCGGTACTTTGTTAGTAGTGACAGGCTACCGAAATCCTATAGAATATCAAAAAATGAAATATCATTTTAAATTACTACCTGAGGAGGTACGTGGAAGGTGAACTTTAGTTTTAAGTTTTTGTTTTACTTCAGATATTTTTTACTATATGGAGGCTATACTGACAGAATGCATTAGGTCAACAGTATTTATGTATTTCAAATTAGGTGCAAGATGTTGATTTCAAATGTCATGCCTAGAATGAAGATTATTATTTTAAAGCTAAAAAAAAAACAAAAGGAAATTGTGGGAGAAATAATGCATTATAAGAATAAAAAAGCTTTAAATGCGATTATCCTGAAACTTGTTTTAATGACTTAAAACATTCTGTCAGTAAAGCCTTGATATGTAATTTTTTATTAGTTTTGTTTTCATTTCTTTACATAATTTGCTTTACATGATTTGCTATATTATTTAAGTTTTTATGTAATATATATACAAAGCTTTGTGTAAATATTTTTTTGCCCCAAGTTGAATTTTTTTGTGGCTCCTAGGAGTGCGAAAAAATGTATGATTTAATAATTTAAAAAAAAAAAGTTGCACAAAAACACATTTTTCGCAGGTAGATGTATAAACAATACCTCAAGAGCTACAAGAGGTCAGTCAGAAAAAAAATATTCACTCCGTTCACTCTATTCAAATTTATATGAAAATCGTGCACGGTAAAGGCGATGTAAATTAATATGTAATCGATTGCATTTTTTTAATTTGAAAAATATTATTCACTTTGTGGTATGACATTTTGCAATAATTTATTTAAAAATTTGTGTAAACCACTTTGACTTTTAATTATGCGTCAACCGGTTTTGAGGTGGCTTTCTCATCATCAGTACTTAAAGAACTTCAAAGAAAAACACAGAAAGTTCGAGTCCTGATGAAGAAGTAACTTCAAAACTGGTACACGTATTACTCAAAAGTTTATGTGGTTTATAAATAAATACGTTGAAAATAATATTGTTTAAGTAAATGACAGAACAAACGCACATTTATGTTTTCTTGGCTTTAAAATGTTTTTCATTTTATTTACCTTAGTATTAAGGAAAAAAAAATGACATGTCTGTAAGACTTTTAATTTTTTTTGCGTCCAGAGTTATGGTATTTATTTTAGCGCTTTTATCTATTTAAAGGTATAATTATTTGTGTTTATGTATCACATTTATGTAGAAATAACAGTTTTAAATTAATTTAACTTCTCTTTCTAAGCGTACATTAAAAATATTTTTATACATTACTATATGCCAATAGTTACAATCACAGTATACCATGTAGTCTATTTCGCCCCCTCTACTAACTTATATTGCATTAAAAATAGTAATATTTAAAGATTGAGAAGTTTAGTTTACTACTTAAAATGTAGTAATTGAATACAATACTGCATTTTAAATAGTAAATATCATCAAATACAGAAACGATAATAATTCATAAAGAAGAATTTTATATTATAAAGGCTTACTGCATTTGAATATTTGTAATGCAAAATACTATAGAATTATAATAGTTTAGAAACCGCGTAAGCGCGTCAAATAGAAGACGAGTCAAAAATTAGTAGTTTTTCGTTTTGACAATTAGTAACTCTGTAAACGTCGCTAAGTACGGAACTGCCGATTTAAATTAAACTATGGCGTGTTGTGTCGTTTTTTAATGTCAAAATACTGCTGGGATTAAAAGGGAATAGGGTGGAATCACATTTCATTTGTAAGTGGCAAATTCACAAATAATATTATTTAATAATGCGATTATTTTACCATCTGTCAGATTATTAAATAAAACAAAGTAGACGTTTTGTAAGTATTGCAAGGGCGGTCGATTTTTTTACCCTTCTATAAATAAATCTTAGTATAATATGAAAAGGTATTAATTTACTGAATTGCCAAATGATCATTTAATGTTTTTTATTACTTTTGCCAAATAAAAGTATTTGTATTTTAATAGTCTAGCCAGTCAAATATTTGTTGTGGCAATTCACAAAATTATTTTATGTTTTTTTTATGATTTTAAATAACTTACTGTTCTTAAAAAAAATAAGAAAATTCTATGCTTATTAAAAAATCTTTACGATTACACGAAAATAACATTTTTTTATGTCATATGTATTTATTTCATATGTAATATATTTTCTTTACCAACTTTGTATACTTTGTAGAAATCTATTATTAGTTCTGAGTTTATACACTATATCTGTTTGTTTACTATAAATATGTATGTAGAACTGTTGGTTTCCAAAATGAAATAAATTGATAGTAAATTGTTCGCAGTCTGGTAACATTACGCGGTCATTTTACACATGCGCGCAGGCAGGATGTCTGATTTTTGGACACAGTATGCAAACATGATTCTACGCGCCTTCAGGTATATTATAATTCTATGGAAAATACACTCAGCAGTTTACAAAAAAATGCAGAAATACGTGAATTTTCTGTGTTTTCACCAGAATCTTAGACTAATTCACAAATATAAACGATGTCACTGCACGAAAGTTGGTATTACAGCCATTAATGGAATGGGCTGATCATTGGATTTTATTGCATGGTTTGCAGTCAAATTTACGTGTAGCTTGTGTGCTGATCACAAATCGACAAAATGGCAGTTACGGAGCTTTTTGTATGCACGACAGTGTGGATAGGTGGAGACGGAGGGAGAGTATGATTACCACCGTATTATATAATATGCCGCACTTCATCACTTTGGGTTAACTGATATTACTGCAATTTGTGAAAGTGTTTAAAAATATTTTTTTAATTAATTTTTTAAATTTATTGCATAAAATAAGTATGCATATTTAGTTACAGGGAATCTATATAAAAGTAGTGAATAAAAAATGAAAACGGAGGGTTCTCTGTTTTGGATAGTCTCCATCTAACATGGCTCAGCTTGTTCTAAGATAGAGATTTTATTTTTTAGATAAGTAGTTCTACACTAATACAACAATAAAAAAATAAAAAATATATAATTACTTAATTATAAATGCCTAGCTAATCAAATGTAAGAAATCAAAAATCGTTATTGTACAAATATAAAGTATATATATGTGCCAAGAATACATGTTACTTAAACATAAATCATATACTATTGTATATAATAAAAAACAAATATAAAAAAATGAAATACATAAAAATAAATGAATAATATGTGTAATAATTATATAAAGTATGTTAGTGTACTTTTTTTATTTATTTTTTTATTCAGAAAATAAATAATAAATTTAATACGTATATTTACATTATCGTTTTCCATTACGTAAAAGAAAAGACAATTCTTGTGTACATAATGAGGAGTGACATTTTACAAAAGTTTGCTCATTTTATTTTCAATTATTAATATTTTTAAGATAACATATAAATTACAGAAAAATAAAATTAACTGTGTTTTTAATCAGTGCTACAAAAAAAAAGTACAATTTTTAACTTTTTTCTTTAATATGTTGTATTCCTGACTGCACTTTTGTTTTCTTTGTTAATTTCAATAAAGAAAAGTATTCCCCTGAAAGTAAAATGATGTTGTGCTGTAGTTTTAATTTGGGAATTAAGATGTTATCACTTGCTCTAGGTCGTGTACTTACGTTTTATGACGTAAAAACACTTCTATTGATGTTGTTTTTATGTATTTAAAGCAAACGATTTAATTTATATATACCTAAAAACTTATTTATAAATACTTACTTATTTTTAAAACAATTGAAAAGTGGGAAAAGTTGACGGTTTGTTTTAAAATAACTTTATAATTAATTTTTGTATTTTTTCATCCGGTAAAATATTTGTTTTAAAAGCACCACCCTATCTGATTAATCCATACTGTAATATGGATTGAGCTTATACAAAATAAATGGATGAAATTTAAAAATAAATAAATAATTTTATTCTAATAAAATATGAATTACATGGATAGGAGTGAAGAAAATTTATCTGAATATCATCAGCATTCCATGTCCGCTCCCTAGTTAGAACGTATGGTGTTCACAAAGATCCTCCAAGCATCTCTGTCAGCTGCCAGCTCATGAGCATCCTTCCAAGTCAGGTTTGCGTCCCGTAGTTTTGACACGAACTGCCGACGAACAGTCAGCAGTGGACGTCCAGGTCACCGAGAAATGCCTTGCAAAGTAGACAAGCGTAGTCAAAGCTCTTAGGAGGCATCCGCAGCACATGGCCAAGCCAACCGTATCGCCCCGCTTGATGATAGCTGTCACCAGAGTATGCTGCGTCCGTTCTCTTATTACTTTATTCCTTATAAAGTTAATCTTAAAAAATACAAAGTAATTATTTGAATATACATATAAACGAGAGGTACCCAAAGGAAAACGGACTAATATTTTAAAAATGTATTCAAATAATTATTTTACAAAAACCTTAAACAACCTTTAGTGTACTCTCTTTATCCAATCTTCTATTCCGCTGTTAGAAACATTTTTTTAAATCGTCTTCCAAGATGCTTGACAGCGCCTTCGTTGTTTTTTACCTTACCTCGGGAACGACGGTAAAACGAAGTCTCTTAATGTATTTTTTCTTCTTTTAACGGAATATAAAAAAGTTACAAATGGCTATATTGAATGAATAAAGGGATATATTGGTCAAACCATTTTTGGTCAAAAATTGGCTCATAGACAAAACCGTTTCAGACCATATTTTGCAGCCACCCTTCTAATCCCTAAATCTTTACTTTAAAACCGCTGCACTGGACTCCTAGTCACTCCACAACTTATTTGATGGTCTCTCGTCGGTCTTCTAAGATTTGCCAAGTTTAGCAACATTTTCATCGGTTCAAGCCGTTGAAGAACGTCCAACGCGCGGCTAGATGGTCAATTGACATTTCGTTTCTTTTAAAACAGGAAAACATTTCATGAGTTTATGTGCCAGTTTTCCCACGCAGGATGCAAAACTTCACGGTCGCGTATTCGATCATTTATCGAAAAAACGACAAGCGTACTAAACAACAGTCATAAAATATTCACGCGATAACATAAGTTGGAAAAAATGCCCACAAAGACTTCAACGTCTGAGCGTGGGCCATTCCTTTTTTAATTATTAAAAAGTTTATAGCATATAAATAAAATTCTTTAACTAACATACAACCTACCCTACCTGACCTCTACGACTGAACTGTACAAAAAAACACACCAGTTTGACATAAACTACTTGACTAAAATTGAGACCTTAAAAATTGTGCACAAAATAACACTGGGAAACATACAAGACGACGACATAATATTAGTCGAAAATGCTGACATACACAAATATAACACCAGACAACAACAACACTATCATATTGAAAAAGCAAAGACAAACACAGGACAGTCAAAAATACTACATAATTGACTTTAACACTACAACGACCTACCTTACTACTTGAAAACTTTTACTGGAGGCAAATTTAAAATCAATCTGAAAAAGCACATGATGACTGAACTAACTAGACCAGACAAGACATAAAATGACTAGACAATATTAAATTTCTAATGTAAAACTAACGGGTTTTTTTAAAATTGTAAATAAATAAAAAAAATGGTAAGACATGACCATGAAAAGAAAAGAAAAAGAAATGAAAAACCAAAGTTACATATGCTGATATTACGAAAACATGATTTATTTGCTGTATGAATTTATTTTTAATTATTAATTTTAATAAAAATTTTTTTTTAATGAGTATGTCTATCTGTTCCTACCATGCTCATCCAAGACCTCAAACCTACTTTAAACTGTACCAGTGATTAAATGTTCCTTAGTTAGAAGATTGAAGGATCTTGGACCGGCATGTAAGGAGTGCCTCTGTGCGAACTTAGTTCTACATCCTGGAACTGAATCATCAAATCATCGGCATATAAATGGTACGAACAGTGTGTCCTTTAATGTACTCGTATTAATTTCATATACAGTAAAAAATATAAAAATATTTTATTGAAAAACCTGACTTTAACTATTTTTTTAATAATTGATTTCTCTCGAGAGATCTGTATTTCAATAAATCAGTGTATTCATATTTTTAAAGTTTATTCAGAAATGTTGTTTACATGACAAAAAGAGATGGTGCAAATGTTTGCTGAATTCGGCGTTCATTCGTTGAATTTATTTAATTTTATAAATCAAATGTGAGCATTGAGTGAGATCGCAATAATTAAAAATGCCATTGAATTACTTTTGATCACCGCCAGCCACCATTTGCGGATCTGTGTTTGTCAATTACGCTTCGTCCACCCAGTTAAAGTTTTACAGAGTCATGGAAGCGCGTAATTCCGAATCATCTCATTCTGAATGCCGCTTAAGGTCGTTCTGTTGATGTTTATTTTTCCCGCGGGGGTAACTCGGGGACATACGGGCGCCGGGTTCATAAAATGCAGGGAAATGTAGGGCCAATTGCGGAAAAACCTTAATTAATCAAGTTTTAATATTCCTCTTACACATTATTACGCTCACATCACAAGATGAATATTTTAAGCTGATGGTTTTGTGTTAACTACCTATCTTCAGAAAAAATAAACTTGACCCGAACCTGACAGAAAAAAAGATAAACATAAAATATTTTTTTTGTTAAATATCAGGTTTGCGTTAAATATACGTATCTTAACCCGTAGCCATAAAAAAATAATAAGTGGTTTTATATTTAAAAAATCATTATTAAAATGTTTGAATTTAAAATTAACGCTTTAAAAATAAATAATATTTAAGAAAACTGTGTATTTGATTTAGAAATACTAGCATCTAGAGTTTTTTTATTTATATTTTATTCCAGTAAATTGGCAATATAGTGCATGTTCGCAACCGATTGTGCAAAAGGCACTGCACTCCATCATCATTCCCTATCCGCACCTAATGGTGCATAGGATGTTGAATTGGTACATCAATCACAGCGTATTTTGATCATTTTTGTTACATGAAGGTAAGATCATTAGTCTTACGCTTCAGGTACTAGTCCTGGGACTAGAAATATTCTAGTGTGAAAACACCGGTTTAAATAAATATTTAATATCAACCATGTCGGAAATCGAGCCCGAGACCTCTTGCATGATGGGCAAACGCCCCGATCATTACATCACTAGGCCGACAAGATTACAATGGTGATTTACATATACATATTATGATAATTTACGTTGTAAACTAGTATTTACTACTTATAGTCACTACATGATTTTTAAATATTAAAATATTTATTAACAGATATTTACATACAAAAATGATTTCTGTACAGAATACTCTTATGCATATTTAAAATAGATAAAAAGACATTGTAAAATAATAAGTTTTATTTTACACTTAAAAGTAATACTTAAGTAAGCATAAAAAAACTATAAGATATAATGCAAATATTTGGCCATCTAGAAACATGTCAAGATATTTTTTGTTTGATTTTTATAAATTTACGCAAGAAGATAATTTTTTTATATGTTAATTTTTGTAAAATAAAAAAAACGCAAATAATAAACGAAACCTTTATTTAATTTTATATGCCAATTTTTCGTACGTAATTTAACCAACGAAATTGCTCTCCTGAACATTTGAATTCACTTGAACCTACATAAAAAAAACGGAAACGTTATTTAATAAATTGCATTGTGTTTTATTCTTATCTCGGCGGTACCAAAATGACACATGTTGCATTATCTATATCTCATAGGTACCATCTAGCTCCTGTGTCAACTATTCCCACCCTCCTCTACTGCGGGCGTTAAAGAATAAAAGATTGAGGTTACACCTGGTAGAGCTTCATTCCAAGAGGACTTTCCATAGAATTAAAATGCACGTATCCATTTATCGTAGCACACAGGGTGCAACATTGCTACCTCCCTAGTTTTGTAAGTGGATAAATAAAAAGCTGTTCGAGACACGCGAAATTAATTTTTATCTCTGAAAACAGCTGTATGGGAAATATTATTTTATGTTCTTTTGAAAAACACATCAGACAAGTGGTGCCTGTCAATGTCTAAACACTTCAGTAAGATATCTCTGAAGCGTCACATAACTCATTGGAGCAATTTTTGGGGTAAAAGAAGAATTTCCTCGTGGATTGCCTTCTTCAGGTTTTGTATGTTCCTTGGGCTATGTTTATAAACACAAAAAAAACGCAGGCGTTCATACAGTTCAGAATTGACGGTCGCAACACGACTTCCCTCCTTAAAAAAGTAAAGCCATGTACCATCGTTACTGGATCAAGTGAACGTATTTATGCAGAAAGCATTAAGTCCAAAATTTTGTCAAAATTTAATATCAGTGTTATCGAATTTAAGAAGGTCAATTTTATGCTTTGTTTAAAACACATAATCCGCTTTCACATGAAAAACTATAATAATCGCCTTATGAAAATTTCATAATGTCAAAACGTCATGAAAATGAATGTTACCTCATTCATTCAGAGTTTATATGTGGTTTTATTCAATATTAGATCTGGCTGTTATTAAAATCATTAAATCTGGTCAAAAGCATAATCAAATTCATTTTTGGATTATAAAAAAACGAATGCGTGCATTATTTATCATTTGCCAAAGTAAAAACATTCCGATAGCTCTGTAGATTTGATTGCTCACACCACTCACAAAAGTGCTATTCTCTCAGTTTCACTTTTCTACGGCTGGCTGCTTTCTGCATACCTAGGTTCAAGTGGCATTCAATGTTCCAATCCAACGATTGCGAAATAATAATGTGCTCTTCCTTGATCAACACAGCATATATTTTGGCTTGCATGCACCAATGTCCCGATTGTGTCACGTTGTAGCCTCGAGACAAGATCTGGACTTTTTTGTGTAAGTCTTTCTAGATTTAAACAATCACTAAGATAGACCAGATCTTGTCTTGGGGTCGAAATTACAACTTAATTGTTTGTCCTAGCTTTAATTTTCTTTATTTGTATTTTATTTCAATTGTGCTTGTATGTATTTTACGGATATGTTTTTGCCATTTTTTGAATGGACTTAGTTCGTAAGTAAATAAATAAATAAAACTCGAAGAATCCATTCTGTGACAATGCGCACTTCGCTTCTATAGCAAAAATGCGGTGTGGACGTCCACACCACGTTTGCAACTGATATTAGTGACAAACATTTTCAGAACTGCCAGCACATATCGATACCATACTCACCCTTCTACTATGAAAAAGTTCAGCTCTACGGGTATTCGAATATAAAAAATGCATTTTTATGCGTGGTAAAAATTAGTGCATTAAATTGTACGGTGAAGTTTCTTAAAAAAAAATTTGAAAAAAAAAATATTTGAATGAAAACAAACTACTTGGAACGACGTTACTAGTTCTCCCAAATCAACCAACGATAAGAGAGTCTTGATAGATTTCCAGTTTACGGTTAGTTTACAGATCAATCAGCAGAACTCACCGAGAAGAAGGGGAAAAGAACTTGAGACGTCACATGCGGGGTAATTTAAAAAATACAAAACTTATATTATAAAATCACAGCGCTTAAAATACGATACGTAAAATTTTTTTAAAAAGTGGCTTAGTTTGCTTATCCATTAACAAATTTTTTTTTTCATTTCAGTGATAAATTGTAACAACTTTTGTTGTTTTTTCTACTTTGTTATGAGATTTTTTTAGTTACGTATTATTTAATCAAAACGCATCGTAAGGAACCTTCTGACATTTTTATCTACATCTTCATCAAGCACTTTAATATTCTTTTCTCCAATTTTACCAAATAATGAAAGAAAACTATGCGAAAATGATTCTGTCAAAGGTACTTAAAACAATAAATTAAATTTATTTATTTATTTAATATATTTGTCAGTTACCTCCAATATCAACCCAACCATCCACAGATTCAAAAGATATTATCATTAACAAGTACATAGAAAGAGACAGTAAACTTTTCTGTGTTTTTGTCCAAAAAATTTTCTACCTAACTCATCTATCTCTACAAATGTCATCGAACTTGGTAAAATCGTGCATTCTCTGAATATTTGCAATATCGTTTCTTGTGCGGGTAAAAAATCTACTGGCCAAAACCGTGTGTCAGTACAATTTGTCGACTGTTTAGCGGCAAACGCTTTTATATATGATAATTGTTAGGGCTATAAAATGTTTGTTCTGTTTCATATGGTCTCCGTAAAAGTAAAGGTATTCATTTAGAACGGAATGATGAAGAGATAAAAAAAAATTGAATTGCCGAATAACACTGTTAAAGTTATAAAATCTCGCAGGCTATCGAGGAAGGTCACTAAAACTTTTCATGGGTACCCACCCAAACAGTTCTTACCTTTAAAGGGTAGATTATACCAAAAAAAATCACCTTTTATTCGGCAATAGATATTGACCAATGTATTTACCGATTAACTCCTTGTTTTTCATGCTGTGGATATGGATACGCCAAGACAATGAGCTTTATTTTACATTAAAAAAAATGCCGCGCCCAGTTCGGTTAGGTTTCTACTCTCCTGTATACGAATTTACAAAAACGGTACGACATTGACAAAATAAACATATTATAATTACTTATTCTCCGGAGATCCTGTTGTACACAATAAATGTCGACACGTATTTTTAATGTCATTTTTTTATGATTTCTTCCAGCGTTTGCTTACATTTGCTTACAGCGTGATCCTCTTACTGCTTTAAGATTTGACTTGACTGTTGTAAGACAGGATATTACATAATACTACGAAGTAGAAAGTTTCAAAAGTCGTTTAAGTTTTTAATTAGGATGTTTTGACGTTTTTTATTTATTAATAATTGCATTATTTTGTGTAAATATCAGGCGCGTGCGGGATGCTGACAAAAATATGTATTTTTCTTTTTTTTTTGGTTAAGGTGTAGGAGTTTTTTTTGTAATTTTTTAGGTAGTAATAGTGTGCATAATTCATAATAGGATGTATCTTTAAATGAGAAATTCTCCATAATTGCATTTAGGTCGCTGACAAACTTAAATTTTAGTATTGGATATTTAATATATCTAAATATTTTATGCTGTTCTGGTAACACTATTTTGATTGACAGATTCCTCTTTATTTCATTTTGAACGCTTACTATTTTTGTGTGGATATTTGATGTATCCGAATATATTGTGTGGTTCTTGTAGTATTTTTTTGAGTGACAGATTCTACTTTATTATATTTTGATCGCTCCAAATAACAAAAAATACACTGTGAAGCCCACAAAGCCAATGCAATAAGACTCGGAGAGCCAATTGAATTATGCCCGATGGGCCGAATTGACAAATTAAAATAATTAAAATAAATTACCAACCATATTTTTGTAAAAGCCCTTTACCTTTGTAAATATGTTGTATATAACTCACAATAAAACATGGAAAATAAACATTGATTGGTTTGTAAGAATTGCTTCCACACAGCTAGTAAGATTACATTGAATCAGTCCAACATCGCTTGCTTCGAAAAGTAGCGTAGACGCTTGGACGAGAGAGAAGTAATTATTATTATGCTGATATAGAGTCAGAGAAATATTTAGAAATATTATAGAGAAATATTTCTAGTCTACAAAAACGTAGAACTAATATTGATTTCATATATATGTTCGGCTTACTAAATGGTATGATCGATATTCTATCATTACTGGGACGAGTAAAATTCCATATTCCGACTCTAAGGCTGAGAAACAATGAAATACTATTCATCGATTAGCCAAGAGCAAACTATGGCCTTAATTCTCCAATGACCCGTCTTTGTCGTATTGTGAACTTAAGATCAGATCTGGACTTTAGGGTTTGAGTTAACCACGATTTCAACGAGCACTAAATAAGTAGTCGAGATCTTGTCCTGATATCCCTTATTTTTGTCAATGCTTATTTTCTTTTTTTTATAAATGTTTTTAACTATTTTTTTATTGTAATATTAAAAACCTTTAAATTGTACAAATTGACAATGTCCGTAAATAAATAAAAAAATTAATAGTAAATACAAAAAAATAAGATATAAATTTGCACGCGCGCGAACTTGTGAATTCAGTACTGGGAGACAACCTTAAAAAAGCAAAAGACTTACACAATTCCATAATTTAGACGGAGTGCGAGCGGAATAGATTTAACTTCAGTTAGCGCATTAATCGTCGTCCATCTTTAAAAAAAGCGTTCGTTGTTTTTTGTCGAAACTGAATTATTAATATTTAAATAAAAATTAAGTTTTATTTATGTAATAAATGGGCATCATGCTGTCTTAAAATAATAATAAAAAAAACTGAAAAAAAAACTAAAATTATTATTTTCAGAGGTTAAAATTTTCCAAACAAATTCTTGAAAAGTCGTCTCTTAAAGCAATTTATTCGAGATGCGTCTTTTTGAAAGATGGACGATGAACCGCGCAGGCGGAAGGTGAGGTGTGAGC
Organism: Micrasema longulum; assembly: GCF_059751315.1. Lineage (NCBI taxonomy): Eukaryota > Metazoa > Arthropoda > Insecta > Trichoptera > Brachycentridae > Micrasema > Micrasema longulum. The sequence goes on along the minus strand of NW_028278185.1, from coordinate 679,791 downwards.
TTGTCGTATTTTTTAATGAAATTATTAATTAATAAACATTGTACCCTTCTCAAATCACTACAATCAATAAAACTGTAAATAAAGTTATTGTTATTAAAATGATAAGTTTACTTATGGTTGATATAGTTATGTAAAAAGTTTAGTATTTATTGTTAAGAAATCAAATTTTCAGGGAAACATTGGTTCCATCGAATCTATGGACGGACCGTGCATGGTAGCATGGTAGTTACTGAAGTGTTTATCTCGATATTTAACACTATTGATTTTAAATAAAATTGAAGTTTGTTGTTTATCTTGCTTAAAAAAAAACGTATGGTAAAGTAAGTGTTAACTTCACAAAAATCAAGAGATGAAATAATTGAAGGAATATCGATGTTCAAATATAGGCAGAATGGTGAATGTTACACAGTGTGTAAACTGGCCCATAAGCCCTGTAGAATTTTATTTTATTTATTGTGGTTTACAAACATAAAACAATACATACGGAATTGGTATTATAATCACAATATATTATGTTTAGATATTGTTAATCAGTTATATGTGAACACAACATGCGCAAATAAGTTTTAAAAAATATGTATTTAACTTCTTCTAAAAATTAAATTTTATTAATATCATGAAAGTTGTGAAACTAAATTTAACTAATATTTTTTTACAATTATTTTACTTAACTAACATAAGGGACTATTTAATTTAATACATTGCATTACAGTTCTCTTATAATTATTTAATGTATCATTATGATGCCTAGACTTCTATATTACGTTCTTCAAAATGTTCTTTATCCCTGTTCTAATATGCTAACATACAAAATGATAAATAAATCCTTTTACAACTTTCACACACGCATTTGTCTCATATAACCGTAAAAAAAATAATTGAGCGGAAATGTTGCAAACCTATCATAAAACTAAAGAATTCAGACCAAAATAGGCACCAAGTCGTTAAAACAATAAACAGCATTCTTAAAAAACTGCACATATGTGTATCTGCCATCTTCCAAGAATCACCGAGCAGCTTGTTAGCCACATGTCCGGCAGTAACTACGATACCTTCAATCTACAAAATCTACCCTTTGGATATTTTTTTTTATTTTGTTGACAATGAAGTTTAAACAGTGCATTATTAATTTAGTTTTTATTGTTTACTGTTTAGCAGGATTACTTGATAAATTGTTTTCTCAGCTCAATGTTTATTTTTTGTAATTTGCCAATGCCAATGCCAGGTCATAAGCTCTGTAGATGCCTAGACTTCTATATTATCTTCTCTAAAATGTTGTTCATCTCTGTTGTAATATGTTAACGTAAGTGTTCCCAAAAATATAAAAAAGTGGTTCAACTGCATTCATAAATTGACCCTTCGACAGTGTGGTGTACTTCGGGAGTGCGAAATGATGACGTCTTTTTTAATACTTCTCTCTTCCTGTTTTATTTATTCACATAAACATTTTGTAAAAGCATTTCTACGAAACACTGATCTTCGATTTTGGTTTTCCTATAAACATAATTCCCATAAGAATAACACTGATATGTGGCGCTCTAACGTAGAGCTTAAGTAACATTAATGGAGAGTTGTTTGTCTAGGGATGTTTGCTCCTTTATTTCTGGGAATCCTGTTGAAAGCTAAACAGTACTCTCGGTGAGAAACATTCGAAAAACAATATTTTGTAAAGCTCTTTAGTTTAGCAACAGCTCATCGTAGAATGAAATATCTTAACGAGAGTATAATTATTTTGCTTCTAAGACAAAGGGAATTAAAATGAAATATTTATTATTATATGAACTGACTATGCTTAAAATTTGCTGTTCAGGTTTAGTATAAACAATAATTAATAAATAGCCCGTATTATATTACGAAGAAAAATGAAAGAAAATGCATTTAGGAACGAAGAAAAGTGATCTCTTGGATTTTTATTTTTTTCTTATTATTTTTATGGGAGTTGCTTTATTATTTACCTTGCTTATGATAAACAAGGTTTATTTATGAAATAAATGGAGATTTCTGCAATTTTTTTACTTTAAATTTAGCTAACTGTTGGGGATCAGGAAAAATATACTAAAGTGGGCAAATAAGTATTTACGCCCAGCTAAATACTATTAAAATAGTATATTATGCTCTTGTTGTACTGTCATTGCTTTTCTATGGAATAATTGGATGGAGGGGAGCTTATTACAAACAATTTAAATCATTAGAAACTGTTCAAAAATTTATCTTAAAAAAATGCATCAAAAAATCGCACTTTTTCCTCTTTCCAATTGCTCCAAGAAGTTTAACTTTTAGTATAAGACAAATATATTGTTTTCAATGTTCAAAATATATATTTAAGAACCAAAATCTATTTACAAATAACTCAATAAGATCAAGTCAAAGAAGGAATCGTGTGTTAAAAATACCACATTGTAAAACGAGGCATGCACAAAGACATGCATATTTTATAGACCCAAAAGTTTTCAATTATTTTTTTACTGATAATATTTTATTGATCCTAAACATCAAAATTTTCTCTTCTTTTAAAAAACACGCACTATCCTCGATTCAAACTAAATATACTAACTCTTTTTTTCCACGATATATTTTGTTGCCCTTTAATAAAAAGGAATATTATTTATATTTTTCTTTCATTTTTTGTTTTCTTTTTAATTACTATAATATAAAAAAGTCCATTATAATATTTTACAGAATATTTTCTTTTCTCTTTCTTTTATTAAAAAAAATATTATACCTGTCTATTTATTAAAGGAGCAAACATTTATAAACATATCTTGTATACCCACGAACAGGCCATGTCTTTGTGGGATTTTTTCGTTTACTATTTTTACTGTTAATATTTATTTCATTGCTGTGTAATTATTTTTCATTTTTTGAATACTCTGTTTTCTTATATATTTAAAAAAATAAAAAATAATAAGGAACTTCTCAGCGTTTGCTCAAGTACAGGAGAAGCCGGACTGTTAATAGTAGTCAACAGGTCTTCCGTTTCACTAGAAGAGTGTTCAGCATTTCTTTCCCTACTTTGGTTTATTTTACCAATTGCCTGTACTATTTTGACCATGTACGATACTACCTCTCGTATGAGTTCTTTATCACTTATCACCGATAGGATGTTGAATAGTTATTCACCCAGGTTTCTGCATCGCGCCTCCAGCTGTTGTCTCTGAAAGCTGAAAAAGGGGCAATGCATCAACAGGCGAGGGACATCTTGAAGAGTTTCATCGTCGCATGGGCAGCTGTCGATCTCGGAGAGCTTGAAGCGATGCAGATAGCACATGAACCCACCGTGACCCGCAACAATCTGAGTGAGCTCGTAGCTAGCTTTCTGCATTCTTTTGAAATCATAGGCATGGAAAATGGTAGGGAAAAACGTTTTAGTTATATGTCTGGTAGTTTCATTTAAATAACGATCATTCCAGAGTTGAACGGTCCCGCTTTTAATTTTTCTTTTGTATATCTATTGGATTAAAACCTTTAGAGAGTAGCTCCAAATCCTTATTTAGAGTGACTGCGCCCAACATGATATTTTCTATGATGATAGCAGTAAGGACAACGGTGTAGGTATGTGATTTTTTCTTTAGATAACCGTTATGCAAAAAAAAACAATAAAAGCAAAATAAAAATAAATAGACCAATTAAGTTTTCCCAAATTAGTTAAATACTTCTTCGCTTCGTTAGAGAGTATGATTTAAACGTTAATTAAATTGACCGTTTCGATTGTAATAAAATGACTTTCAAAATGCGAGCTCCAAAATGATTACTTAATGCTAGTCGGTCATTGTTGAAAACTCACATTGTTTATGTTCGTTTACGTACTCTACTCTATTCAACAATTATTATTACAATGTCTTAATTTTGCAATTTATTTATTTATTTTTACATAAACGATTGAACAAAAATATGAAAAAAAACACATGTATAAATACATAACAAAAAACGATAAAATTGCATAATTGTAACAAGTAGATAAATACAAATAAGCAACCAAAAATATTAACGAAAAAAATACATAAATATGAAAAAGCAAAAAAGGAAAACATTATTAAATATAAAAAAAAGTTTAAGAATTATATTGCGAGAGAAAAATTAAATCAGACTCGTTATATAACTTTCAAGTCCAGAATCAAATATATCAGCCTTATCCTCATACTGATTTTTTTTTTTTTTTGAAAAAAAGAAATATTTGCGTTCTTATGATTTACCCAAATATTTAATTTTGAGGGCAATTTTCAACGAGTTGTAAATAACTCACTATTAGAAAATGGGAATCAAGTTGGGGTAAAGTGGGATTCGAACCACAGACCTTTGGTCCGTGGGTCCGAGACACTAGCCACAGGACCACAACCCGATTCAACCATATCTGTGGAGTCTAGGGATAGTTGGTCCTAGAACTTGCAGAACAAAAAGGAGATCTGTGGCGGGTATGTAATGTTTACAAATACTAACATATGCATTCTAATTTTTAAGACAAAATTGATACTTATTCACGCATACACACCTTCGTTCTAATATATACCCTCATACACACACAAAGACACATCATCCACTCACCTTCTTTTTCTTTCACACACACAAAATCTTATTCTATACCTACTTATTTATTTATAATTATTTTTGCGGATATCTGTTATTGGTTTTGTTTTATATTTTTCAGTTTGTACATGTATATAAACGATATAACTGTTGATATCTCAGATAAACAAAATTTAAAAAAAATACCTATTTATACAAATGAAATATAAAATTATGAAAAAAATGTAGAATAAAAATTAAACGGAATATAAAAATCTCTTATGCATGCTATTACTAAGAATGTCTATTTCTTGACAATAGTTATCATAGTATTTATAGGCAAGTCTAATGAATGAATTCTGGGTGTAATTATTTTTGCTCTTAGACACGTAGAAAAGTGGTATAAGTCTAGTATAATGATTGTAAACAATATTATATTTGGTAACAACAACAAAACTACAGTCATCTGCAGACCCACACATCCTGGCAAGCTGGTTCTAAATTTTTCTCCTGCTCAACAGTCACGTGCGTAGAGCCGCACCATTAGTTATTGCATAAATAACAATAAACTTAAATCAACTTTGACAAATAAATGTGTGGGGTTCATAGTCCATAATGTTTGACACACACGTGCTAAAACATTCTACCTGAAATAGTACGATGACCGACGAAACAATGTCATCGTTTTCTATATCATCTAATACAACACATTATTTAACTCTAACAGTATTGCACAGAAAGACGAGAACATCGTTTTGCAGTACATTGACACCGTTCCTACCATCGAGATATGAACAACAAAGGAACGTGGCCTATAGAGAGACCGCAGGTCGCACTCAACGCCCAGCTCAGTCAACCAGTCAACGTCAGCCAGTACAGGCAGCCCGGCATGCAAAAATGATTTGGAGTTCAAATAGACTACTGTTTTGGTGGGGTAACCGTCTCAAGGCATTTTTTTGGGACCCAAACCCAGAAGCATTTTTAAACAGATATTTTGTATTGTTTTTTATATATTTAATTTTAAATCAAGAAATAATATTTCACAAATTAAAAAACAAATTAATGATATTTGCAGGAGTAACTATAAATCGATTCGGGACTTCAATAATGTTAACATTACCCCTTTCTAAATTTGTTGTAACAGAGAGCACTATTTTTTTTATTTGGTCTTGAAATAGTGCAAACATTATAATGGATGAATGTCCTAAAATTAATTTCCAACTAATTATCATTAAACTTAGTATTAATTATTGATATATATGTATACTTGAAACTTTCATTTCGTCAAACTTACGTAACGTAACAGATTGCAGAGAACATGGGAAGAACCAAAAAAATTGTTGATAAGGGTTCATAGAACATTTTTAAGATGATATTATGGATGTCTAGGCAATTTCAGGGCTTATGACTTCTGGTTGGTTTCGGTGGCCATTTTACACACTGTGTAACATTCACCATTCTGCCTATGTTTGAACATCTATATTCTTTAAATGTTTCTACCTGGTGATCTTCGTGAAGTTAGAGAGCTAAAACATAATTTGATGCGGGTGGGAATTTGACTTAATCATTTTATCTACATACTAGGCATGATGTTTAAATATCTACATTTTCTCGACTCTTCTGATTATAATAATCGCTTATATATTCGATTAAAAAATTCCTCTTCTTCTCCTTAACTTTGTCTTGTTATCCTCAACTTCCTTTCAGTGCTTTTTTTTTCCATTTCTAGCCTAAAAATTATATTTTGTGGACACCTGATGCTTCAAACAGGGAACGGACATAGAATGATGGTATCTTACTGACCCTTGCTTGACTGGCACCTCCTTACCTTCGAAACAGGTGGTCACCATACGCTGTATTTAATATTTCCATTCAGCGCTCTACACACCACTCGGCATGGAGAGAGAAATCACGATAAACGATATTTACAAATACCAACTTTAATTCAAATATATATTAAGTAGAACTAAAAAAAGAATTATTTAAATAAGTGGTTTTAGGAACGTATTATCAAGTGACAATAATATTAAAAAAAAGATTAATTTTATTTATTATTAAGGAATCCAACGCATTGTGCCGTGCCTTAACATCACACAATATGCAAGATCGTCAACAGGAAGGCGTGGACAAAACGCAAAAAAAAGAACATGGAAGATTTCGTCATCTTTTCCACGCCGACAGCCTCCAAACTAAAACGTGAAGTTTAATCTCTAAAGTTCTTGATTATAATTATTCATACCATTATAAATTCACTGAAAAAATAAATCTTACGTATTACATTTCCTACATATTAAGGAAATATCACATACTACAAACACCGATTAAAATATGTGAAATGGATTTTGAAATTTTATTGTATTTTCAAAATCAATATGGATATTGTGGAGAAATGTTTTCATACATAATTTCAAAAATAAAATTGTTAAAAAATATGTCTTTAACGCGACATGTTCGGCCTTGACAATTGTGACGTCAAGATTGGTGACGATGTTCTATTTAAATTTAAACGGTCACAAACAAAGTTCAAAATTTAACCGAATCGTGACGTATAAGGAGCTCGTTCAATACAATGAACCGTTTTTGCGAGAATTGAAAATTATAATTTCAAAAATATTTTTATGCTATTAATAAGTACAGACTTTTTTTACTCTACAGTATTACATAGACTCTTATTAGTTTAAAATTAAAAATAAAACGCGACATTTCCCCTATTTCAAATAACTGTGATACAATAATTTTCAACCGGGATTATCTATCCTAACAACATAAATAAACGGATGAAATTTTCTACCAATCAGAAGGAAATCCCAGATACTTCAAAATTTTGATCAGTAGGTGGATTATGAAAAAACAAATTTCCTATCTACATATCTGTATATGGCAGTCTTTCTCAGTGGGTGATACTGCCTCCCTGTCATGGCGTTGAAAGCCTTCCGGGGGGCGGTAGGAAACCCAGAGAAAATTGAGAGGCGTTGAGGCGGTTCAAAGGGGCGATGGTTGAAAATAAGAAAGGAGAAAAAATATATATACCTGATACCCAGAATGCGAAGGTAAGTCAATTCATCACAAAACTTCTTTGGGATAGATCTTCCGGCTATTCTCTATTCGCCATTCGAACAGTGTGGGATGAAGATGGATTGCCATGTGGTAGTTTAAAGTCGTATAAGAGGATCGTGTTTATGAATATAGTGTACACCATTTTTTTAATACATTGTTTGATTTGCTACTTAATTGTATATGTTATTTTTGTTCAGTTTCCTGTACATATATTTCTTGAAAAAAAAAATGTAATTGGCTTAGGCCGAATATAAATATAATAAACTAATAAATATATCAAGCAAAATTGATGTTTTTTTTTATTATGACCCTGTTTGAGTTTTATTTATTATGCTAAAAATTAAGTTCTAACTTGTTTATTTAAATTTTTTTATGTTAACAGATGTATCCTTCACGTTAAATAATTTTTAAAACGTATTTTTTGATAGTATTCATATTTAAACCATGAACTTTGTGGCTAAATATTTTACTAAATGTAATTTAACATTTGTATATAAAAATGCATGGCAGGTTAGTTATGTATTTTAATGCAACAACTATTGTGAAAGTCGGTTTTGCACGTTGGCGTTGGTTAGAATAAAAACATAAAAAGTCGGGTTACATACAAATATTGAACAACATATAGTTTATTGTTTTAATTTTAGTGAAAACCTTTCTAAATATTTTCGGGTTTGTATTTTAATTGCTTTTATGAAAAAAGCTCCTTTAAAATGAAAATTTGAACCCATAAATTAGATATAACATGTTTAAAAATAAAAATTGCATTACCTATTCAAATACGCGCAAGAGATGGTAAGTTTAAAATTTTTAGGGGATTTTCGAAAAATTTTCTTACTCATAGTGGGCGGTGAGCGAAATAAGCTTTAGAATCTATGACCTATGGCATAAACTAATCTTGAATTTTCGTTTTTCTATGTGTTTTAAGGTTGAACGATTCTCATTTGATACAACCACCGTTCACCATATTTTAAATCTTATTCAATACAGATTCAAATCTTACAAATAAATTTGCTACTTTTTCTCAAATGAAAATATGAGTCATATTGCTTTAGGCGCAGATGTTTTTCGTGGGTTGTTTTCTATATCATAAGATTTATTATATAAAATGTATTTATATTCTCATGGTAAATTCTTTGTAAAGATTCTATTTTTCCCCTTGTGGTTTTTCAAGGTTTGAAGTATAACATGTAAAATGAAAATTCGTGTCAATAAAAATAATGTCTTGATATTTTTAATATTATAAACGCTAACTTTTTAGTACATTATTAATCAATTTAATTTTATTATAATGCATTTGTATTTTATGCGTGACTTTATTTTTTAATTTATAAACCAAGCAGTTTCGGTAACGCAAAGAAGGCTTCAAGATTTATTTGATGATGAATTAATCATATATAAATTATTTTGTGACGACTGCCCTTCATTTCACATCGGTAAAACATCACGGATAATTAAAACTATAGTACTAAAGAGAACATTTAATATGTTTTGAAGAAAAAAAACGTAGTTTGTTGAACACGTTCCTACGAACAATCATTTCATTAACTTTTAAGATGGCATCGATTTTTTTTGCGAAGAAGCTCCTTTTCAAGGCCACCGCAGAAGATCCCTCTAGACTCTAGATCCTTAAACGACAGTTGGAGTAATTAGAAGAAACATACGTTTTCAGTAAATATAAGCATTGCACATAAGCGAGGCAACAAAAAAAATTGCTATTAAAAATTAATATCAGTGTACGCTGTATGTTGCTTATATACAATAACAATTTGTTAGTTGCAAAACATGTTTTATAATAAATACATTATGTTATTTACAAACGAATAGCTGTCAGGTGAAATTTAAATCACGATTTGATCTATGATAAGATCTATTAAATGTTAAAAGGAAAAAATATCAATGCATATGAACCGAAATTTCATTAGTCAACTGACCTTGACTTAATTTATTTCCATAGAGCCTCACTTATAAACCTAGTATAAAATTATACCAACGCTTGTTGGTAAAAATTTCTACGACTTGATATCAGGTTTATAAGTAAGACCCTGTAAGCAATAGGTTATGTTAATACACGATAAAAAAAACAACGCTTTTTAATAAACACATGGTTAAAAAATATCATCATCATCATCATTCCCTTTCCACACCTAATGGTGCATAGGGAACTGCATTGGTACACCAATCGCAGCGTATCTTGATCATTTTTGTTACTTGAAGGTAAGATGATCAGTATTACGGTTCAGGTACCAGTCCAGGGACTATAAAATGTTGCAGTGAATCGAACCCGAGACCTCACATGGTAGGCAAATGTGCTGACCATTACTCCACGAGGCCGACAAAAAAAATTAATAAAAATATACCAAATGTTAAGCACAACGTTTCGGGTCAAAAATTTATTAAAATAACTGGGTTTCTTATTTACAGGTCCATGAACCTTTTATACAATAACAATAACAGCAACGATAAATTAAAACGAAATATTACATATTATAAATTAAAAAAAATAAAAATAAAGAAGCATACCTTAATAGAAAGTATCACTAAAAAAGGAATATGTTTTCTGCGACAAATAAAAACATCTTCAAATATAAAAAACAGTAGGTAAATAAATAAATAAATAAATCAAAATAGCAGCAACGGAAAGAATATTAAGAGTGTAAAGGTTAGTTTTACTACCCAATAACTTTTGTGAGAATAAACTTGAATTTGAAAATAAAATTTAAATGATTAAAAGTAACAGCAAAAAAAAAAAAGTCAAGACATCAAAGTATAGTACGTCGCCGAGATAGGTGTTTTTTTAATTTATTTTATATTTACGGCTTAAGACAATTAAATTATAAAAACATTGGAAGCCAATACAACATGCACCATTTTGGAAATAAAGGATGAATTGGCCTAAAATTGACAAAATGCGCTACGCTACATTATTTGTTAGATATAATTTTCCAAATATAATGTTCTTTTTTAGTTCTTTTGAACAATATAAAAACAAACGTATTTAAAATATTCATATTTCTTTTATCTCAATTCAAAGTTGTATCACGCTTAAAAAAAACAGATACATAACATTCGGAGCGAATCGAATATTCCGTGAATTTTTTTATTTTAACACCATTTGTTTTACAAAGGATAATATTTTGAACCGCAGGCTAACATTCTTTGTAGTATCACGTCGAGTCTTTTTTGAATAAAAAAAAACATGCGATCACGATTTCAAACGAATAACGAAAAAAAAATCAATGGACTCCGCTTTTCATCGGAGTCCATTGAATTTTCATGTGTATTAATTTCTTAATGTTTACTGAAATTTTCATTAAAAATTTGTTGAATATGTTAAGTGATAATTAGGCTAATAATTTGTTTTTTGTTGTTAAGTTTTTATGTTGAATCACGGTGTCCGGTAAAATAAATGAAGAATACAGTTCTGTTTCTAAAATGAAACTAGAATTCCATTCAAGTATTTTTAACTTATTAGCTTAGTGGTGTAATGATAAGCGCGTAAGCCTACCATGCAAGAGATCATGGGTTCGCTTCCCTACATAGTTGATATGAAATATTTATTCAAAAGGATGTTTTTATACCAAAATATTTCACTGTCCCTGGACTGGTACCTGAAGCGTAATACTGATTATCTTACCTTCATGCTCAAGATACGCTGCGATTGGTGTAGCAATGCAGTGCCCTATGCATCATTAGGTGCGGAAAGGGAATGATGATGATGTTTTTAACTTTGTCAGGTAAAAATCCTAAAAAGATAGTCGAGTGGAGCTAGTGGTGAGCACGTTCGTCTACCGTGCTTGAGGTCCTGGACTAAATTTCTGGCAAAGTTGACATGAAGTATTGCTTTAAAAGGCTGTTTTTTATAATAAAAAAATAAAATCTGAGTTTTGCTTATTTACCCTTGGTACTTGAAGCGTAAGAATGATCACGTTATTATCATGTAACAGATATTCAAGATGCGTTGCATTTGGTTTTCCATTTCTGTGACCCATTTAAAAAAAAAAAGGAATAACCCGATAATCCTTTATTTAGAGACATGTCAGCAGGTGGGATAGATGGAATATGGAAGGAGGTAATGAAAAATACACTACAACACCCAGACCATTTGAGAAAAATCTTTCTTAGATTTTTTTCTTGCAACCCGCGACGCCAGTTTCACAGTTAGCCGTCTAACCAACTGCGCCACGGCACCTGTATGCACCACAGGGTGAAGATAAGGGTGGTGATGACGATTTTTTAAAATTATTGATATCTTTAAACATACTTATGATGTTTTTATAACATAGTGAATATAAAGTTGCATTTTAAGACCTAATCAATTGCTTATCCAAATAACCTCTTTATTTGAAATGCGCATTATATCGGTAGGTTATGGGTTATGCAAATAGCTGTTGTAAAAAAAGCTATTATTATCGTTTCTAGCTGATAAATGTTATGTTGCACAAACTAGGTTTGTAAGCTATAACATATTTTCATATCTCCAAGTCGTGCGTTAACGGCTGTTAAAAATATATTTAAAATTTGCCTCTGAGAAAACGAGAAATATTTTAGTGTTTCAAATTTAGTCAAACGGCTTGCATAAAAAACGACATGTTTGACTTTTACTAGATTAGTAAAATATATTGAGTTCAATTGATTAAGTAAATTTTTACTTAAAAATTAAAGTTCATTGTAGTTGAAAAATATGAAGATATATTTTCCAATGATGAAAAAGTTTACTTAACAATAAAAATTCAGTGTTATTTGGCAGTCATTGAAATCTTAGTGTAAATATGCGTTTAAAGTGGTTTTTCGTAATATATTTGACATTTTTATCAAAATGCTTATCCGCTGACAGAATATTATGTGTTTTTCCAACACCTTTCTATGGTTATCATGTTGCATATAGAACTCTTACTGAAGAACTGAGTAGAAAAGGTCATGATTTGGTTATACTGACAACGTACCCCGCTAAGTATAATGGGCTACAATTTAACACCATCAACCAGATTGATCTAAGTTCCATAACTCAAGCCGTTATAAAAGACTCATTCAATCCTCGAAGCTATAAACAAAATTCAAAGGGTGCCGCATATTACGATTTGGTGTTGAAACTAACCGATGCTCAACTTGAAAACCCAGAAGTAAAAAAGATAATCAGAGGTTCTGAAATCTTCGATCTGCTGATTGTTGAAATTTATACTCCAACGTGGCTGGCCTTAGCAGACAAGTTGAAGTTACCGATAGTGTCTATAGCTTCTTCGCACGTGACCTTACAAAATTTTGATTCTGTGGATAATCCTTCTCATCCTCTTCTTTATCCAGACGTGTATTCAACTCATACAGGACATTCGACATTCTTCCAAAGAGTAGGTATAGCTTTCCAAGATTTACAGTTTAAATGGAATTACTACAATATTTACTTGCCGAAATTTGAAAAACTAGCTGCGAAACATTTTGGCAACAAGACAGCTCCTTTAGAATTGGTAGAGAGAAAAACGGATGTCATGTTGTTGAATATACACCCAATATTACTCGGCGTAAGACCAACTGTTCCCCGTCTTGTGTTATTGGGGAATATGCACATTAAGCAAAGTACGCCTTTACCTGAGGTAAATTTAAAAAATAATTCTTTTTTTCTGAAATATAACTGGCTTGTGTATATGCAATTGACATTTTGAGTAAATTTTTTTTAGTGGTTGGATAAGTTTGCGAGTTCTTCAGAAAAAGGATTTATTTTCTTTAGTCTCGGTGCAACAATGCAATCCAAAGATCTGCCGCCAGAAAAAATCAATGCATTTGTCAATGCATTTAGAAACCTTCCATACAACGTCATTTGGAAATGGGAAAACACAACACTCATTGGACATCCATCCAATGTTTTAATTCATAATTGGTCTCCTCAGGCAGATTTATTTAGTAAGAAATAAATACCTATTCAAATGAATTACATAAAATTAAGATATAACGCAATGCTTTTATTACTTTTCGTTATTTCAGATCACCCGAAAATTGTTGCCTGTATCACTCATGGCGGATTGAGATCTGTCGAAGAAGCCATTTATTTCCATGTTCCTATTATTGGAATGCCAATTGGTGGAGATCAAATGTTTAATGTTGCAAAGTTAGTTGAGTTAGGTGTTGGAGTCCATTTGGACTATGAAACCCTTACTAAAGAAAGTATTTTAGCTGCAATTAATGAAGTCATTTCCAACAGCACGTAAGTTTTTAAATTAAGACTTGAAAATATAACTCCTAAAACAGATGTTAAAATTATCTGCAAAATTATCAAATGCATATTTTAGTGTTTGTTTTTTACTACAGTGAGTTTCATCTTCAATCTATGTCTGATCTGGTATATCGAAGACAAAATATTGACTAATCAAAATGAACACTTGCCGCAGTTTTCTTCATTTCAAAAGTTATTTAAATCCTAAGAACCAATAAAATAAAGTCACCTCTTCATATTCTATATTCAAATGGTGACTAGCAAGAGAATACCGTGTCCATTTATTTATAAGTCATGGGTTATATCAGATTTTTTCTCGTGTAATAATCAGTGTGAATAACACCGCAACTGATAATTGAATGGAGCGCCTAACATACTATTTGGTGTGGATGTGTAGGAATATGTTGTTAAGGTGTGGTGATCCCGTCCCAGTTGGAGGTGGACAAAATAGACGTTGTTGTAGTTTGGATGCCTGTATATTACATGGCGAATAAGATACAGCACTTGGTTGTGTAGCACGAGCGTCGCGGCGATGATGAGTTGAAGAGACTGCACTTGAACTACATGCTGGAACTGTGTGATGTCGTCGAGCTGGTCTGACGTGAACTGAACTGACTGATGTTGGCTGCGTCCAGTGGTCTCTGTATACACCATATTCCTTTGTAGTTTGTTTCTTCATGGTAAGGACGATGTGAATGTACTGCAGGGTGACGATCCCGTCTTTATGTGCAATATTGCTAGAGTTGAAATATAAATTGTATTGGGTTCGATAGAAAATGATGACATTGCATCGTCGTCGGTCATTAGTATACTTCAAGTGAACTAATTTAACACGAGTGTGTCATCGACTATGGACTATGGACCTTACAGATGGATCAATTTCTCCGATTCCGAAATTTCATCATGTTTACAGAACAGCCTAATAAAATAATGGTTATTATGTTTGAGTATTTTATTTTCAGGTATAAAACCAAGATAAGAGAGTTGTCATCCATTATGCACGATGAACCATTAGCTCCTTTAAAAAAAGCAACCTGGTGGATAGAGCACGTGCTAGCATTCAAAGGTGCCAAGCATTTTAGAAGTTCCACAGCACTTCCTCTTCACCAGTTTTTGTTCCTGGATATTTTGGCCTTTGTCTTGATCATGTGTTTCTGTACTCTCATAGTCACGTATTTTGTCTTGCGAAAGATGAAGCGAAAGATCTTTGGGTCGAAAGCGTCACTTGTTATGTATCACAATAGTAAGAAAGTTAAGTAAAATCGTTGATCTACTCATAATTTTGACTTTATCTGGGATCTTCAGGTGTGCTAAAAATAATACCAGTACCGATTTTTTTGGGAACAAATTATCTTTCTCATGTTTCCATTCCAAAAGTATTTTGCTCTTTCTTTCGCAGTTTATCGCATATTTACCATAAACATTTTGTTTGTATATTGTTTTATTTTTTCTTTGTTTTATTATATTGTACAACGGTATATTTACATAAATGTCTCTTTATATTGGATACTGAACTGATTTTAAACTTATCATATTTTTTTGTGTTGTTATCATAGAATTAAGAATAGTCCAGAAACCGCATACGCACATCAAACAGAAGGCGACTAAATCACTCATAAGTGAGTGGGTTTACGTTTTGACCCATTCGTTTCTTTGTAGACGTCGCTCAGTACGCAACTCCTGAGAATGTGTATGTTACAAATGCATTACTTAAAAATTAAATTATTTTTCCATCTGTCAGATTGTCGAAGAATTAAAATGGAAATTTTGTTAGTGTTGCCAGGGCAGTAAATTTTTTTACCCTACTTTGCTCATATAATAAGAGAAATAATGAAAATCGAACCTCGGATTAAACAACGCCATGGTGGATATTTGACCAACATTATCTTTAAAACATAAAATATTATTTAACATGACATAAAAATATCAGTTTTATGTAAAATAAAATTTGTTTTATATTTTAAGTTCAAAGTTCATTAATTCAATTACTCTTATTGAATGACCCTTTACTTATCTACTTTGTTGTGTCAATTAATGTTTCCGAGTGCACAATAAAATTTTAGAAAAATTAACAATTTGTTTTTTTTTTTTACCTTACATTTGTGTTATGGTTATATTCTTCGTGATCTGGCAATATTACTCGGTGACTTCAAGTATGGGTGCGGCGAAAGTGTGGCTAAGTGGGGGAATTATTGACAAAGCCCGATGTATTCAAATATGATTCTACGCTCCATCTGGACTATTCTTGATTCTATGGTTGTTATTTACCCTCTTATGTAAAAAAAAAACGATTTGGGATTTTGAATGAATAATAAATGAAAAAAGGAACTATCTCTCCATTTTCCGTAGGGGTAATTGACAAGGAACGCATCACCCAATGTTTTGTTTGCATACAGCCTAGTTTTTTTTATGGGTCTTGTTTTGTACGCCGATTATTTAGACTTTTGGCTTGAGTTTGCTCATTTTTTAAATAATTAAGTTACTCTACGTATTTCGTGGTAGTTCTTGTTTTCTCAATTAGTTAATGTTAAAGTAAAATAATTATGAAACCATTCCGTAAAACATATTTTATGAGTTAAAATAATTTGTTTTATATCCTTTATTTATTTTTTATTAAATTTAAAAAAATCTCATTTATGGGCCCATTCTTATATTTAATTTTTTTTGAATAATTAATTAAATACGACATTAATTTTTTATGAAATATTTGTGTTGATTATAATTCATTCAAATAATTTAGCATATTTTCAACTACTTGGAAATAACTGCTTAAAAATATAAAGCGAATTGTGGTAAGAATTTTGATCAAACTACATGTATCATGTCTGCACGCTATATTGCTCAAAACTGATGTAATCAGTATGATAGTTTTAAAATGGCAGCTTTCTTTCTAAGGGCCAGTTGCAACATAAAAAAAATACTTTTAAAAGGATGTAAGTTAAATAATTCTTGTGTTTTTGTCAAAAGAGTTTCTTTTCACTTACGTTTTTATTTAACCATTGAGACTCAAAACTGCATTTTTTATTTTGTTTAAACTTGACTTTTTTTATTCAACAAGAAAATTAACTGTTTTTTTTTTAAAGACTATAAAGCTTTGTCAAATTTAACAGAAAATCTCGTATGTATCGTATTATCAGCGCTATGATTTATTTATTATTACTAAGCATTGTAATTTTCAAATTACTCCGCCATTGACGTCACAAGCTCTAGTTGGTGAGTTCTGCTGATTGCTGAGTCAACCTTTCGAAAACTGCAAATCAATTACAACACTCTCACATTGGTTGATCCGCAAGAACTTGCGACGTAGTTCACAGTAGTTAGTTTTTATTAAAATCATTAACTTCGCCGTATAATTAAATGCTCAAATTATTATCGCGCATGGGAGAACATTTTTTGTATCCAATTTCCTTTATCCAGTATCCAATTTTTTGATTATCCGCGAAAAAACGCTTACTTTAGCCTTAGCAACAATATATATGTAATGATAATATATTTTTATTAGAATAAAAAAATATTTTTCAATTTTTATACTTCTTATGGGACCATTTAGTTTTCATTTTTAAGTCAAAAGGGTTGCACTAGGAAATTAAATTTACCACGAATAAACTTGATTGCAGCATATTGGTTAATGAAATCTACCCACTTTTCATAGTCTTCCCAACACGGGAAAGGAGGAGGCTTTTAAATACTTCAACAATAATACGAATAGGAAATAGTGATGTGCATTCCGATTCACGGGAATAATCGAATAATTCGTAACCAGTTATTAACATTTATCAGGAATCGGGTTGTGATTCCGTGGCTAGTGAATGTCACGGACTCACGAACCGCGGACCATATTCTACGCTAACTTCATTTACATTTTCTATTAATGGTTTATTTACAACTCGTTGAAAATGGCCCTCAAAACTTAAATATGTAGGTTAATTTTAAGAACGCAAATATTTCTAATTTAAATAAAATTCAAAATAAAAACTCCTATTCTATTATTAACATATAATTTAACTTTTTGCATGTTCACTGTTATCCTATTTTGAATCTGTAAAAGGTGTAATTCAATTATTTTTTTTGGTTGTTTTTTTGGAATTTTTATTCATGATGATTGAGTGAACTATTAAGAAACCTGCTAAGTCAACTTTTTAAATATTGATCTTCAATCCGAAAATCTAAAACAATTAATTTTTTTACATGTACCTATACTTTTTTTAAATATTTTAATTTTATTAATTTTTCCGGCCCGTAAGGCTTTTACATACTTAAAAGTTATATGAAAAATGAGTAAATAAACAACATAAAAGAATGGTGAATATTACACAGTGTGTAAAGTGGCCACTTAAACCAGCCAATGACAGGTCATAAGCCCTGTAAATGCCTAGACTTCCATATCTCTTCTCAAAAATGTTTTCCCTCTCTGTAAGCAATGTATTTGACTAACTATAACTAATATATTAAAATGTGTTGAGGCTATTGAACAATCATAGGCTAGTTAAAGTGATCATTTTCTCACTGTGTTATATTCTTAATTTTGTCTGATATTTAGGTTTTGACATTCCTCAATAATTTCTTCATCTCTGTTAAAATATTGGTCTCTTGATGAAATGCGAAGAGATATGTGTTTTTATTATTAGTTGATAAAACATTCTAGCATACTAAAAATATTGTGAAAGGTGTTTTGTTTTTATCTTAGTTTTAATGCGTATGCAAAAAAAACAGAAGAGAAATAGCATTTTGTTTGTAATAAATGAATTATTAACAATACTACATACTCGTAGTTTTTACTGAGAAAAAGGGAATAAAGAAAGAGAAAATATTAAGGAAGAAAAAGGTGATGTGTCCATAGACGCGATTTAAAACATATCTACTGTAGAAAAATCTTTGGTAGTGAGAGGGAGATATATCTACAGTGGAGCTGAATGGAGAGCATATTATGTATGCTGGAAAAGACGGAGAAATTAAAGAGTGACTGTTATTTAATAATGTTAAATTACGGCAAACTATTGGTTAAACCTTGATTATGGCAATCAATAAAGAAATGATCTTTTAATTAGATATCTTTTTTTAGTGATCCTGGGTAAGTTGGATTCCGGTGTTTTGGCTACCATTGCAGGAGACATCTTTAAGGTAAATTGTGTGAAGATGGCTCCTACAATAGTAGTCGAAACGTTGGAACGAATCCAACTGACAAGGGATCATCCAAAAAAGATACACGATGATAAGAGTAATATCGTGAAAATCTACCCACCTATTTAATGAAATAAAGGTTTATTTTTGTCTGATCAATTAAGCGTGCGTGAATTACAGCGCACGTGTCAAAACAGTTATTTAAAATATATATATTTTTTTTTTATTACATATTTTTTCAAGTCCTTTTATTTATTTATTTTACAGAAACAAACAGTCGACAATGATATAATAACACAAAAAAGATACGGTTTAAGGACAGGCCAGCAATGTTTCTAAATAAAAATAATATGTATTAAATTATGGTACAACAAATGGGTGTGTTTATGAGTATTTGTATGAGAGTAAGTGTATAGGTGTGTTTGTGTGTATGAAGGAGTAAGTGTTCAGGTGTGTGTAAATGTGAGCACCATTAAATAGCAAGTGGGATCATATCGCAGCCAGAAAGAATCAGTCTTAATTTATTTTTAAATAAATCAAGGGGTGTGTTAAATACATCAATAGATGAAAAAAAAGCATTATGGCATTATTTAATGGACATTGCTGTAAATAAGTTATTTTTCATTTAAATTCAATAATATTCTATGGGAATAACACTGTATACGTCCATATGTATTTTCGGCAATGTCTCGTGTTTGGGACAAATAAAAAGATTTGTTTATTCCCCAAAATCGTCAGTGTCACATTTAAATGACATGCGATATTTTTAATTACAATTTCAAGAAAAAAACTCGTAAACAGATGAAATAAACAACAAACACGAAAAATAAATTTACCTTTATTCGAAAATAATCAAATAAATCAAATGTCATTTAATAAATAACAATAAATCATTAATAGTAAATCATTTATTCACATAATAGTAAATCATTTCACCTTTCCCGATTGTTTTAATTACCAAATTACTCGAGCTGGCTGCGGCGTCAAGTCATAACTTGTTAATATTCAAACTGACAGTTCCGGGCTACGAACATCATTATGTATTGTGTGTGAGCGAAAAAGATAGCTATATTATTGCTCTTCTTTATCACTTAGTCACAACGTTATTTTATCTATTTTGTGTTAATAATTATCATAGGTTTTGCAGTTGTCACTAAAAATGGACAGAAACGCTTTATAAAATGGTAAGTAAATACATTCCGGTGAAGAAAATAATCGTTTAAAGATAACGGCAAGCATTGAGGTATGTATATAATTTTTTTTTTATTAATATACACGGCACGCAGTGCCTTTTACCTCAAAAAGATACATTTAAAAATAATATAAACATATCAATATAATGTGAAAAACTTAAAATTAAATACAAAAGTATTATTTTATATAAATACCATATATATAACACAGCAGTTTTGTATAAATAACATATTTAGATATAAAAAATAATTAAACAATGAGTGCAGATAAAATTTTAAAAGGAAAAGAATTAGTATATATTTTTCTTTAAAAGGTACAAAATATAAGTATGTTAAATACAATAAAATTCTTTTGTTTCAAAAAAAAAATTAATTAAAAAAATAGTTATAATGATGACAATTAAAGTAATTGAAAAAATAAGTATACACGTAAATATGGTACACAATGGTACCCATACAAAAGTAAACATAGAAAGCACTATAATCTAAAAAATGTATAATACCGTACATCATCTTTGAAATGATTAAATAGAGTTGATTTATATAAGCTATACTTTAAGTGAAAAATATCAGAAACGTCGGAATAGTTATTGCCGAGTACATGGAGTCGATTCAGAATAGCATTATACGAGTACACGGTTCGCGAATTGTTGCAACTAAACGGAGGTACTTGACGAGTCATTCGTCCAGGTACCTTGAAGTTAATGAGTGCTAATAGATTTGGGCAGTTCCATGTAAAGTTTACAATCTTAAATAAATTCAGTAAACCTATAATTTTTCTTCTCTCAGTAAGTTTCAACAAGTTCAAAGTATTTAATAAAAAATCATAGTTAATGAATTCATATTTGATTCCAAGTTTAAAGTTAACGTATCTTAAAAACTTATTTTGAACTCTTTCTAGAGTATATTGGTGTGAACTATAATACTAAGTCCATAAAGTTGAGTTGTATTCCAACTGGCTCCTAACTAAAATTGTGTACATCGTTTTCAAAGTAGATTTATTTTTAAAATCCTTAGTTACTCGCAAAATATGGCCTAGCATTTTAAGGGATTTATTGGCTTTGCAGTTTATGTGACTGACAACTAGAGTAAACATGAGCAAACATGAGCATTCAAAATATGTTCCCTCAACCAACGGTCAATTGGCATATATTTGATACAACGGACGTAGGTCTGTTGCGAGCATTCCCTGGCTACTTTTCTCCTCGCAATTACTAAAATGCGTGTATATTCGCTAAGATAATGCACAAATATATCTGAAAAAGATGGAAAAAGCGATGGTTTAATTTTTTACCAGTAAACAATGTTTGTATCTTAATCTAGACTTGTTTGAAATAGCTATTTTAAAGTTAAAAAACGTTTTATTAATATGTTACTAGTCGTAAGCTATCTCCTGTCTCTGCCCTGCTCAGTTAGTCAGGAGTATAGTGGAACGATAAACAAAGGTGACGCGTATGCAGAAGGGAGTGACATACTGAATAGTACTTACAGGAGACCGATGAAAAAAGTCCGTGCTTTTTATTGTTCTACTTGTTTTGCTTATCAAAGCCGACATGATATGACGTGACGATACTTGCTCCCTCCGCTGGTCATTCCCCTTCTTTTGGATATGACTTTTATGGTCGGATTTATATGGAGTGTAATCTCTTTATATTATATATCAATGGTGGCAAGTAAGAATGAAGAAGTTTAAAGAAAATAATTGAATACTTAAAACGATTCATATTATTTATTTTACAGAAACCTACAATCAAAAATGATTGTTGGATGCTCGATACCTTCAACCTCGGGACTGTAAACAAGGCCTGCCCTCTCGCGATACTTGTGTTCGAAGAAAACAGGGAACGATTGATTTTAGGTAAACTAATTGACGTTATGGTTTTGAGTGTCAATCCTGGAATTAATGAATGAAGTAAGGACTTACGATTTTCTCCCTTTGGCACTGGTCCAGAAAAACACCGTTATCGTTTGCACTGGTCACTTTGAACGTTTCCTTGTATGTTGGTGATTCGAAATCACTGTCACGCTCGCGGTACGGTTTTCGTTGTTGTGTTTTATCGTTGTGTTGTCACGCGTTGCTTTCTTGACTCGCCGTCAAGGAGGAGTAGGTACATTGGGATTTAAAACAAGGACCACCGGAATCAAAGGAAGGAATGGCTTGACACTTGAATAAAAGATAATGAATCCGAAAGAATGATTAAATTACAAAATTGAGATAAGCTTTAAAGAGAGACGAGCAAAGTTTCTAAATATCAATCATACATATTAAATTATGGTCAATTTTTAAATATGTGCGTCCGTATATACCTACATCTATATATTCGTATATACTCGTATATTATTTATTTATTTATTTAACTTTTTGTACATAATGTTATTTGAACATTGGCGGGCTTATTGCCAAATGGCAATTTCTTCCAACCAACCAATATATTTATATATTTAGAAACTATTTATATATAAGAATATATTTATATATAATATATATAATTATATATTTATATATATATACATGTGAAAGGGTGTGTTTGTGTGTATTTGTATGAGAATAAGTAAAAATAATAAGTAAATATATAAAATGAAATAATAAATAAAACCATCCTTTCTCAACTACCAAACTTTTCAAGAAATTCAATGTTGTAACAGTGGAGAATATCTACGGAAAGTGTTGTATGCTCCAGGTGCATAAGGAGAGTCTCCCATCGGACCGTATTACGGGAAGGTTAAGAACAAGATGCCTAGCTGTACAGAAAATTTAAACTACCACCGCAAAACATCATTATACTTATATAGGACGGAAGCTTTTCAATAATTTACCACAAAATCTACGTCAAGAAATAAATTACGGAAAATTTAAGGATAAATTAAAAAGCTTCTTGACATAATTAATACTAACCGTATTTTGAAATTAAAGATGTATGTATAATATGTGCCTGTGTTTATCAATTTGTATATCAATAAAAAAAAAAGTGTTTTTAATTATTTTTTTATCAGTGTTAAATTTTCTCAATTTTTAAAATAGTTTAATTTTTTATTTATTGTGAAATTTTATTTTGCATTGTTTGTTCCTTTTTTATGTTATTTTGTAAACTTGCCAAACACAAGAGCCAGACTCTCTTTTTGGCAAGTCCAAACTGAAGTGTTCCATTTTTAAAAGAATGTATCGTTTTTTTATGCTATTAAAAGTTTTTATTTAAAAAAAAGTATGGTTAGTAATATTATACGGCTTATAAAATGATAATTTCATTACTTATAATAAATTCCATGAAGTTTTTTTTAGCGGACGACTTTGCAATTACTGCAATCGGTTTGCACATCACTAGTAAGAGTAGTTTAGGCCCATTTGTCCCGATCGACATCGGTTGGTCTGCGCTGAAAAGTTTCACAGTTTAGTTTAATAGAAATCCAATTTTAAATGATTCGCTTTGTAGCTCTAAACCCAATTCATAATGGTCCATCTGTAGGAATCCAAATCTAAATGTGCGGAGTGCTAATTTCAGGACCGTAGCTCCCTATTGCTGAACAGTTTTAAATGTACTTTTGAGCTTCATTTGCAAAGATAAAAATTGTACTCTGCTCCATGCCATTTTTGTAATGATAGGAAAAAGGAGAATTTTATCAGGAATTAACACTTGGAATACGAATCCGGAAAAAAAATAATACACGAAAAAAAACTAGATAAAAAAAAGAAATTGAACGAAATGCAACTTTATCCAATATAAAAATTTGAATCAGTTAGGCAGAATATTTAAACAACCAGAGTTTGTTTATATAAAGCAAATTAAGGTGACAGAAAATAAAATATACAAAATTGTAAACGAAATAGCTTATGAGAATCTAGACGCAACGAGTATCGTAAAGAATATTTTCATAATTTAATCAGTGCATGTTTGTCCTAATCAGTGCATGTGCTTATTAAAATGCATGTCGTGTTGGTTTTATATTTTTGTGCAATAACTATGGTGAAGGTGTATAGTGGGTTTAGCATGTTGGTTTGTATGTTGGTTTGATTGGTATCCTGACGAAGAGACGGTACGTCTCGAAACCGGTAAACATAGAAAAGTCGGTAAGTGGTTATTTACAAAATGTTTGACCACAAAGTTAATGCTTTAAATATTAAAAATGTAATTTAAAGAGTTTAAATATACACAATCCAGCGCTATCAATGCTTCAAAGAATGATATTTGAAATTATGTTTCGAAATTTAGCGTTGTCGCGTGAATATTGCCGTTCAAAACGCGTAGTAGAGTAAAAAAATACTGTTTGCCAGTTTACTGTGAATTGAACTACAAGTTCCGGAACTTAGGTTGAATGGAACACAAAATGGGTGCTTAGTGCTGCATCTAGTGTGTACATGTATGTATATCAATGTTCAACGCATCAAAAGTATCATTGTAATAAAAATCACGAAAACGAAATAAAAATCGATGTACATGACAATTTTTCTTGTCCGTGATGAGATAAATGCGTCATTAAGACTTCTTTATTTTCCGTCGTTTTATTTCCTGAATCTTCGTCAGCAGAAAGTAGGCTGCTAATGTAATGACGACTGCCCCCCCTAGCAGACACGCTGACAGGAAAATGAGGATGTCCAGCATGAAGTATTCGTAGAAGGGCATGTCCGCCGCAGGCGAGCGTAGATGACGCGCTCCCCCGTGACGTATCACGTACTCAGTCCACCAGACCGCACGCTCCAGGGAGCTCTGTGGCTGGTCATACATCTTTTCACGAAGACTCTTGATGTTAGAAACATAACTGAAATAAAAAAAAAATGATAAGAAATGTTAATGTCACTGTTGCATAATTTTCAAAAAAATAAAGGAAATATTAGCGTTCTTATAATTTACCCAAATATTTCAATTTTGGTGGCCATTTTCTACGAGTTGTAAAAACTTCACTATTAGAAAATGGAAATCGTGTTGGGGTAGAGTGGGGTTCGAACCTCGGATCTCTGATCCGTGAGTCCGCAATACTAGCCACGGGACCACAACCCAATTCATAATTTTAAAAGGCAGTGTATCAATTTAATATCTTCAAATTGTAATACCTAAATAATACTATGTTGATTTCAATTGTTTACCGTTTGTTGAATTATATCTGTATTCTAAATTAGTATTTTTCTAACTTCTAATATTGAGATAACTTTAATACAACTAATACGAGAACATGTACTCCTGTTCTCCACTGCAATATATGTATGTATTATTATGTATCCTCATATATTTTCTAATAATATGTAATAATTTTTATTTTATTAATTTTATTTTTCTTTCTCTTCTTAATTCATTTCTATTTTTTGCTCCTTTTTTTTGTGTAAAATGTATTTCTGTCTTCATATTTAAAAATGCACTTCTGTTCTTTCCAATTTTATACTAATATGTAATGATGATATTTTTTATATTTTTCCTTTTCTTCTAAAAATCATTTATACCTTCTTTGCTACTTCTTTGTAAAATACATGTCTGTCTTTATTTGTATATATGTATGTAAAAACATGTAAAAGCCTTAAAGGCGTTTAAATAAATTAATTATGATTTTAAACGGTTTAATAATAGCAATCAGAGAAGAATTCACTTCATTATTTTCTTTAATCCAATAAAGTGCATATTATGTACTTCTAGACTACCTCCTTCCCACAAAGATGCCGAGGCTTCCAGATTAAAGAGGGCTACCTCGGGCAGCTTTTTGCGTCTGGCAATGAGCAATATTACCTTGTAGGTGGACACGCCACCAAGTAGACTTCTTCAGATGCGGTGTGCAGTATGTAGTTGGCAGGCTGTCGTATAATAATAAGTGGCCAAATAAAACAAGATTTTCAGCTGGAACCGAAACTTAAACCGAATTTCGGCATATGTTCTTGTTTTGTCCGAAACAAATAAGACCGAGTATAAAAGTGGCACGTGCAACAACAAATAGGCGTCGACAGTTAAAGCTGACATTAACAAGTACCACAGGCATGAAAGGCGCGCCCAGATATTGTTTGAAACATTTTAATACATTTTCTATTTTTTCTGAATTCGACCACAGATTTATTTTATTAACACAAACGGAAAATCTGCCCTTAACAAACATTTATAATACTAACATATTTGTTTTAATACATTTTTTTTAAAACATAAATTTCCTCATACCCAAGATTTATAAAAAAAAATAAACCTTAAAACTATGCAAGATTTTTATTTAAAAAATTAACCTAAAAATTCTACAGCATATTCAGTAGAAAGTTTAAATTATAAAACATTCTACAGTGATACAACAAGAAAATCATAAGTACTGTTTTATACAGCTGGGCAAAGTGACTAAAAAACTGTATATATTATGAAATGCATGAAGAAATAAATATAATCACCATTCACCATTTTTGAATAAGTTCAAAAGGTTTGTTCTATTGGAACAATACCCTACACTAAATATATCAGATACGTGGGAATAACCATTGCCGAGTTCATGAAGTCTATTTAATACGGCATTACAAGTATACACTGTCCGTGAATTGTTGCCACAAAACGGTGGCACCTGTCTACTCATTCTTCCAGATTTGATCGAATTTATGTATTGCACGACATAATATTTATTGAATGAAATCTTGCACACGATTTTGTGTCATTTCCTGACCCACGTTAGACGAGTTTTAGTTAATAAACATAGTTTATCTTACCATTAGTAAAAATGCCAACACCTATACAAGCCTTTCATACATGTTGCCAAATTCACAGTCACAGGAACAATGACATCAATTGAGTTAAATTCAATTTAAAAAACGGTTTATTTAAAAATATACTAAAACACCACTTACCTTTTATTTTGTGTAATGCCAATTATTGCATCACGTATACTTTCCGCTGTTATAGTTTCAATGTTAAGTTCTTTTCCGATTCCCAGTTTCACCATTTTTTGTACATTGTTCCATTGATCTCCCAGAAAGGGAATTCCAATCAACGGAACTTCATTATAGATTGCCTCTTCCAAAGACTGCAGTCCACCCTGTGTTATAAATACCCTGATATTTGGGTGATCTGTTTAACAAAAACATTTAAAATTATTGATGTACGATATGGTAATAATTCAAATTTGAAGCACTGAAAAAAACCTCGTCAAATAAATGCTTGTCGCGGGACGCGAAATTAGGAGTTAAGAAAAGAGTATTGGGCCGCGATTATAAAGGCAATCTTCATCGGTACATACCGATACGGAATATTTTACTTCTGTACTATCTCTATTTACCTCGGTATGTTCTACCGACTTGCCATCTCGACATCATATAATTGATACCAACCAATGAATGACCTTGGAAATTTAGTCCGCGATCCTAAATTAAAATTTTTAATAGTTCTCATTTTTATTTAAAATAGGCTTTTGTGATTACAAGTGGCCATTTCAAAGCGATTATAAACTCTTACAAATCACAATCCAAGCAAAGCTTTCTTGGACATGATTTTTATATTACTTTTGGCAATTCCCAAGATTGTATGCTTAACTTTCGTATGTATTTATCTACCGAGCGATTACAAAGCCGGCTTCTTTAACGTCTTAATACTGTTATACAGTTATGGTTTGCAAGCGACAGTTATGTCAGTGTCAGTAACTCTCCCATATTTCCAATAGGCTTTTAAGAACAAAAGTGCCAACCTCATAACGGTTAACAATTAAAATAAATCGTAACATATTGACCCGTCAATACATACCGATGTACCTACCTGAAAACTTAAAGGGGAGGGGATCGGTAGTGTATCTTAATAATCACAAGGAAGAATTTATTTTCAGCTATGACGTTATTATGAAGCTAAACTACTTTAGTGCGTAGATATGTGTACCATGACATACGCTTCCCCTTGTTATATATCGATGTACCTACCCAAAACTTAAAGGAAAAGGAGGTCGGTAGTATATCTTTGAAATCTTAACATAACTTTCTTAATATAATCGCGGCCCTGGTACTAAAGTGAAAGGAAAAACAAGTATGAAATTGTAAAAAATATTTTTTTTATAAAGGAAAACGGGTTGAAAAACCATTAATACATGAACAAATATTGAGAATCTTGCAAAAGCTGAGACAAGCATAAGGAATTGATCTGCTGTTAATAAACCATTATTTTTATTAATATTTAAAAAAGTAACATATTTGTATACGTACTCAACACGTCTAGTTGAGGGAACCATTTTGAAATGACGACGTTGCTCGGCTGGTTTGGCAGAGTGTCGTCTTCCCATTTCCACAGAACTGTGAATGGTATTTGTCGGAAAGCATCCAGAAATATGTTCCTAATTTCCTCCGGAAGCTCATTCGATTTTACATTGCTTCCGAGACTGAAATACACCACTCCATCTTTTGCCCTGTCTAGTTTCTCTTTGAGATCCTGCAAAACAAAATTTACATTTTATTTGAACAAAAATCATCATCAACATACTACCACAAAGATAGAGAACTGGTTCAAGAAGGTAATACATTAATACAAAAATTACATTTAATTTGAACGAAAATCATCATCAGCATACTACAAAAAAGATAGAAAACTGGTTTAAGAAGGTAATACATTAATGCAAAAATTACATTTAATTTGAGCAAAAATCATCATCAACATACTACAACAAAGATAGAGAACTGGTTTAAGATGGTAATACATTAATACAAAAATTACATTTAATTTGAACGAAAATCATCATCAACATAAACATACCCCAACAAATGAAAAGAACTGGTTCAAGAAGGTAAAATGGATGTAAGGTATTTATAAAGTTTGTGACCTGTCTCATCAGCTAGATTGATTTGCTACTTTTACACTCCATTCACCATTCTGATTTTATTTGAAAACCCGTACTTCTTCAGTTCTTTCAACTTTTCTACAGTCCCTGCCTACAAATCAATATTTAGACGCACTTAAAATATTATGTATTTAACCAACTGGTTCAAAAATTGTTTTCGGGCGTTGCCTAGTATGTGGAATAATAATAATTCTTACTATGGATTTGGTCAGAGACATATATATTTATCCTAGTGTGGAGAGAGGAACTAAAAATTTTAATTAGTGTAATTGGCTAATTACGGAACTTAACCGTTGGCGCGTTTTTATAACATGTATATTCCACTTAAAAAAGCAATCAATAGTTAAACCTAAATACACATATACGTTTGCGATGTCTAATTATCACATAAGCAAATTCTATCAAAGTGAGAGTTATAAAGGCATTCAAAGCGGAATTAACTAGTGTTATCAGCTTAAAAGTACCTGTTCGAAATACTCAGCAGTTAACGTTATTTTTTTAATCTCCTGGCAGTCACAATTATTATTACAATTCACCAATACCTAGACTACAC
Organism: Micrasema longulum; assembly: GCF_059751315.1. Taxonomy (NCBI): domain Eukaryota; kingdom Metazoa; phylum Arthropoda; class Insecta; order Trichoptera; family Brachycentridae; genus Micrasema; species Micrasema longulum. Next base: position 650,396 of record NW_028278185.1, on the reverse strand, counting down.
CGGCTAGGTAACGAGTATGGTGAAGTCTGTCTTTATATAGGTTAAGTATTCAAAAGGTTATAAATTGATTTGTATAAAATTTCTTAATATTCTTCTTTATTTACTATTTTTTTTCTCATGTATCTCTATAATAATGTATAAACTTATATGTATATGTATGTGCATGTATGTGTATGTATGTATATGTACATGCATGTATGTATATGTGTGTGTATGTATGCATATGCATGTGTATGTATGTGTGTATGTTTTCATTTGTAAATTTGTGAAATATTTTTCTATGTACTCATATACCTATGTTGGTACATTTCCTTATTTTTACTTATTATTGTATCTTTTAGTTTTTCTTATTTTACCTTTAATACTAACTAAATTTACAAACTTATGTTTTACTGCTGCACTTGAATGTAATTTCTAATATATGTAAAAGCCCGTAGGGTGTGTAAATTAATAAATAAATAAATAAAACGGGGAAATTTTACAATAGGCAACATATTTATTTTGGCGTGTGGCGATCCAACAGGCATTAATTGCCTTTTTTGGCATTTATTTAGAGGCCAGCATAATGGCACCAAATTTGTAAGATATTAAAGTCATTTTGCAATTTTTCAGTGTATTTACTAAGATCGCTATGCAAAACAACTAGAGCAATATCGCCTGCGTAAACAAAGTGCTTAACATGTAAAAAATATTTTTAATGAATAAAACTTGTTCGAGTATTGAATACAATTATGGGTCTTTATATAGAACCTTAGGGAATACCTGATTTGATATTTCTATTACTGCTTTGAGCACTTTCGATACTTACATACATTGTTCGGTTAGTTAGGAACCTAGTTTTAAAAGAGGTAAAGTAATGGTCCTCTTGTTCGATTATATTTAAACATTTTAATAATTTACAAAAGCTTTGGAAAAATCAATAAATAATATAAGTACATATTTTCTATTATTTAGTTCATTATTAAAGTAATTAGCAAAAATTTTAATTACTTATTTTATTTTTATTTTTATTTATTCAGATAAAGATACATATTATAAAAACAAATTATCCCCAACTCTATGAGGCCAAGAGCTCCGTGTTAAGTTGGAATGTAACAAAATAGAAAGTGAAAGCATACATATAATTAAGGAACACTCAAATAAAAAAAATATTACACGAGAATAAATTTAAATAAACATCATAAATCTATGCAATGTCTCGTAGCAGTCTCCCAGAGAAGAGTTTCGGAACTTTATTTTATTGAAAACCGTGTTGGTTGACAACAATTATTCCAAAAAGTTCGAAATGTTTAGTCAACTTTAATGTATTTAAAAAAATAATATTCAAGAGCAAGTAAAATACTAATAGGTTTTTAATTTCCTAATAATGAATTATCACCTCATTTGTATATTGGTCTAAGTATACTGCATTTCAATTTTAATGGAATTCCGCCCTGAGACATAATTTTATTTATTAAATACGTTACGATCAGTTCTGTAATATCCACATGATTTTGAATATCAACCATTTTAATTTGATCAGCCCCTGGTGCTTTTAAATTTTTCATTAGCCTTATGATATCAATGATTTCAAATAATTTTGTTTGAAGCTAATGAGCTGTGAAAGAGCTCTATGGATATTGATTTATCAAATTTTTCGTCGCATATGTATAAAATTTGAGACACGTTTTTAGAAAAATACTCAGCGAAATCATGATAGACTTTTAATTATTGATTTTTTGCTTAGTGTTATGTTACATTCATCCCACGGTTTTTAAAACATTAATGAAACAATTTTTAAATTTCTCATTTTAACATGTGGTCTTAATTTTTTTTTTATATAGATTGTTCCATAACCTTTTATATTCCTTTTCGTAAAACATACTGCTAGGCGTGTATTTCTATTTCTTAAAAAATAAGTCTCCATATTTTATTTCATACAATATTTCATCATTACTACCTCTTATCATCTTTAATAGCGTAAGGTCTAGTTGTATTTTTACATGAAACTAAAACTAAACTTTCCTTATACATATTCGCAAAACTCTCACTGATTTTAATATACTCGTATAATACGGTGCAATAGTCTTCTTCTAGAAGGGCGTGCTAGTCATATTTTGTAACCATAGAATATTTGTATTCGTTATATCTTTAATCTTCGCAAATTTGACCACATAACCGAGTATCGCACGCAACTACACTGGCTCAGTATCAGGCATAGAATAAACATTCACATTCTATCACTTCTTCACAATATTTTAAGTAATCCCATTTCGCCTGTTTATCTGAGAGAGCTCATCCAACCTCTTTCATAACACGGACTATCTCTTCGTTCTAGTAACGAGAGAACCCTTTTAATACCCTGTCATCGCTCTAATTTTCTTGCCTCCTCTTTCACAGTAGTAGCCGCTCGATTGTGGAATAATCTACCCACTAATGTTAGAGACGCCCCTTCTTTATTTACATTTAAGTCAAAACTAAAATGTCACTATCTAAATATTTCAATTGTTCCCTTATCCTTCTTCTTTCCTTCCCATCCCCTCTCCACTCTTCATAGTATAGTGTTAATTTTTTTTTATTTATATTTATTTTTGTTAATCTTTGCTTTTAATTTTTGTATAAAATTGTAAGATTCATATGTCCATGTAGTTACAATTTTCTCAAACTGAACGGTTTGAGTAGGTAGGAAGAAATTGCCTTAAGGCAATATGCCCGCCCTTATATGTATATTTATTGTATATGTATATAAAGTGTCAACTAAATAAATAAATAAATATCTACACGCTTTTGTGAAAGTATGTATGTTAATTTATTTTTTCGACAACATTTAGACAATTGAAAACGAATAGCTCTCGTATAGTGATCAGCTTTCAAATACTTGTATAGACAAGCACGTATGTTTGTGGAGAACGCATTCCGCCCCATACCACCTACCTTTTTGCAATATATATTTTAAGTAAATATGGTATATACACATGGGATAGTAATTCCATTACTCACTACCGCTTCTTTTGGGACGACGGAGATACATTTTACAATAAAGTTATCAGTTATTATGTTTTCATACTTATCGGGTCAAATTCATTCAATAGATTTGAATTAATACCTCCTAAGAACAATAAATTTTTATTTTTATTGATACTATCTTTGAGGAATGTTGAGATTTCATTTAGGAAACCCGGTTTGTTAAGATTTAGAGGTGTATATATTGCCAAATATATGTTTGTTGCTTTTTTAGGTAAAAACAAAGTCCCATACATTTTAGAAAAAAATGGCTTGTATTGTTTTTTAAATAAAATTTAACCTCTTACTAACATATTTTATTTTATTATTTTATTTATTTTATTTATTCTATTTATTCTATTTATTCTATTTATTCTATTTATTCTATTTATTCTATTTATTCTATTTATTCTATTTATTCTATTTATTCTATTTATTCTATTTATTCTATTAATTCTATTTATTCTATTTATTCTGTTTATTCTGTTTATTCTGTTTATTCTGTTTATTCTGTTTATTCTGTTTATTCTGTTTATTCTGTTTATTCTGTTTATTATATTTATTCTATTTATTCTATTTATTCTATTTATTCTATTTATTCTATTTATTCTATTTATTCTATTTATTCTATTTATTCTATTTATTCTATTTATTCTATTTATTCTATTTATTCTATTTATTCTATTTATTCTATTTATTCTATTTATTCTATTTATTCTATTTATTCTATTTATTCTATTTATTCTATTTATTCTATTTATTCTATTTATTCTATTTATTCTATTTATTTTATTTATTTTATTTATTTTATTTATTTTATTTATTTTATTTATTTTATTTATTTTATTTATTTTATTTATTTTATTTATTTTATTTATTTTATTTATTTTATTTATTTTATTTATTTTATTTATTTTATTTATTTTATTTATTTTATTTATTTTATTTATTTTATTTATTTTATTTATTTTATTTATTTTATTTATTTTATTTATTTTATTTATTTTATTTATTTTATTTATTTTATTTATTTTATTTATTTTATTAACATAAACGGCAAATCTGCCTTTTACAAACATTTATAATATTATCATATTTTGCTAAGTATATATTTTTTTTTTAAACATGAATTTCCTTAAACCTAAGATTTATATATAAAAAAATTAATCCAAAAATTTTACAAGATTTATATTTAAAAAATTAACTTAAAAATTATACATCATATTCAGTAGAAGTATTCTGTTACACACAGCTAGGCAAAGTGAACAAAAACTGTATATATATACATATATACTATGAAATGCATGAAAAAATAAACATAATTACCATTTACCATCATATGGTGAAAAATAATTATAATAATAACATATGACATTATTCAGCCACCCTATTTATTAGTTTTGCAAAATTATGCTCTAATATATTATAAAAACAGGTTTTACATTCCTTAATCGCATTTTCAGATGGCATTAGAACATCAATAAACTGTAAACAGTTCTTGAAATATGCATTGAATATATCTAAACATTTACATATTGAGCGAATATTTCATTGTACACAAGTAATTTTGTTATTCAAACGCTTGTTACTATTAATTGATTGAATAAAATCAGAATAAAATAGAATCAGAATCCTCTTGTTTATTAACTCGTCCTCTCGTAATTTATAAATTCAAGACTCATGGCAAGCTATTATCTTTCATATAACCTTTCATAATATAAATACGTTTACAGTGTTCAGAAGATTGTATACCTAAATAAAATATAGAAATATACTTGAGACAGTTGTATTAAATAAAAAAATATCATATTATATACAATATCAGGTAACATAATATGATTGAAAAACAATCAATTATGTAAATATAGTAGTGATATATGACTATCAGATGTTAAAAAACTCATATCAACAAATGTGTTTATAAAATAATATATCCATGCTGAGGCCGTATCATAATATCTAATGAAATAACAAATATTAAGTTTGATTTAAATTATTTATTGACAAATCTTGCTGGAATTTCATTGTAATGATGTTATAATTTATATTTACAAATAAGTTTCTAATTAAAATACTGGTACACTTCTACTTATTAAATTAGTAACTTATATGTGAATATAAGTTATTAAATTAATAATGTTATATTTCATCATCAGTGGCGCTACAGCCCGTTGTGGGCCCTGGCCTCCTCTATAATCTGTCTCCATTCCTCCTTGTACCCTGCTGATATTTTATAGTTCGTCAAGGCAATTGCTCTAATGCCACTTTCCACATTTTTCAGCCATTTTAATTTTGGTCTGCCTCTGCTTCGTCTGCCTTCCGGAGTGGTATAAAGAATCCCTTTTGGGGTACTATTATCATTCATTCTGTGGACATGGCCCAACCATTGTAATCTTCTTATTTTTCTGAATTGTGCAATGTCGGGTTCGCCATACAGTGCCTTTTATTCATGATTAAACCGTCTTCTCTACACTCCGTTTTGGTTGACAGCACCAAATACCTTTCTTAATATTTTTCTTTCATATACTAAATACCATGTTTTCAATGACCGGTTTGAGTTGAGTTTTATAAATAATTGTCTTAGTTTTTCTAGTGAGCAATTTGGATGCCAGATGTTTAAACAAGCCATAATAACATCTGTTTAGTTAAAATTTTCTTGATTTTAATATTTAAATGCAAACAAGAAAACACAGCTCCGTGAATTATAAACACGCATATGAAAACATTCAAATCCAGTACACATGTGTTGAAGAAATTAATATTTACTATTTATTTATTTATTACAGTTTTACATAGTTTGTATTCTTTTTTTATACAGAATAATGTTCACTCACTGGGGTGTCCCGTGCTGAGGGAAACATTTTACAAAATGTGAAACATGCCTATTTAACAAAGTTAACATAATAATAACAATAAAAAACGTAATTAATCTAATTAACCTAATTATCATTAACATAATTATCAATAAAAAACTAAAGTAATCATAAAAAACATAACCAATTTATATAGACCAATAGAACAAATTTCATAATCAGTACACACATTTTACCTATTATACTACTACTACTACTACAAAATATAAGTATGATTAAATTGTATATGAATATCAGTTGTTAAAAATAAAGTTATCGGCAAGAGAGTTCAAACCCAAATCATGGGTTATTGAAGATAAAAACGGTCAACACTGAACTTGATTAGGTTAGGGAAACCCGGAAAGATTATTGCCAAAACTTATACAAAGATGCAGGAACCGGAACACCATCAGAAGCGAATTGGGAGATCGATGGGATGGAGCCTAACACAATGATAGAAGAAGTAAGAACTGTAATTTAAAAACTCAATTATAACAAAACTCTCGGGCCAGATGAAATATCAGCTGAAGTAAAGCACTTGAGCCCAAAAGGGGAACAAATCTTGCATATCATCTGCAACAAAATATGGAAAAGCGGTCAATGGCCTATAGACTGGCCTGACTCTATATTTTTTCCTCTGCAAAAAAAAGGTTCTACAAGAAAATGTGATAATTATCACACATTGTTTCTCATATCCAACGCAAGCAAAGTAATGCTTTACATAGTCAAGAATCATCTAGAATACTTTGCTGACTTACAGATTCCAGATGAAAAAGCAAAATTCGTACAGGGTTTCGTACACGTACATCGACATAAACGTCTTTGAATTCATTTTCTGAGCATATTTTTTAACTATTTTGCATCCTCCTTTACGTCTCATTTTATAAGTATTAAATTTAAAGAAAACTTTTTTACTTCGTCAACACTTACTCCAAATTCAAATGATTTTGTTTTATCGTCAGTAAATTTACATGTTTCTAAATCCTGGATTTCGCTGAAGAGTGTTGTTGTAGATTCAATAACATTTAAAAGCACATCCGTTTTGTCTGGCGTTGACTGTACCAGCGAAATAAGATGATCCATAATTCTATTTACAGCATCAATAAGAGTTCCTTGTTGATCTTTACTAAGTATGTTGTTTGCTAAGAGATCTTTAAATTTTTTTGGATGATTTTTGGCATACTTTAGGCAATCATTGTTCGAGAGAGAGTTCATATTTAATTCACCAGTACTAGAACTTTTACTAAAGCATGTATTAGAAGCCATAATATATTTTATAATAAAATACGAAGTTTATATTTGAAGCACTAACTTTGTGGTTATTCATTATAATAAAATAAATAAAACAACTTTGTTACATATAACCGAAATCCTTGGAATGGTGTACGGGAAATACTTTCAAATACTTCTAGGCACTCCCCAAGCTCACTCAAAACTTCTGATGGCTACACGAAAACTCACAGGGAAACAGCCGAATTATTGCTGAACACTTTTTTCCCCGATGATAATTCCGATGATGACACAGATGAACAAAAGACCACTAGAATTGGTGCAAAATCTGCATGGAAAATGAAATACCCGATGATCCACAAATTACTGAATTAGAAGTCACGAACTCTGTGTCATCTTTCAATGCTAAAAAGGCACCAGGAGAAGATTTCTTTACTGCAGATATCTGCCATCATAGTATATTTATTTAGTACTTATCTTTGTTTATTAAAATTATTATTACTTAAATCTTGAATTAACTTTTTTTTATTAAACACTTTAACTAGGACATTGTTTTTTTATAATATTTACACTATAATTATTTGTTAAATTAAAATTTGTGTTTGCTATGGTTTATAAAGATAAGGCAATAATGTAACAAATCATCGAAATTTAACAAACCAAACATTTTTTATGTTTCAAACAGAACTCTTTCGACGGAAATATACTATTCTAAGATACTTTTTAGCATAACACTCAAAGTTTTTCGTTCACTATGTCTAAAGAACATTCGTAAAGCGTGAAATTACAATTTTACTTCATACTTGAGTTCGTTTATGTTAATGTATTTCTTTTATTTTTTTGCAATACAGACACCAATTAATTGCTTAGTTTTATAAAAATAACACCACCCGGTCTTTTTTAAATGTGAAATAATTAACATTAACTTCTTTTTTACCAGCGCATAAACTTTCAGTCTTTCTTTGTAATATTCTTCATAACCCTTTCAAAATATTTTGCTAAGAATATCATTAACCTTTCTGATTATGGCCTTTCTTTTCGCTCTTCTCGGGAGAGAACACTTTCAGCTAATCATTTTCAGTTCAAGACTTGAAGTAGACTTCGGAATGAGCTACCCGTTCATACAAAAATGCACCTTCTCTAGCCAGCTTAAAAAAACGCCTGAAACATTACCATATATACTTAAAATCCTGAACTCCCTGTATTCCATTGTTTTTTTAAATATGGATTTTTATCCCTTTTCTTTCGTTAGTTTCATTTTCTCTCTCCTTTCAAAATCATTATCAGATTCTACATTCGATGTATAATTTTATTTTTATTGCAAGCTTTTGACCAACTCTTGACCAACTTGTTTTTTGGTCGGCTGGAAGATATTGCTTTTAGCAACAAGTCCGCCACTAATTCTTTGAACTTGAAGATTAAAATAAATAAATTGAAACTAAAACATCATAATTGATACTGTTTTTCATTTGTTTCGACAATACAATATTACTTGTGACTGTTCTTTAGTGCGCTATCTAAGGACTTTTATTTGTATTGAATTTCAGGACTTGATCTAACGTGCGTCCAGCTCAAAGTATTTCTCAGAAGTAACATATAAAAAAATATACATATATGGTTACAAATATTTCGGCGTGCTGCCGCGCCCGCTTTATACAAATTTCTATGAAGACAGGCTACTCCAACATTTCGAAATATTCTGAAAGTTTTATTTAACTGCAGAGGACATTTAAATAATAGTGGTTTGAATGCATGAAAAATATTCTTTAACTTTTTTAATTCGGAATTATGAAAGGATTTTTTCATAAAATGTCAACAGGCGCACGGAACATCGCAGAAAATGTATTTTCGCGTATTTTTAGATATATTCCTGCATTTATTTCCCAAGGGATTTTATAAATTTAAATTCGAGATTTCAACAACTGCATACATTAGTCGGCCTCACAGTGTTATGGTGAGCGTGTGTGCTTACCATGAAAGAGGTTTCGGGGTCGATTCCGGACATGGATGAGATGAAATATTAATTTAAAAGTGTGATTTTACACAACAATATTTCCCTGGACTGGTACCTGAAGCGTTAGACTGATCATCTTACCTTCATTGAACAAAAAAAATAAGATGTGGTGCGATTGATGTACCGGTGCAGTGCCCTATGCACCATTAGGTGCGGAAATAGAATGATGATGATGATGATACCTTATATATTTACCGAACTATCCGTATATAATAAATTGTTTAATCATACTAAATATTGCTTCTGTAGGAATGTTTCTAAAATCTGACCCTTAATATAAAGGAATACATTATGAGACAGTACAAACATAAAACTTTAATATCATGTTTTAAAAAAAAGTTATTGTGCTTAAGTGACTCAGTGAAAACCAAATGCCGCTTTTATAACGCCTGCATAACACCTATTATCCTGTACGGATGCCAATCGTGGTACTTCACTAGGGTCCAAAACAGCAAAATACTCAGACCTGAGAACAGGTGTCTTAGAAGAATTTCGGGAGTGTGGTGGTTTGACTTTGTGAGAAATGAAGTAATATGGGAACGGACACAGCAAACTCCGGCGATAATAGTCATCAAGCGGAGTCGATACGGTTGGCTGGGCCATATACTGCGGATGCCTCCTGAGAGCCTTTATCACGCTTGCCTACTTCACAAGGTATCGGGTTCTCGACGTCCTTGACGTCCACTGCTTAATATTCGTCGGCAGTTTAAGTCAGGACTATGGGACAAGAACCTGACTTGGGAGGATGCACAGGAGCAGGCAGGCAATAGACATGCATGGAGACGCTTTGTGGATACCATATGCTCTAACTGGGGAGCGGACATGGAATGATGATGATGCTTAAATTATGGATTATGATTATTTATTTTATTTTTTTTTAAATATATTTGTTTGCCACTATTTTTACACATTAATATTTTTTAAATATTTTGTTATTATGATTATTTCGTTATTTTATTTTATTTTTATTTTATTTTATTGAAATAAACGGCACTAAGTGCCTTTTACGTATTAGTTACAAAAACAATTAAATAGAAATACATCTAAACATAATTATAAGTAATACAGTGGATTTAAAACAAAAATATTGATTAACAAATTAAGAAAGTCTAAAAAAGATAAACTATGTAAAAGAATAAAATATTACCAGTGATAGAATTATCGATAAAAAAAGATAATTTGGTATTAGAAATACTTTGCACCAGTTAAAAAAAACCATGAAAATAATTTTGAATAACATTAAACGAAAAATAAATAAAATATATAGATTATTATTTAAAACTAATACTTAGGTAAATAGTATATATTTGTGTATAAAAATATATAATGATGTATAAACAATTATGAAGAGAAATATTTTGAACGTATAATTTAATTCAAGAAAAGAAAGGAAAAAAAAAAAAACACTAATAAAGAAGTTTAAACATTTTTTAACAATAGTAACAAATAGTTATCTAGAACTATTACCAATGAAATACAGGAGAAGAGCTAATCTATATGTACTAAATTTTATGTGAAATGAGTCACCAACGTCCTGGTACTTATTGCCAAGAGTGTGAAGTCAATTGATGACTGCATTTTTACCATATCGTGTCGAAGTATATAATATAATATAGTATATAAAGGTTATATTTTGTTAAAAGGCATTACCCATTGAAAAAAACATTAATATTGTGTTATAGGATTGTCATTTGTACCTCATTAATTTTGCATAATTGTGATATTATAATCCCGATAAAGTAATTATTGTATAAATAATAATAAAATATTAATCAATAGAAAATAACACATTACTTAATCCGTGTCTAGGCCGACACAGAATACTTGTCCAGTTTTGTATATGAAGTATGAAGTTGGATCAGAAGCCCTTACAAGTGTGTTTGACTAAATGGCTAATCTCAGATAAAAATCTTAAAAAAGTAATCGTGTGGGAAAATGTCCGCCTCAAAGTTTAGTGGTTGGCATATTCTCCTACTATGCTTAAGGTCCCAGGTTCGATTTCTGGCATGGCGGACGCAAATTTTTGGCTTTAAATGTAATTCTATAGATCAATATTTAATTGTTCCTGGCCTGTGGCACCTTAAGCGCAAAGAAATAAATAAAATGTAATTGGAGCCGTGAATTTGTAGATTGATTATTTTATTCTTTCATGAAACTTATAAAATTGAACACTTGACGTATTGAGGAGTGAACGAGGTGTGAAGAATACCTTGTCCTTGAAAGAAGGAAAATTTAGAGTGGACTGTATTGTTAGGAAGGAAGGTTGCGCAATTCCACTAACCTACTGATGATGAGGGGTGATTAGTGCTGAAACCTGGCTGGTGAAGCTGGCGGTTGTGAGACGCTGGCACAGCTTGTATGGAGCTGGTGGTCTAAAAGGACGCTGTCTTAGCTCGCTTGACGATAGATTATTTGAGCACTTACTACTCGTTAATGTTAGATTTTGTACTAATTTTTAAATGTTGTTATCGGCACTCAGACGTAGTATTATTGTTACATGGAGTGCGCTAGGAAATGGGAAAGACAGCTAGGTAGGTGAAGATTTGGTATAAACAGACGTTCATTGCAATAGAGATGGAAAAGTTTTGAAAAAGCTTGTCTTTAAACATTTTGATATACTTAAGATATTGTAAATAAACCTAACTGGTATAACAAGAACCAAAAAAATACAAAGTATATTCAGGCTCAGGCGTTGCCTAATATGTAAACAAATTGAATTCATAAATCTCTTCGCAACGATAAAATAAATTAGCTTTTTACTTCAATTTAATCAACAGACGGAATAAATTATGAAATATGAATGTTCGAACATAAAAAAATGGTAAATATTTCACAGCATTTATAAGTTATTACAATATTAATACATTATAAAGAAACCAAAGTTTTACAATTTATTTTCTCCCGATAAACTATTCAATAATAGTTTGTCATCGGGTGTTCAGACATTAGTTTTGATTAGTAATCAAATAAAATCAGGCAATCAAAAGCTTTGTTAATGCCTAGACTCCCATATTATCTTCTCGAAAATGTTTTTCTTCTCTGTTTTAATAAACTTTAATCTTAATAACTTCAAGAGCGAAAAATCAAGCCTCGTTTACAAATAATATACATCTTAAAATATTTTTTAAAATAACGAATACGAATTTGGGATTCATTAAAATGAATTAAAACAGAATGACAATTTGAATTTTAAAAACGACTGAAATAAGAAGACTTATATTAAATCCATGAAAAAATATGGTGAAATTTTTCTTTCAAATGTAGGTTTGTCATACTTAAAGATTATAATTGAATTAACTTACATTTGGAAGAGGTTTTATTGGCTTAATATGCATTCCTCCCAAAGCTATCATTGCGGGAACGTAAGGACGTATTCCCTCCAAAACTGGATGAACATTTAAAAACACCATATCCGCACTATGTTCGATGTCACTCAGAGCCCTCACATTTGAACCAAATACTTTTTTAGCCAATTTATCATACTCAGGTAAATAATGCCAATAGTACAGAAATCTATATCTCAGGTCGTTGAAGATCGCGTGGAGTTTTTGAAATATATTCATGTTGCCTGGATTGACGGATAGAAGAGAGTTTGAATACAGCAGTGGATGGGATGGGTTTCCAACTGAATCGAAGTTCTGCGCGATTCCAGTCAAGGAGCTTATTAAAATCAACGGACAATTGAAAACATCCTTGAATGCGTACATTACCGGAAGTAAAGCTTCGACGAAACACAGATCAAAATGATACCGCTTGGGGTTTTTGATCAAATCTTGCATTTCTGGAGTTGACATCTGTGCCTCGGATATATTTTGCATGATGGTGAAAAAACTGTTTACTATGGTCATAGGTCCTCCACTTTTTAGTCTTTCCGATGCAAAATTATTATAGTCATTCCATGTTGTATACGATAGATTATGCACGTCTATTTCAGTCAAGGTTGCGAATTCTGGCTCGGTATGTTTGGCAGGATCAGTGGTCATGACCGTTAGATGATGACCTCGCCTGGCTAGTTCTTCCATGAGGACTCTGAACACAACCTGGTGACTTATGGAGGGTGTTGGAAATATTCCTAGAATACTTGCACTTTTGCATTCATGCAAACGCGTTAATACTAGAGCAAACAACAAACACTTGAGATGCATTTTTTAAATAGTAATTATATAAATTTACAGAGTCTTTTAAACATCTTACTTCACTGTCAGCTCTTTACTTAGACATTCCGCACTGAATTAAAATATTGCAACAAACTCGTTTTATTACAAGGCTACTTTATTATTGCTAATGTATATTCACATATTCAATAACATAATAAATAATATGTAATTAAACGTGTTTGTAATATCGTCTCGTGAACGATGTAATGTTATAAGTTATATAGTCATTTCTAAGAAATAAAATGCTCTAACTCAGTTTTCAGAGACGCAAAATTTTACTCGGACTTAGGTTCAAAACACATTTATTTTATTTTATTAATTGTTCATGCCCATAAGGCTTTTACATACATGAAAGTTAAATAAAACATAAATATATAAACAACATAAAATTAAAAAAATACAACATAAAGCAATAAAAGAAAGAACAGTGTTTAGAAGTTAAGTTGGTATAAAAATAGAAGATGAGTATATAAACAACATAAATTAAAAAAAAATGAATATAAAGAAATTAAAGATAGGATCAGTGTTAAGATGTAAAGTTGGTATAAAAATAAAAAGATGAGTGTATAAATAGGATTAAGTTTAAAAAATGCAATATAAAGAAATAAAATCTAGAACTGTGTTTAGTAGTTTAGTTGGTTTAAAAAAAAAAAAAAAAGTAAGCTAAAGAAATGCAGTTAAAAGTTTAAAGCAGCTAGGTACATAATGTTATAAAATACAATATAAACAGAATATTAAGTTCTATTTAATATTTAACAAATGCATTGATATTTAAAATTTACAAGACTCACGTTAAAGACATCGATGTTGTTAGCATATTGGTTCGCGAGTACATGCATCCGCACTACTGGTGAATTCACGCTGTAATTGGTCGACGATGGACCGCAGAAGAACAGAGTATTACATCGGGTAACTCGACCAGGCACTCGCACATTAATCAAATTGATAAGTTCACATCAATCGAACATTGATGTTATTATTTTAAACAAAAAAAGCAAGTCATTTAATTTTCGTCTGTTCTCTAATGTTTGGATCTTTGGATTTATAATTATAATATTTCCCCCTTTGGATCTTTGGATTTATAATTATAATATTTCCCCCTTTCCGTGCCCAGCGGTACATAGGGCACTGTATTTATATACCAAATGCAGTTCATTTCGATTTATTACATGAAGATTATCAGTTTGACGCTTCAGGGCCGCGATTCCAAACGCTATATTCGTCAATACATATTGAGACGAAAGTAACATCGATATTTATGTACGAAAATCTGTGCATTTCGACAAAAATTCAAAGTATTTTTGTCGGCAACCTTTAATTGAATACGGACTCAGGTGAAAGTCCAGGAACAATGAAATATTGCTGTTCAAACAATCTTTAGAATCAATATTTCACGTCCACTCTGACAGAAATCGGACTCCGGAACTTAAGAATGGCAGACGGACGTGTCAAACACTACACAACGAGTTGGATATACGTCCAGTTCATTTGATGATTCAAGAATTTTAGCTGAGAGCAGTTTGAACAACCTTTGAAATCAATATTCCACGTCCACCCTGCCATAAATCGAACAGAGTATATAATTTGTTGACCTGTATCTGGGCAGTTAAAGAATGCCGTTTTTGTAGTGAAATAGAACTTGAATCTTATGCGAGTGTTTTCAACTCGGTGTTCTCTCTCAGGTTATCTTGAAAAGTGAAATCATGTGTAGAAAAAGTCAGCTTCGTCGTGCAGATGTTGGCTTATTTGCTAGGTGAAGAGTATCAGACACTGAAGACCCCAGCGCAGATTTCATTAAGTCACTCTATCGGGTAGGTGATCAATCTCTGAACTTTTTATCTTCCATTCCGCCATTTTTGTAAGAAGTAAAATATTTCATTTTTATTTCATACCTTGATGAAAAAACAGTCATGATTTGAAACCGGTCGGCAAAAACATATTGAGTGATTTTAAATAAAGTAAGTATGTATTTACAAAATGACTAACTGATATTGAATATATTAAACTAACTAAGGACTAACAATAGACCGACAATTGGCATGACTAATTCATATAAACAATTCAATTAGCAAAATGGTGACATTACGAAGTCTATGTTTTAAAATTAAAAACTTTATACCTAAAACTAAAAAATTCCAATGTAAGAAGCCTATGTAAAAACTAAAATGTGTTTTATGCAACTACTATGGGGAATAGGAAATCAAAATGACATAAACAGACTACAAAGACAGCAAAATAAATTATTTAAGTTAGTAAATGACCTTCCTTATCTAACAGCAACTAAAGAACTCTGTAACAAACTAAACAAATAAATATTACTGAACTCTTTCAACTAGAACCCTTCAAATTTATTCATAAATCAGCCACTGATTTTATTGTAGACGAAGAACTAAAACTTGTAATAAACATAGACACAATACGAGAATATCAGAACAATATCATATACAACTTTCCAAGACAAGAATAGTCGAAACTAACAAACCAGGGATTTAAATTATGCAATAAAATACCAGACAAAACTAAACAAAAGAATCAGACAACCTCTACCAAAGATGTTAAAAATATTATCTTTACCAGTAGAATATAAATTCAAAGAAAAAATATTTAGTTTTATGTTTGTTAAGATGACTGGAAGATATTGCTTTTAGCAGTAAGTCCACAAACGTACTTATTATTTGTGCTTAAAGTGTTTTTAATAAATAATCCGTAAGGGTTTATTTATAAAACTTGAAAAGAAAAAACTAACAAAATACTATTTCAACACGGAAAATGACAAAGCTAGTGCTTCAATTTTTAAAAAATAAATATAACTATTGATAATTTTAATAATAAAAATACTTTATAATTTCATTCCACTTTTATTTATAATTATTTTATAAATTTTTTACCAGTGACCGGGTTTCGTCGTGACCGAGATCGTCAGACTGGTGGGAGACTAAACAAATTTCTATGTTATATACAAGTGCAAGCAGGGGTTGTAAATCATGATTTTATATAATTATGTAAATAAAAGAATTTAAATTTAAATCATTTAAGTATAAGGTAATAACAATTATAAGAATATAAGTTTTGTTTGAATGTATATAATAAAAACTGGTGTAAAATATACAATTTTATGAAGTTTTATAATGAAAATAGATTTGAATTTTATGTATTTAAATTTAATTAAAACTATAACAGGGGCCGCTGGTTGGTAGTTCCATCGACAGCTATGTCTCCGGGTCCGGGGGTAAATAAAATACAAACAATGAAACTAATCGATAAGAATTAACTGCCGGGAATTTTTACTTTCAGAGAATCACTTAAATACCCCCCAGACCCGGAGACATAGCTGTCGATGGAACTACCAACCAGCGGCTCTTGTTATAGTTTTAATTGAATTTAAATTCATGTAATTCAAATACATTTACATTAAAAAACTTCATAAAATTATATATTTTAGACCAGTTTTTATTATATACATTCAAACAAAACTTATATTCTTATAATTGTTATTACCTTATACTTAAATGATTTTAATTTAAATTCTTTTATTTAAATAATTATATAAAATCATGATTGACAATCCCTGCTTGCACTTGTATTTAACATAGAAATTTGTTTAGTCTCCCACCAGTCTGACGATGTCGGTCACGACGAAACCCGGTCACTGGTAAAAAAATTATAAAATAATTATAAATAAAAGTGGAATAAAACTATAAAGTATTTTTAGTATTATAATTAAAATGCAGATCCACCAAGAAATGTCAGTAGAAAAACTCAATATAATCACTATTGATAACATATTTTTAACAAATATTTAACAGATTGGAGTTAGAGTATTTCGTATATAGCTATTATTTATTCAGCTAACAAGATATATTTAATGATATATTTCACTCTAAAAATATGATGGACAGTTGTTTGAAATAAACCTCATAAAAAATACAATATATTTCTAAGGTACCTAACAGCCGCGTATCTGTTTTACAAATCTTTTTGAAAAAAAACGTATCAAATGTCATAACCAGTTATGACCTTCGAAAGTTAGACCTTCATAGGTTTTGAAAAATAAGAGTATACAAACACAGTGTATTTTACATTTTGACCTACAGAGTGTTCAAATCGTTCGCTTGTTTAAATAATATATGGCTACAGTTTTTAACAAAAAAAACCATTTCACGAAAATGATTTATATTTAAACAAAAATTACGTTTAAAAACAAAAAATAACCAAACAGTTTTATATGGGATTATATACACATATGTACTTAAAAATGCAAAATAAAATGTCATTAAATATACCTATTGTACAAAATATGTTATATTTATTTTTGTTGATACTTTCTACTAAAGTACATATATTTCTTTGTTTTCATTTTTTTTAAATAAAAACAATATCAAGTTATTTTTTGTTGCAGTTTTATTAATTATTGTTTTTGCAATTTTGGAAAAGATAAATAAATAAATAAAATATACACATATAATTATCATTGTGTATATTTATTTTTAAAGTTTTAAATTGCACGTTAAAAAATGAAGAAATTATAAAAGCTATCATTAAAAAAATAATGTGCTACAATTTACAATTTTATTTGTGGATTATTTCTGTGTCAAGGTTGATAAAAAATACAAATGTGTGCAATAACCAGAACCTTAAATGAGTGTTTTCAAACTGTATTCTTCATTTACCCGGGCTCATATCACACATAAATGAAATTAAAATTGCTATAATCTATAAATAAATATCCGCCTTATGGTCGCAAAGGTCAGCATGTTTGCTTTTTACCATACAAGAGATCTCGAGTTCAATTTCCGGGTTCTTCGATATAAAATGCTTATTTTATAACCCATGGACTAGCACCTGAAGTTGTAAGACTTATTTTCATGTAACACATACTATTAAGATACTATGCGGTACCAATAAAGTTTTTATTATTCATAAAAGGAAAGTTAGAAAGTTGAAATCATGTTATAAATAAATTTTAATCCTAAACAATAATAAATTCAAAAAATAATTAAGAACACAAGTGTGAAGAGTTTAAACAAAAGAAAAGAACTAATATTTTTTTTGAATTATGAATTATTAATTCTTTTTCAAAACACAGGACTCGATAATCAGCGACGTGGTATAAAATAAATCTTAATAATCACTATTAATTAGCAAGTCACTGAATGCGAATAGTTGGAGAATTCAATGAATAAATAGTACCATGATGATGAATTTTAAACAAAAAAATTAGTCTTGTTGGTCTATGTGGAATATGAAAGTTTATTAAAGTAAACAATTTTGGGCATTATATTGAATAATTATAAATAAAAAGGGGTCATTTACTGTTATATAATCTATTAAAATTATATTATCATTTAATCTTAATAATTTCAAAATAAACGGTATCAAATAAAAAAATAAAAAATCGATTCTAAAACCTTTTTTAAAATGAATGAATCTCTTAAAATTTATTCTGGACCTTTTCAATATTATATGACATTAAAATGATATCAAGGTAATTATTTTATTCATTAAACTTTTTGTACATAATATAAATTGTACATTGGATGTAAATAATTATAACCTGTATATAAATATTACTCACTTTCCCAAGAAGTCAGTTATATAAATAAATATGCTATTAATGATTTCCTATGATGACTTAAAACGGATAATGATAGATCATTATTAAACAGTTGTTATCATTTAAATTATTTCGATGATGATATAATAATGTACTGAAGACACATATTTATAATGATAAATTGCTTTACAAGTATGACAATTTATTTGCAATTCAAGCAGTAAGGAGAAAAAAATGCTATTTTATTCAAAATAATTTTTGGAAATACATAAAAATAATTTTACTTATTTATTAAATTAAAACGTCAAGTACAAATCATAAACATTTTGGTGGACTTATTGCTAAAAGCGATATATTCCAGTCAATCAAAAAAAAGACTGGTCAAAAGAAGCGATTGGTCAAAATTCTGTAATAAAAAACTATAAACATATTTTTTTAAAGAATCAACTTGCTGAGTCTCTTTTTAGAGGATTGTAAGCAGGTGGGAAAGAGAGGGATTATAAAAGGAGGTTTCGAAAAATGCACCACAACACTCAGACCAATTGAGAAAAAAAAAATCTTGAATTTTTTTCTTGCAACTGGCGGAAATCGAACCCACGACGCCAGTTTCACAGTTAGCCGTCTAACCAACTGCTCCACGGCACCTGTTGTATATCTAAAGATACATCAATATGTTAAAATAGTCAACAATATTTTGAGTTTGTCCAAAGTTTTTGTAGACAAGGACTGCATTCAACTCCCTGGGGAGCTGTTTATATTAACATACTACAACAGAGATGAAGAACATTTAAGAGAAGGTTATATAAAAGTCTAGGCATCTACAGGGCTTATGACCTGTCAATGGCTGGTTTAAGTGGCCAATTTACACACTGTGTAACATTTACCATTCTGCCTATATTTGAACATCTATATTCCTTCAATTCTTTCATCTGTTGATGTTTGTGAAGTTAAAGAGCTGAAACCTTTATTTTTGCGGGTGAGATTCATATAATTGAATTATTAGCTCCCCTAGGAGTTGAATCCAGTTCTTGTATACAAAAATTTGGACAAACTCAAAATATTGTTGATAAATTACCTGGTCCATGAAGAAGTATAGAAATTGAAAAAATAATATTTTCAGATGTTGCCTAGTATGTGGGTGAAATAATTCAATTATATGAATCTCACCCGCATAAATAAAGGTTTCAGCTCTTTAACTTCACAAACATCAACAGATGAAAGAATTGAAGGAATATAGATGTTCAAATATAGGCAGAATGGTGAACAATATTTTTAGTTTGTCCAAATTTTCGTAGACAAGGACTGGATTCAACTCCCTGGGGAGCTGTTTATATTAACATATTACAACAGAGATTAAGAGCATTTATGAGAAGGTAATATATAAGTCTAGGCATCTACAGGGCTAATGACCTGTCAATGGCTGCCACCTAAACCAGCCATAGATGCCTAGACTTCTATATTACCTTCTCTTAAATGTTCTTTATCTCTGTTGTAATATATTAATTTAAGAATGGTGAATGTTACACAGTATGTAAAGTGGCCACTTAAACCAGCCATTGACAGTTCATAAGCCCTGTAGATGCCTAGACTTTTATATTACCTTCTCTTAAATGTTTTTCATCTCTTTTGTAGTATGTTAATGTTAAAATAGTTTTTAAAAAACAAATTAATTAAAAATAACAGCTGTTTTAGGAGATATAAGGCTGGCATATATCAACATATGTGAAAAAATATTTTATTCATATTAAATTATGAGGAATGTAGGATCAGATAATAAGTTTGGAAGGAAAGAGAAAGATGAACCAGAGAAAAAAGGGATAAAAATACATATTTGAGATGAAAAAAAAACAGTAAAAACTCAGGGAGTTCAGGATTCTGGGGATATATAATAATGTTTTAGGCGTTTCTTGAAGGTGGCTAGAGAAGGTGCACTTTTTATATGAAAATGTAGCTCATTCCAAAGTCTAGCAACTTGGACGGAAAAAGAATACCAAAAAAATGATATTTTGATGTAGGTGAACCAAAGAATGAAATATTAGTATTTAAAGTATTTACTTTATTGTCAAGCATTTGATTTAATGCTGGTAAGTAATTATATATAACCACTTTTCGAGTTTTCTGCATCTACCCGTTAAAAGTCACATCAAAAGGCCTTAAATAAGCGTTTTTTTGCTAAACATTACGAGTTCATTCAAATAAGTTTTAGATAAAATACACAATGAAGTAATAGACAGAAATCAAATCGCTTCTTGGTTCATTGTTATGTTTTATATATATACAATTTATATGTTTCAATTCTTCAATGTACGCTATAGGATATTTAACCCATTAACTATAAAGGAATTACAAAAATATAAATAAAAAAGACATTAGAATTTACGAGAACCAAAAGATGCACAAGGTTTTTTCGAGTACAGACAAATGATATCCGACACATCCCGATCGCAGGTTTCGGCTGAGCCGAAACTGCACCCGAAACTCGTTTTACTGGATGAATCTGATCGAAACCGAAACTAAAACTTCGGTCGGTCACTAAAAAATAACGTTCCTTTGAAAGAAAGAAAGCGAAAAAGATGTCTGTTCATCATTCACATATTTATTTATCTATTTACGGACATAAACAGTCCATTTAATAATGGAAAACACATTTCATTAAAATACATAATGGTACAATTGTTTTAAAATTCAACAAAAGACAATTAAAGCTAGGACAAAAAAAAAAATTATTACCTCATGACAAGATCTGGTCTATCTTAGTGATTGTTTAAAGCTAGAAAGACTTACACCAATAAAGTCCAGATCTTGTCTCGAGTTCACAACGCGACACAATCGAGACATTGGTGCATGCGAGCCAAAATTTATGCTGTGCTGATCAAGGAACAGGACATTATTATTTTGCAAACCGCGGATTGAAATGCACTTTGTTCTAGTAACTGTGGTACATCAGTTTAGCCATTTAGTAAATTATGCATAAATGTGGATTCAATGTTATTACTACGTTTTTGTAGAGTTGATATTGATATGCCAGACAGTCATGTTACTCCATTTGGACCAATAATTAAAGGTTTTAGGTTGGGATTTCAAGAGAGGCAGAGATGGATTAATTTATTTAATATTGAGCAAGTATAAACATTTTTTTTATTCAAAAAGTAAACAAATACATAAATTATATATTTTATGTTATTATTAATTTTTACACTCTACCAAACAGTTAAAGTCGTAATTTCCAAGAAAACTCCAGGGTAAAAAATTTACCCCACAGGGTAAATAAAATATTATATTTACCCTGGTGGTAAAGTCGATCACACATTAATATTGACAATTTCAGTGAAAACTGAAAAAAAAAAATTGATGAACTTAATTTTTTTCACATAATTATTTAACAGAGTAAATAAAATGATCAACTTCGCTTCACATTACGGTATAATTTTTTATTTTATTATTGTAATTTGTTTTAATGGCGAGGCTCCATAGATGGAATTTAGAAGATTGATAAAAAAGCAAATTCACGCCGTTTTAAATTTCTTTGCTCTACATTTTACAAGACATCGCGCTAGAGTGTAAAATGATACAATGGTACAGGTGATTCCTGTAAGAAGGAGCGCTAGGACGTCAAGACAGAAGTATTGGTAGAAGGGCATGTCCGCCGCAGGCGATCGCAGATGACGCGCGCCCCCGTGACGTATCACGTACTCAGTCCACCACACCGCACGCTCCAGGGAACTCTGTGGCTGGTCGTATAACTTTCCACGTAGACTCTTGATGTTAGACACATAGCTAGAGAAAAATAAAATTGACGCTCAGAAATCATAACAACAAAATAATCGTAAATCTGATAAGAATAACAATAAACCTTGTCGGCAATGCATTTTTTAATGCAGTGTATTCTTGTTACACGGTATTAATGATTTATTTTAAGAATATTTCAAAATTGCGACATCGCCTGTCCAGCTCATAATAACACTAGTTAAATATTCTGTAAATAATACAAAATAACTGTTTTTTTAGGCTCATTACAATGGGAAGTCAAAAGCGATATCTTCAATCGTCTTGAAGTGAAATTGAATTTTATGTTTATGTACGAAAATTTGTATAATTGAAAGGTATATAAAAAATTCTTCGGAAATATGTATTGGAATATATTTCAAATAAAAAAATCATAAAAATAGACGCATTTTCATACAGACAATTTGGTTTTATTTTATAGACAATAGAAGATAACTTTGTTAACTTTCTATTGTAATCAGGTCCCTTAACCAAAAATATTTAAATCTATACCTTGCATTGATATTACTTCACTTATATATATATTCTAATACGTTTTCTATTTCTTTTACACGCAATTATTGTATAATTCGGTAACTATTTAATTGTTTTTGAGAATATTTAGTTAAATGTCATTATTACATTGAGTTCTAAATTTATGTTACTGGTTTTTACATCTTTAATATACGAGTACATATGTGATATCACAAATAAACGACTGAAATATTTATTTATTTGATAGTTTTTTTTAAATTTTTTTTTAAATTTAATATTTTTTAGGAAACATACAGTACAGTTACAAAGTTTAATATTTTACACAATTAGACTTAATTCTAATGGACCAGTGAAGTTTCCATATTATAAAGCAATTATATGTTAGGTTAATTATGAAAGTATAAAAAAGAGAAGGAAAAAGAAAAACATAATTGAAAGTTGTTTAAAAATTAAAATTTAAGTGAAAAAAAGATATTTTAAAGTTTGTGGTTTGTAGTGAGTATTTACAAATGGAAATAATATTACTTTCCATTTGTAAATACTCACTATAACTTTATATACATATACAATATATATACATATAAGGGCGGGCATATTGCATTAAGGCAATTTCTTCCTACCTACCCAAACCGTTCAGTTTGAGAAAATTATAAATTTTCTTTGACCGACTGTCCTCTCTCATGGACGGTATCGACTGGGGCGAGATGTATAAAATATCAGATATAAATGATGCGGTACAATATTTTTATCGTATTGTTGAAGATGTATTTGATTCCTGCTTCCCTAGAAAATCTCAGGCTTCTGGTGGGAGGCGATATCCGAAGTGGTTTTCTAGGGATATTGTTAGAAACATACAGACTAATCATTTCTATCATAAAAAGTGGAAAGCTTCTGGCTGTCGCGGTGATTATGAGATGCTTGGGTGTTACAGATTTGTCGTAAGACATAGAATTCGATTGGCGTACCGGGAGTTCATTTCCAACATGAAAAGCAACATGATCCCAATACCTTTTGGGACTATATAAGGTCACAAAAGGCGGACGGTGGGAATGTTGACTCCATGACATGGGGTGAAAAATTGGTTCGGGGTGCAAACACAGCTGAGGCGTTTGCAGGTCATTTTAAAACAGTATATAGCAATGAACCTCCGCTTCTGGATGTTAATATTGTTAAGCAATGTTCACAGACTGGTGGCACAGTTTATTGATGTTCAAAATATCAATGAGAAGGATGTGGCTAACACTTTCAAAAAGTTAAGTAATACTAATTCTCTCGGACCAGATTTTATTCAGACATTCTTCCTAAAAGGTTGTGTGGAACTGATCAAAAAACCCCTCTGTTTTTTGTATAATCTTTCTTTTAATACGGGGGTCTTCCCAGAAACATAAAAGACGTCAAAAGTAACACCTATACATAAAAGTGGATCTAAGTCATCAGTAGAAAATTACAGACCTGTAGCTGTTCTCTCTGCACCAGCAAAGGTATTTGAAATTATCATCTGTAGAATCGTCACTTCCCGAGTAGAGCCATTTATTATTGATGAACAACATGGGTTCAGGAAAGGCCGCTCGGTTGAAACCAATCTAATGGTTTTTACAAACAACGTCACGGCTCTGGATGCAGGACATCAGTTAGACTGTTCATATAATGACTTCGCCAAGGCCTTTGATACTGTCGACCATGATGTCTTATTAAATAAGCTGTATAAAATCGGTTATTCGGATGGTATGTTAAAATTAATGGCGAGCTACCTTCAAAACAGAAACCAATACGTCTCCTACGGTCTATTCGCGTAAGAGTGTTTCCATACTTTCTCGGGTGTCCCGCAAATTTCTAACCTGCGTCCATTGTTTTTCTCAATTTTCATTAATAATATTAAAAATGTAATATTGAACTCGCGTTTTCTGTTGTTTGCGGATGACTTAAAGCTGTTCTTATAGGTGACAACTTCTGTCGTTTTTCGTCTTCTCTAAGCGGATATATCTAATATATCTGAATGGGGAAGGCGAAACAAACTTGGGTTTAATGTTTCCAAGTGTTTGGTCACGTCCTTCATTAGGGGCCAAAAAACTCTTTTTTTTCGCTACAAAATGAATGACCAGAATCTGATACGAAAATTGAATGTTAAAGATCTGGGCGCTAAATTAGTGAGCACTCTGACATTTCATGAACATATAGAGACAATCAGTGGTAATGCATTGAAGATGTTAAGATTTTTTCTGCGTACTGCCAGGGTTTTCGAAAATACCCGCGTACTGAGAACTCTTTACAACTCCTTGGCACGAAGTAGACTAGAGAGTGGCTCGATGATTTGGGGGCCACATGAACTGAAGTACTCTCTTATGATAGAGAAAATCCAAAAGAAGTTTCTGAGATATCTCTACAAGAGAGAATGCGGTTATTATCCTTGGCTCTACTTGACCGAGTTTCTCCAGGGTATTATATATTTGACTACACATTTTTACCAATTGTTGCGCGGTATAATCGATAACTCTGAAATTATGATGAGCATTGGTTTGTATGTTTCTGATAATTACCTAAGACAGCGTCAGCATAGATTGTCTCATATTCCGATATTCAGGACCAACCTGCCTATGGTTATGCCTGTTGGAAGGGCTACCGCTATGTTGAACAACATCGCTCTGGATATTGATCTGTTCCATGTATCCGAAGGGATTTTCCGGAGCAGGATTCTTCTACTACTTTGACATTAGTCTCTTTCATGTATTTTTTTTTTCTTTTTTATAATATGTACGTATTGAATATATTTTTGTAATGTTTATGTGATATTTAGAATAAATAAATTGAATTGAATTGAAATTGAATTGAATACATGGACATATTGAATTTTACAATATCATACAAAAATTAAAAGCGAAGATTAACAAAAATAAATATATATATATAAAATAACACTATACTATAAAGAGAGGAGAGAGGATGGGAAAAAAAGAAGAAGGATATAGGAACAATTTAAATATTTAGATAGTCACATTTCAATCTTGACTTAAATGTAAATAAAGAAGGGGCGTCTCTAAAATTAGTGGGTAGATTATTCCACAATCGAGCGGCTACTACTGTGAAAGAGGAGGCAAGAAAATTAGAGCGATGACAGGGTATTAAAAGAGATCTCTCGTTACTAGAACGAAGATATAGTCCGTGTTGTGAAAGAGGTTGGATGAGCTCTCTTAGATAAACAGGCGAAGTGGGATTATTTAAAATATTGTGAAGAAGTGATAGAATGTGAATTTAATAACAACTTAATAGTGACCATCCAGTTTGAAGTAAAAAATACGCAGTTTGTAAAAAAATAATCTAATCAGATTAAAGTCATCAAGAATGTGGATGTTTAAACATAGGCAAAACTATAGTAATTAGGATTCAAAATAAAATAACACATTATAAATGCGTGTGTTTGTGCGTTCGTTTCCGTTACGTTGCAATGACGCCACCGACTGACGTCATTTTTTTCCATAGGAATTGTAGGAGAGCTGACAAGTGTTACATAGTACTTTTTATCCCGGAAAAACATCTCACTCCCTCGGAAAATTTCTAAGTGGAAAAATGAATGCTTAGTGGGAAAATAAATTAACATCAAAGTATAACGACGCTGCGTCGCCATAGACTAACGTATCGTCATTTTTATACTAAGCGATAGTTGAAATACCAGCTACTTTTTATTCTGAAATTTAAAAAAATATATATTTTATTCCACCGGGAAAATTCTTAATGACCAATAACAACTAATTTCTTCCTAATACCGCTTGTAAAAACCAGTACCTTTATAAATATGGAATTCTTTTTTTTGAATCGTTTGAAATAATTCCAATGACTAATCAAAGCCTAAAATATTTTTAAAATATTTATTTAAATAACTTGGAAAAAGAAAACACTGTGAATTTTGATCATTTGTAACATGAAAGTAAGGTCAAGTCAGCGTTGCCAACTACCATTAAGTTAAAATTGGTAGTTTCAGAGAAATAATTCGGTAGATTTCGATAGATTCGTTATCAGCTTACAAAACTTTGACAAATAAAGTTTCAAGCTAAAATATGCACGTCCACGGAAAATGAGATACTGCAAAGTGTAATAAAAAAAATGCATTCACAAAATTCTATTTTATATATGGCAGTAAAAAAATAAAGTGATATGGGAAAAAACATTATTGAAGAAAAAAAAAACAAAATTTAAACAGAATGTTAAGAAATACATGTTAAATAACCTATAAATGAAATATATGCCGTATTAAATAGACTTCATGAACTCGGCAATAGTTATTCCCACGTATCTGATATATTTAGTGTAGGGTATTGTTCCTATAGAACAAACCTTTTGAACTTTTTCAAAGATGGTGAATGGTAATTATATTTATTTATTCATCCATTTCATAATATTTATATATATACAGTTTTTTGTTCACTTTGCCTAGCTGTGTGAAACAGTACTTATGATTTTCTTGTTGTTTTACTGGAGAATGTTTTATTATTTATACTTTCTACTAAATATGCTGTTTAATTTTTAGGTTAATTTTTTAAATATAAATCTTGTATAATTTTTAGTTTAATTTGTTTTAATTTTTTTTTTTTTAAATCTTGGGTATAAGGAAATTCATGTTTAAAAAAATATATATTAAGCCAAATATGTTAATATTATAAATGTTTGTAAAAGGCAGATTTGCCGTTTATGTTTATAAAATAAAATAAATAAATAAATATGCACATTGTTATTAGAGCACACATCAGAATATGTTTATGTGTGCCCTATTTCAAGATTCAAAATAAAATAAAATAAACCATCATTTTCTCTAAAATTTTATGTAATCTTGCCAGGAATTGAACCCGGGACTCCGATCATAGTAAGTCCAGTTACTACACAACGATTCCCTTTTTCGAGATTTTTTTATCTGAGAGTAGCCATCTAGTCAAAAACAACCTTTCACTCTTGTTCCATTCGACTCTTACAACTGGATTATATTCCACCCAGACTACATAAGATTGTTAACGAATGATGTATTTAAATATCTTACGTCGGATTCTCCATCAAATCTTTGATCGCTTCTTGGATATGGTCTTTCGCGATTGCTTGAAGTCCTTTTCCGATTTTGTGCTTCAAAATTATTTGTAAATTACGAGTTTGGTCTGTGATAAATGGTATTCCAATTATTGGGATACCAAAGTGAATAGCTTCTTCCATAGATTGTTGACCACACTGCATTATAAAAACTTTGACATTTGGATGATCTGTAAAAATAATTAGTCAATTAGTTTTTAGACTAAAGACATTTTTTTTCATACAGAGGACCTATTACTGAAGATCAAAATTTCTACATCTCAAAAATAATTGGGTATACAGTAACTATCTTATGTATTTCGACTTTATTAATAAAATCATTATGGCATACAAAAATAAAATATATTTTAAATTTATCCAAATATTTGTAAACAATAACTAGATTTCATCTAACAAATTTTACTTTCACTTAAAACAAAAATCAGAAGTTGGAAGAATTTGTGGATGTTAAAACATACTCGTACATAACACATAACGGTGAATGTTACACATTGTATAGAGCCACTTAAACCAGCCAACCACAGGCCATAAGCCTTGTAAATACCTAGATATTCATAATCTCAGCTCTGAAATGGTTTTCATCTCTGTTGCAAAACGTGAATCATACAAAAATGGTTTCAAATATTAATTTGATATTAAGTTTTTTCTCAATACATTAACGCGATGGCGAGGCATAATACAGTATTAAAATAAAAAATGTTTTAGAGCTTTCATTTACAAATATTGTAAAATTATTAAGATTTAAATAAATCTAAATACAAAACTGAGATAAAAAGAGCTATCACAATATTTTGAAAAATTTGAAAAAAAAACAAAAATATAACCTTTTGGGAAGTGAACCAAACTGTGTCTCATATTTTTGTGTTATTAAAATAATGATATTTATTTGGAAAACGCACTTAGGACTGATTGTTGAGGAAGCCACTTTGATATGATCACGTTATCAGGCTTGTCAGGAAGAGAAGCATTCTCCCATTTCCACAGTACCGTGTATGGCATCTCTCTAAAGGCATCAAGGAAAATCTTTCTGGTTTCCGCTGGTAGCAAAATCGATTTTACGTTAGTTCCCAAACTAAAGTAAACCACCCCTTTTTTAGCTTTATCCAATGTTTCCTTAAGACTCTAAAACAAATTCGTTTAAAGTGGATTCTTGACAACAAAATTTAATTAATTATTATGAATGAGACATACCAATGGTAATGGCTTTGGTTCTTTAATGTGAACGCTTCCTAAGTGGACAATTCCAGGAACAAGTGGACGTACACCAAGCAGTAGAGGATGATAATTTAGAAGTATGACTTCGGCTTTATTTTCTTTCTCCACGACTGATTTAAGGTTAGAATCAAAATGCTTTCTGTTTAATTCATCCACTTTAGGAACATAAACATGATGGTACCAATATCTGTATTTTAAGTCTTGGTAAATTCTTTTGACTTTTTCAAATAAATTAAAATTTACTACATCTATCGGAGATAAGATGTCAGAATATATCAATGGATGCGATGGTGCACCAAAAGCGTCAAAATCGTGTGGAAAACCCATCGTAGAACTGATTAAAATTAAGGGACACTTAAAACGATTCTTAAAACCAAACATTGTACGAAAAATGCTCTCCGAAAAACAAACGTCAAACTTATCCTGCGAATGATGTATCAAATTTTGCATAACTGGAGTAGAAAGTTGTGCCTCCGATATCTCAATCAAAACATCCGCAAGATATATTATGTCTTCAAGTGGTCCTCGATTTTGCATTGCTCTTTCGTTTAAGTCAATTTTTTGTGATTTAACTTTGTAAGATATGTTATGAATATCTATTTGTGTTATATTCTCAAAAACTCGATCCGTGTAGTTGACAGGATCCGTTGTGATGATAGTGAGATGATGACCTCTTCTGGCAAGTTCTTCCATTAGCGTTCTGTAAACGATTTGATGGCTGTACGACGGAACGGGAAATATACCGAGAATTCTCGCTCCATCTCCGTACGGTGAAATAAATAGGAAACTTATCAATGAAAATACTTTCAACAACATTTGTAGGAGAAAATTTTTAATATTTATAAACGAACTCCAAGCACCGCCTTATCTGATTTGTTCGTAAAACTGAAGTGATAGTAAAGTTTGACATGAAAAGGTAAAACCTTTATACAATTCCGTAAGTTATCTGAATGTTGCGCCAGTGGCCATGTCATTATTATCACCACCGTAAATAATCATCGTTATCTAATGAATTTAAAAAGAAGCATAGATACCAGCTTGTAAGTCATTAATATTATTAGTTTAATGCTGTAATATGACAAGTTACAAAGACAGATTTACTCAGTCAGCGTATGTGAATAATAATATATAATAAAATCGATATTTTTAAAAATAAATTCGAAAATACGACTGTGAGGAATATCACCTTAAATTTCAAAGGCAAATAATTGGTTTCATAGAATATTTGGCACGTGCAACGTACGTAATGCCATGTACCGGTAAAGAGGGCGAACGATGATTAAATGCATGAATTTTACAACCCCTAGGTTCTTAAAACTGAATTTATTTTCCTACCTATAAATGAATTTTTTTTTTCACAGACTTTATTGAATTTTAATATATTGACGTTGGGACAAAAGCAGAAAACCGTAGAATTAGAAAGAGTTTAATATATTACAAAAATATTAAATTAACTATTATTTCATCATCCGTACCCAGTGGTGTAAAGGGTACTGCATTTGGAAACCAAATGCAGCGTATTTCAATTATCTGTTGTGACATAATTAAAGGCGATTAGTCTTACGTATCAAATACCAGTCAAGTTAGCTTATTATGTCACAATTTATTTCGTAAATCCATCTCATTCTAACGCAATCGAAACCATTTTTTGTTCTCGTTCCCACTCAGACAATACGATTGAATTTACGAAACGAATTAATTACAGCATAAGGTCACAGGAACAATGTAGCGTTGAAGTTTAGAAAAACCTTCGAAATCGATATTTTACAATAACCCTTTTCAGGAATCGAATCCAGAACCTCAAGAATGTTAGGCAAACGCACCAACCACCATACAATAAGGTGAATTATACAAAAAGGTGGTCTAGGGTTCTGGTTTTATTTTACGAACGAAACTGTATTCTTCACCCGTCTGGATTCAGAAATTATTATGCCAAACTTCGTAAACATAACCTAAGGAGTACAGCGGGAAAGTTTAATATGAGTTTGTCTATATTTGTTGAAATATTTAAACATTTTCAAACTCAAACAAACCCTTTGAGTAAGGAATATGGAATTTTGAAGATTTACATGACGTATGACATGGCGTTCGTTGGTGGTGATTTGTGATCACTAAGCGATCGCTTTATACACCAAACAATATTAATAATTTTACCTGCTTTTGAATATCTACAGGGTGTTCTTTAAGCCCTGTCACACCCGAAACCACGATGATCAGTATGAGCAAGAAGACATATTGGCTCATTAAAATATTTTTTCAGAACGAATAAAATGTACAAAAATAAAATATTTAAAAAAACAAATAGTTGCTTACTTCTGCAGGGGAGCAACGAAAAGGAGGAGTAGTCTGATACATCGTCAACAGCGCAACCGCGCCCTCCTCGCTTCTCCCCTGCAGAAATAAGCAACGATTTGTTTTTTAAAATATTTTATTTTAAAAAAATTCTTCGTTCTAAATATTTTTTTTAATATGCTTATACGTATTCTTGCGCCCATACTGATCATAGTGGTTTTGGGTGTGACAGGGTTTAAAGAACATCCTGTATAATTAATAAATTCAACATGTTCATATACCACTGATTTTCTCAAATCGAACGGTTTGGGTAGGTAGGAAAAAATTGCCTTATTGAAATAAATAAAGAGTTTAAACAGCTAATTGAAAAATGTTTCCCTATCTGAAATTTAGCCGATCTACAATCATTCAGACACACTCAAAATATTGTTGATATAAAAACTAACCAGTATAAACGTGTTTTTAGGCATTTACTATATTAGTTGAAATACGAGTAATTCAGGCAGATCAATCTCATCAACATTTATGAAGGTTTTAGCATTTTGACTTCACAAGAGTCAAGATATGGAAAATTGAGGAAATGTGGATGTTTAGACATTGGCATAATTGTGATACACAGTCTGTAAAGTGGCAATTATAACCACGAAAAGACAGATCGTGAGCTCTGTAAATGCCTGGACTGGATCCGTAAACATATTTTCCCCAAAAAACACATATCTCATGACGCAGTTAAAATAAAAGTCAAATGTTGTCTCTTTAAAATACAACCAAAATATTTCGAAACTAAAACATTCTGCGTAAATCAAGCTTAGACAAATCAGCTTACATCAAAACTGGCTGTGAAAATATCCCGAGGAAAGTGGTTATGTATTTACGTCAAAACTAACAACATCTTTATTACTTTGAGTCGCTTATCGACTCGGTGAAAGACTTTGCTCTTCAACTTTATAGATATTTATGGCCCTCTTTTTACACTCAAGTGCCTTAACAGTGTATGTAACATTACCCTCCCAAAGTTAGGCTCTTATGTTTCCTCGTATAGGGCAGTGAAAAGAAAGATGTATTTGAAATTCTCGGCGAAAATTACTCACACTCTCGTTAGATTCAAAACGAACATCAATTTATTGAAAGCGTTTTATACAGATACTTGAAACTTTATTAAAAGAATGCTCGTGAATCGGGAATCACAAAACAATTCATATAATAAGGATTTTAAATTGTTCAATAGAACGCCTTAATTTTTGGTTATTTATTCATGCAAAAATACAAAAGCATTTTGCGTACATTTGAAAACTTTTTTTCAGCAACTCTAATTCTTTTCCTTTTATTATAACTATTATGAATAACTTGTAAAGCGCCATTTTGGTAATATACTACCTCAAAGACGCTTTATAAAGTGATTCTATAAATAAATAAATTTAATTGAAGCTTTTAGATTGTAATTTGATTGAAACAATTTATTTTGTTATGACATGCTACGGATTTATTTAAATGATTTAGAGAACCCGTGGGTTTTAAGTTTTTTCCGAAACATCACTTCACTCTCATAGCCTCGCACCTCTGATGGGAGAGCATTTCATGCCACGGAGTCTGTGACCGCAAATGCGCGTTCACTTAATTTAGAGCGCTGTTCGTGCGCGGTAGACGTAGCTGATCTGAAATGCATAGTTCCTTTAGATATTCCGAAACAGAGCTGTGCAGTAATTTATACATGAGCCAATAGAGTTTGTATTGCACCCTCTGTGGAAAACGTAGCCAGTGTAATTCCCGAAGTAGTGGAGTGATATGACTGAACTTAGAGATTCCGAAAATAAGTCTCGCTGCAGCATTTAATACAGACTGAAGGCGAGTCATTTGGTAGATATTACAATAATCGACTCTAACCCTACAAACGCACTTTTTTAGTTCTGCCGATTGGTCCGTTTACGGAAAGCAAACCGGATATCGTTCACAGCTTTCTTATCATTGATTGATTCATATGAACCAGTGACGTCGTTAAAAGTAGTTTGTTTTTGTTAAAATATATTTTTTTTTTTTGTACATTTTCAATGAACTTTGCCGTACAATTTAATGCTCTAATCTTTTCCACGCGCATGAAAACATTTTTTGTATCCAATTTGACGTAGACCTGTAGGGCTGAAGTTCCTCATTTTCTCGTTCTAACATATTGGCAAAGAAACTGTTTTTAAGCTCTAAAAAGCCTGCAAAAAAAATATTGCAAACTGTTGTTAATGGTTAATGTCGTGTCATAAAGAAGAAATATTTTGAAATACAGGTATTTAAAAACAAAATAAACATTTTATATAAAAACACAGTGTTCACACATATACAAGTAATTTTCCATAATTCAAAAAACAATAATATATTTTAGGTCTGTTAAAGCAAAATACGACTTTTTTATTTTAAAAAGTAAGAGACATATATCAAGTCTTATATTATACTAGCGGACCCGACATACATTGTCCTGCCCGAACGTTGGCAAAATACTTTTCATTGATAAGTAGGTACCTAGGTACTTGTTTGTGATTGAATCCCAAAACTAAAAATAGTGTCTATTGAATTTAAGCAGGTACCTAGGTTCTTGTTTATGGTTGAATTCCAAAGCATAAAATTAGTATTTTTTTTAAATATAGCTTCTTTTTGCAAACGTCAAACTCCGGTCGTCTCACCAACAAAGGGTTGTACTTATGTAGAAATACGATTTTCAAAAATGTATTGAATTAATATTATTTTAGTGCTACCAAAAATCCAACAAGTAGAAGCAAATGGGTAGAAATTATAAGGAATTTAAGGAAAGGAGATCCACAAAAAATAAATGCTGTTTGTAAACATTCAAAAACAAACTTTTTTATACACTAAAAAAACAACGTCTTTCTATTTTTTTGCAAATGCATTCTCCTCGAATGCAACCCTGGTAGATCGATTAATAAAACAATTATGCTCCTTACTTATTTTTTACATATTTAATTGGAGTTTTTAATATCTATGAACACGCACAGCGCAAAGATCTATGTTTCTCTAAAAACCGCACGTAAATTGGTTAAGCCGTTTAGGACGGTGCCATCACACTTACAGTGGAATTATATATATAAAGAAGATGTAGACTCATGTGACCCATAGTTAAAAACAGCCGTTTGTAATTTTATTAATTAAAAAAAGATGATGAAATTGTTAATTATTTATTATGCAAAGGTAGCAAAAGTTTTGTTTAAATCCAAAACTGTAATATTTTACGATGCTTTATATTCCTTTGTAAAATTTGAATAATACGATTTGAGCAAAGTGGTTCAAAGTTTCAAACGAACCAATAATATATAATGCTTTCAGTTGTTTTCGTTTATCTGAACCAATCCCGCATCGTTTACGGTTTCTGAGGAATTTACACGGGACTCTAGCGGAGCGTAAAAACGCAAATAAAACTGGTGCTCTGAAACGAAGTTGATACAACAAAGCGCGTCAAACAGCAAACTGTAGAATGCGGCATTATGGTACAATCACCAACAATGAAACATTTTAAATGCTCACCTTCGTACACTTTTATGATTATTAATTGTTTTTGGATACTGCCTACGTTTAATTTGGAGCTGTTTATTATATTCTTCTCAGTGAGTTTTGGAAAAAAACCCATTCGTAAATTAGAATATTAAAATAATAATAATAAATAAATAAAAAAATACTGACTGTAACATGTACGAGTACAATATGATAAATACATTAAAAAAAAAACAAAAACATACATCAAAAATATTTTGAGTTTGTCCAAATTTTTGTAGACGAGGACTGGATTCAACTCCCTGGGGAGCTGTTTATATTAACATATTACAATAGAGACGAAGAACATTTAAAAGAAGGTAATATAGAAGTCTAGGCATCTTCAGGGCTTATGAACTGTCAATGGCTAGTTTAAGTGGCCACTTTACACACTGTGTAACATTCACCATTCTGTCCATATTTAAACATCTATTATTCTTCAATTCTTTCATCTGTTGATGTTTGTGAAGTTAAAAAGCTGAAACCTTTAATTATGCGGGTGAGATTCATCTAATTGAATTATTTCACCTACATACTAGGCAGCGCCTGAAAATGTTATTTTTCAATTTCTATACTTCTTCATGGACCAGGTGAATTTATCAACAATATTTTGAGTTTGTCCAAATTTTTGTAAAGTAAAGTAGCCACTTAAACCAGCCATTGACAGGTCATAAGCCCTGTAGATGCCTAGACTTCTATATTACCTTCTCTTAAATGTTCTTCATCTCTGTTGTAATATGTTAAAATGCATACATGGTTGAATGGTGGACTTATTTTTACTAGCAATTACTTACAATTAATGTCTCACAAAAAACAAAAAAATAAAGTAATAAAAAAATTAAGGAAATTAATAAAAAGTTCAGAAAACAGAAACAGTAAAAAAATTATATTATTTATGGTGTCAATATTTACATTTTAATTTATTCAATTGCATATTCCAAATATTTATTTATATTTATATTTTGGATACCTTACGTAGCGCCATTTTCGTAATATAATACCTCAAGACCGCTTTACATAGTGATTCTATTAAGACCTAAAGTTAACTTTTTGAATTTGTTATTTAAGTTAAACAATTTGCTTTGTTATAATCATAATCATCATTTGCTTTCCGTATCTAATGGTGCATAGTGCACTGCATTGGTACACCGATTGCAGTGTATCTTGATCATTTTTGTAACATGAAGTTAAGATGATTAGTCTTTCGCTTCAGGTACCAGTCCAGGGGTTATGAAATATTCTAGTGTAAAAACACCCTTTTAAATAAATATTTCATGTCAAACATGTCGGGAATCGAACCCGAGACTTGGGTATGGTAGGTGATCGCGTTGACCACTAAACCACGAGGCTGATATATTAAAAAGAAATATTTTTTTATCAGAAACTCTTTTAAATTTTTTTGGAATTTTAAAAATATAATTTATATATTTTATTAGTGTTTTTGGGAAGCTTATTACAAATTTTGACTGGCATACGGGCTCTCTTTGTATAAATGATTGTTTCGACATTATAATTTATAAATTACTTTTATTCCTCGTGTAATAAAATTGGATTTTTTCTTGTGTGCCTTAACAATAAGACTATGTTCCATTACATGAATACCTGTAACTATTAATGAACTAATTCTTATAAAAATTGGCCTACACGTTGTCTGGTAATGAACATAACCCTTTTTTCTAACACATATTTTTTTAATTTTAAAAACAACCCGTACATTAGTAGAGTTACCCCAAAAAATATAACCATATTTTATATTTGGATATAAATATGCATAAAGGCGTACATAACATATTCATTGCTTGCTATTTTATTCAGTTTACGTAATATAAATGCATAACTTTTTGCTGATGCGACAACAGTATTTACGTTTGGCATGACTGAATTAATATTTTTAATGTTTATTTTCATATTTTTTTTATGTTTAATTACTAGTATTTTTATTTTTTAAAATATTTTAATTATTATTTGAATTATGATCCATTGATTTGGTTTGGTTCAGTTCAAACTTAAAAATACGCCTGGTAATGAAAAAACCGAAAACTGATTTTTGTCTTTAAATATTATATTTTAACCAACACCCTGAAACCAGGCAAAGTAATTTAATTTTAAGAAACTAATTTAAATTTAAGTTTGAGAAACATTGATCATGATAATGAAGATTCTTGTCATCTGATGATATTCCAATAGTTAATTTGATAAAATATTCATTTCGTTTTATCCTTTGTATTAACTCAAATATAATATAAATAATATCTTGAGATGTAAATACCAAGATATTTTTTAACCCTGTCAAACCATAATCACGTTTTCTATTTTAAAACAAATATAATTTTGGATTAAATGGAATTCAAATTGTTACACTGAAAACACAAGTAAAATGTCACTCACTTTAAACTATTTAAGTATTTAATTACTAGTATGTGTATTACGTAACTCTTAATAAATCTTAAACTAACTTCACTCCATTTCAAATCAGTTCTAAAAACTGTTCACAAAATGCTTATCTTAACATCAAACTACATAATAATAATTATCTTCAAAGTGCTCATTGTAATTGCCCAATACTGTATAGAACAGACAATTACAAATACTAAGGAGTTATTATTGATATAAATTTAAAGTGGAAACAGCAGATTGAAAATATTACTAATAAACTTAAGAGACTAACGTATATATTCAAAACAATTCGAAATATAATAAATGTACATGAACTTTTAAAGATTTATTTTGCATCGTGCCAATCAATTTTGGAGTACGGTATAATCGGTTGGGGTGGTGCAAGTGACGCAGTTTTAAATAGTGTATTTGTTGCACAAAAATCTATTGTTAAAATAATACTCAGAGTCCCGATACAGACATCTACTAAAGAAATATTCCATAAATCACAACTTATGACACCAAAACAATTATACGCTAAAACAATACTCACTTATAGATTTAAAAACTACTCTTACTCAAATGAAAAACATAACCCCACAATTCATCACAAATACAAACTAAAACAACTTTCGGACAAAGGGATTTAGAGTATTATTAAATTAAAATCTATAACCTAGTTCCACTATCTATTAAAACAATTTTTAACGAGAAAATGTTTAAAAATGCTTTAAAAAATGGATAGTAGAGCTAGGTAGAAGTTAAATGGATTGTCTCATTTGCCCATACCAATATTGAATCAACTGCTCCACAAGTGTATAGCTTATGTTAGGTTTTTGTTATTTTCATTGTATGTTTTGTAATATAAATAATACAGATGTACATAAATACCTTGTTTTTAAAACAGTCTGAATATTTGTTAATTATCTTCGTTTGTTTAAGTAAGTCTTCTTTGTTTATTCTCAAATGTAATTTAAAAAAAGTATATTGTTAAGTGTCCTCGGCACGGGAAACCCCAGTGAGGTCACATTATTTTTATTATTTATTATAGTTTGTAAGCAAAAAATTTAAATAAATAAATAAGACTTGTTTACTCGTTAAATAAGAATGTATCCAATTTATTTATTTATTCATACATATACATATATTTAAAAAAAATAATAACGTATCCCAAACTCTATCGGGCAAAGAGCCCTGTGTTGAGTTAGGATACAACATAATGGTGATTGGAAGCATGTTCATTATTAAATATAAAAAAAATAAAAAAATAAAATTAAAATATACATTTATTTTAATAAATATCTGGAAAACACGCCTTATAGTATGAAAATCTATGCAATATCTTGCAGCAGTCTCCTGGAAGACTCTCTTCCCTTGGACAAAATTTGTACGCCCTTTTTGAAAATGACTTTCATTTTGGAAAACTAAATATGTTCATCTAGAACATTGAATACTCTTGGGGCCACAAAAGAGAAATTCCTCTGAGCAAAATATGTTGGTTTCGGATAAAATTCGGAGAAGGTATCGAAAATAATTATATAAAGAGTACCGTTTACATTTCTATTGTTCCTCACAATTCTGATATGCTTCATACTTCGATGAAACCAGAAACCCACGCAGGTTTGTGTGTTGTTGCTATGTTTCTATTTAGTAGAACACGGTGTGATAAAACTAAAATACAAAGAGATTATAAACATAAGATGTAACTTATACTATTAATGAACATGGCTGTTTTTAATTTAATGTATTATATTATACTCGTACATTTAAAAAGGCTATAAAAAATGGATAGTGGAGCTAGGTAAAAGTAAAATGGATTGCCTCATTCGCCAAAACCAATATTGAATCAACCGCTCCACAAGTGTACAGCTTATGTTAGGTTTTTGTTATTTTCATTGTGCGTTTTTTAATATAAATAATATAGATGTACATATATACCAGAGGCGAACCATGCATAGAAGCGATTATGCGCAGCTTACCATTACATTTGACTTACCATAAAAATGTTTTATTGTAACTTTATTTACAGAAAAACAAATAAATAATTACCATTTATTTTAAATCATTTCCACCGTTTGTATTTTTATCCTAATACAAATATTAATTTTAAAAAAGCGCGCCCATTACCTGCGGTGAGCCAAGAAACTAGCCAATTATTCCAGCTTATTTTTCATGCTAATAAGTATACTTTATTTTAAATGTGCGGGTTTTTTCTACTAGGTTAAACTTGCAGATTACACAAATTATTTGAAGATTCTTGATTAGGAAAACAGTATTTCAAACATTGTTTCTTAAGGATTATTTTCCTTGAGATGGTACTTTTGACATAAGACCATAATTACTTTCATGTGTCATATTGCAGGACATATAGCGTTTCCCGCGGCCGTTTTTAGCACTATTAATTACTAGAACAATGCGGCCAGTTGATATTTCAATTGAATACCTAATTTCGACTGAATTCATAGTGGTATTTTTTTTTTTTAATGAATTATGTATTATATATTTAATAAGTAATGGATAATATATCTATATAATATAATATATCACGAAGTTACATCGTTTGGGTTGATTTCATGGATGAGAGTTGTTGTATCACACATAACCACAGAAAAATATCAATTTATAGTATTTATTACTAACATTATATTATGTACTTCCTATGTGGGGACAAATATATGAATTTTTTATATAGCTTACCTGTACATAAAATCACCATTCGCCACATATATATATATATCTAGTTTTAAAAATTGTCTGAATATTTTGTTAATTATCTCTGTTTCTTAAGTAAGTCTTTTTTGTTTATTCTCAAATGTAAAAATATTTCAAAAAAATATATTAATAAGTCTCCTTGGCACGGGTAACCCCAGTAAGGTCACGTTATTTTTCTTATTGATTATAGTTTGTAAGAGTAAAATATGAATAAATAAATTAATATTCGGCGTAAGCCAATTATTACAACACGTACATAAAGAAACATAAGATACATGAAACTAAACATAAATAAAAAATATACATTGAGCAAAGGCAATCAAGGACAATAAAATAATGGGATCTAGTATATTTAAAACAATAATAATTATATAAGCTAACCCATGGTTGTGTTATTGGCAAAAATATCTTTGAAAAGTAAACACGTCTTTCCTTAATAAATATATCTTATCCCAAGTAATAAATTAATTAAAACTATTATTCATGTTTAAATCATTAACTTTGTGGTCAAAAATTTTACTGAATGTTATTCAACATTTGTACATAACCGCTTACCAACTTTTCTTTGTCTACCGGTTTCGATACGTACCCATCTTTTCGTTTATTTAAAATTTGTTATTTATTATTATTATTTAAAATGTATAAATTTTTACCAAATATTATTGAACTTGCTTTTTATAAAAAAACAATATGGGTAAATTATTACTTAATAATAAAGAAAAATATAGTTGTTTAAATAATTCAGGTTTTTAACCAATTAAAATGCAATGTTAGTCCTTCCGTTTACGTTGGAAGAACATCAAGAAATTTTAATAATTGTGTTAAAGTTCTTGAGATGAGATAAGATGATATATGAGATGTCTTCACAATTATAATTTTTCCGAATTCGCAAATCACCAAATCAATTTAAATAATGACTTTTATAAAAATACAAGAGTTAAAATCTAAATACAAATAATAAGGGTTAAAAGTAAATAATACGAAAATATTTCACAATAGGAATGCTTAAGAAAAATACGGTCCTTTGATCGATAATCAAACAACCTTTCAATAAAGTCCGTTATACGATGTTCCATTGTAATGGTCACCCTTAACCTATTAAGCTCATCCCCCTCCCTCCACCACATCTTCCTCCATCAACACTCCCTCCATCATACTACCCCTTTTCAACTATTTCTCGAACTCCCTAAGGAGGAAATCCAGCCAGTCTGCAAGCATTTGGACATACTCAAACATTGTTGAATTACTACCTGGTAAAAGAAGACGTATAAAAATTGGAAAATTGTTTTCAGGCGTAACCTAGTAGGTGATTTGGTTCAGTCATGAATCTCACCCACGTGAAAGAGGTTTCAGCTCTTTTACTTCACAAAAGTCAACAGATGGAAGAGTTGAAGAAATGTGGATGTTGAAACATGGGCAGAATGGTGAATGTTACACAGTGTGTAAAGTGGCCACTTTAACCAGCCAATGACAGGTCATAAGCCCTGTAAATGCCCAGACTTCCATATTCCCTTCTCAAGAATGTTTTCCCTCTCTAATAAAATAAATTTCAACATAGAATATTTTTATAATTTAATCAGTGCACGTTTATCTTAATCATTGCATGTGCTTATTGAAGTGCTCAGTAACGGTGTGAAGTGGGTTTTGCATGTTGGTTTTATTAATGTCCTGACGAAGAGACGGGTACGTCTCGAAACTGGTATACAAAGAAAAGTCGATAAATGGTTATAAACAAATATTAAATAACTAATAAAAGGTTTGAAATGTAGTTGTGCTGATGTGCAAGACTATCTGACATGCAAGACCGCGACATGAAAACAATTTTCGAATACATATTTTTAAATTTTTTCTGTTCTCACAATTTATGTAATCTGAA
Source organism: Micrasema longulum (assembly GCF_059751315.1). NCBI lineage: Eukaryota > Metazoa > Arthropoda > Insecta > Trichoptera > Brachycentridae > Micrasema > Micrasema longulum. The sequence goes on along the minus strand of NW_028278185.1, from coordinate 608,275 downwards.
ACACAATTTTAAAAATGTAGACGTACATATCTAATTTGGATTAAATACAATAGCACACAAATACAAGAACTTTTGGAGAAAACTTATGGTTTCCGTGATGAGGTACATATGTGGTTCAGTTCATATCTTAACGAAAAAGAATATGCAGTTGTGTTCTAGGGTAAAAGTTCACCTAACTTTCGGGGGTCTATTGGAGTGCCTCAAGGGTCAGTGCTCGGACCACTCCTCTATCTTCTATACACTTAAGATATAAAGAGCATTATCAAAGCATTTGCCAATATGTTAGCAAAAGTAAATGAGGAACTTCAGCTTTACGGGAAATTGGACACAAATAACTTTGTCATTTGCGCGGTCAAGATTAGAGCATTAAATTGTACGGCAAAGTTTCTTAAAAAAGTACAAAAAAAATTAAATATTGTAACAAATCTAATTACTTTGAACGACGTCACTGGTTTATATAAATCAATCAATGATAAGAGAGCTGTGAACGATATCCGGTTTACTTTCCGTAAACGGACCAATCGGCAGAACTGAAAAATTGCGTTTGTAGTGTCTAGAGTCGATTATTGTAATGGTATCTATGCAGGTCTACCAAAAAACCAAATGACTCGCCTTCAGTCTGTATTCAATGCTGCAGCGAGACTTATTTTCGAAATATCTAAGTTCAGTCATATCACTCCACTACATCGGGAATTACACTGGCTACGTTTTCCACAGTGGGTGCAATACAAATTCTGTTGGCTCATGTATAAATCACTGTACAACTCTGCTCCGGACAATCTAAGGTAACTATGCATTCCAGCTGAACTAGCTAATACGCGTCTTAAGTTTAGATCAACTACATCTACGGCGAGAAAAATAGTTATGTAACTAGTTCATACCTCTACGCAAACAGCGCACTAAATTCAGTGAACGCGCATTTGCGGTCGCAGGCCCTTTGGCATAGAATGCTCTCCCAGCAGAGGTGCGAGGCCTTGAGAGTGAAGTGATGTTTCGGAAAAAGCTTAAAACCTACTTGTTCTCTAAGTTATTTAAATATATCCAAAGCAGATGTTAACAAAATATTTAAAAAAAAATAAATTCCAAATTTTAAAGCTTCAATTAATTTTTTTTTATCTATAGGATTCTATAGATAAAAAAAAATTAATTGTAAAAGTGATTACTTTATATTTCAAATGTATGCAAAATGCGTTTTTATATTGATATATATATATTTTTTATATTTAATTCTGATGGATTACAATATTTGCGTTTGTCCAAATGTTTGTAGACAAAAGACTGGATTTCACCCTCTCGAGAGTCATTAATACTAACAAATTACAACGGGGATGGAGAATACATTAAAGAAGGGAATATGGAAGTCTAGGCATTTACAGGGCTTATGACCTGTCATTGGCTGGATTTAATGGCTACTTTATACACTGTGTAACATTCACTATTTTGCCTATGTTAGAGCATCCATATTTCTTACATTCTTCCATATGTTGATTTTAGTGACGTCACTAGACCCTGCATTAGACAAGAATTTATTTGTTTTCCTTTTTTGAATATTGTTCTAAAAAAACTCATTTTCATACAATTCTTGAGATAACAAAGTACAAATAATTAAAATTAAAAATAAATGCATATTGCAAATAAATCATATTTTCGTAATATCAGCATTTGTTAATTTGGTTTTTAGTTTATTTTTCTTTTCTTTTCATGATGATGTCATACCATTTATATGTGCCATAAACTTTTTAATAATTAAAAAAAGGAATGGCCCACGCTTAGACGCTGTTTCTTTGTAGGCATTTTTTCCAATTCATGTTATGGCTTAATTTTATGATGTATTTTTCCAAAGTGTATTTTTGTAATTATATTTCTATGTAAATAATATAAGTATGGAAAAATAAACAAATAAATAAAATATATATAAATATGAATATTACGGATTACGAGTTCAGTGATCGTACATATAATTATTTTTAGTAATTCAAAGGCCATCGATTTATGTCAACTACGAACAAATTCATATAACTTGCTCATGTCTTTACCATTTTGTTTATGTTTATCTATTATGCTAGATATTTAAGTAGGCAAAGGTGTCTTCCAGTGACTTTTATCCCGACATATGTAATTTAAAAAATGTGTGCAAAAATGTTATTTGATACCGGAAGCATCAGAGTTTCTGTTCGACCGAGTACAGTGAACAAGTTGCGGCGGTAATGAAACCTTTATCTACTGAAATTCCCTCCAGGAGGGGTAGGTATCGTATTATATTCAGATGAATGGAAAAACCTTTCGAATGTAAACACCGACGCCCCCTACCTGTAAGGGTAGGACGAGAAGAGAATGGAGATTACAGTTGGAAAAGGGTGCCTGAAGTATCATTCATTTAAAGAAAAACGGTGGTTTTCCGGAAAGAAGATTTATAAATAAATGTTCCGCCATATTTTCTGCTTATCTTTTAGGGGATTATCTTGATTTGTGCGTGTAAACAAAGAATTCTAGTGCCGTGTATTTACATTAATGATAGTTATTTTTTATTTCATACCCTTTTAAAGCATTAATTATGCCTAACTACAATTTACTTTGGAATCGGGAAAATAAGAAAAAAGTAGACTGAATGCTATCAAAATGCGATCTCTCTGGCAAGTGTGTTGTAAAACTAAGTGCTATAGGCGCACAAACGTCAAGATCCATGAATTATGTAATGCTGAGCTAAGCATTATCGATAAATCAAGAAAGGAGTTCTGCGATGGTTTGGACATGTAGAGCGAATTAACGATGAAAAAACGGCAAACGAGGAAGATCAAAAAAATCATAGTATGACCAACTCAACAAACACTTGAAGATCGAGATCTCAAAATTCATATGTCAAGGAATATTTGCCCTGCGTGCATGAGATGATCTTTAAATATAGAAGAAGCGAAGTCAGTGTGCGAAGTTACAGTAATATGGTATTATATCCCTGCCTATCCCTACGGAGGAATGGCGTAATGGTTTATTTGTTTGAATTACAATTTTGAAAAAAGAAAAATAAAAATTTATTCAAACTTAAACACAATGAGAAACAAATGAAGAATTAAAAATTTGATGTATTGATGTTGAATGAGCATAAGAAAAAATGATGTAAATCAATAAAAAAACATAAATAATCGAAATTTATTTAAAAAATCACATGCATATTATATGTATACCTATATAATTTTTTTCACATCTTTCACATTCAGGTACTTAGTTTTTTTTAAAGAAATGCTTGAGTTAACATTTAATTTGAAGCTTTTTACCCCTTGTTATATTATACCTACCGTAGATATGTTATAATCATCATCAAACCCCTATGCTCATCTGGTAGGCACTGCATTTTAAAACTAAATGCAACGTATATCAACCATCTGTTACAGAGAGCTGATGTGACCAGTCTTACGCTGAAGAGGAAACGCGATCTTACTTTTCTTTATGTCAACGTAGTCCAGTATTTTCTGCCACGATTATGGCACTAGAGCAATGATTTTTTTAAGCACTATAGAGATTTACTTAGTTCATTTAAATTAATTTTGTGTCGTTTTGATTTTTTAAACAATCGTTTCTTATGTGAGCTAAGACCATCTAAAAACCCAAAAAACGGTCCAGTTTTATCTGCCGTCTTCGAACGTACTATATACAAATATAATAAATAATTTTAAAAAAACAAAAATAGTCCCAACACTACCTATTCTTAAAAATTCTAACCTGCTGCATGCTCTTATAAGGTCCCAGTCCTTGGACAATATAATATGCATTTCAGGGTGAAACCACTTTTAAAAACATATTACATACGCGTATATAATGATTTATCTAAACGTAAGTTTCGGGCTTTGTTAGGACTTTGTCTCAATTATAATAATTCTTCTCAGAAATTAGTGATATTTGTTTAAAAATTCCTAATATATGGAGTAATACTTAAAAGTTTTATTTTTATGAGTTGACAGATTTTTTATATATTAAAATTTATAGCTAAGGTACATCATTGTTAGTTTTTAAATATCAAAAATTAAAAACGCATCAAATGATTAGGCAATGTCCTCATACGATGAAACATTTCAATAATTGAATTTCAATTTCAATTTTAATTTTATTTATTTATTCATATATACGAACATTACAAAATGGAATATCTTAATTCATACATATAGAAAAAATCAAAATAATTAGGTAAAATTAGGTAGATATAAAAAAAACACATGAGTATACATAATATTTAAAGAATAATATGTTAAAAAAGTAAGAGAATCTTGTAACGAAAAATTCCTTCAGAGACGTGAAAAATGTCAAAATCCAAAGTGATATTGTTCAACATAGAGATAGATTTCAGATCATTCTATAACTTAAACTGGTATTGTACATATATTTTTTTGCAAATTGTTGGACTTGAAGTAACATATAAATTTTCTCTTTATAAAACAAATGCTTGAAATACGCTATTTTTGTGTACTATTAGAGTGCTTAATACACCATTGTTTTCAGATGAGTGGATGATTTCGATACGGCATAGTACATCAGTTTTGGAGTTCTTCATAATTTTTAATATTCTTTAATCTTTATTTTTCATAAAGCCAACTTACTCCCAGCATCTCGCCAGCAAAATAATACATTACTCAAACGTAGGAATATTGCGCGTGCGCAGTAAGTATGAAAAGGACAGGAATAATCATACCCAGCTAGAAAGAGAAGGACAAGTCGAGGTCTATCTATTGTGGGTACGTAAGGGATGGCGATACGTCACCCCGTTTTGCCGGTAGAGGAAAGTCACAAATGCTGCTTTGTCTATGCTCAACTTATAGAAAATAAGAAAATTGTTGTTTTTTAATACTGGCCAATGGAAATTTTTCGTATTTAAGACATTTCTTAAAATACGTATTTTATGCATAAGCTACTCCTTTCTTTAAAAAAAATAGACTTACTATTTGTAATGTTTTTTTTTAAACAGTGGTTTACAAAAAATATAATCAGCTCCCCAGGGAGTTGAATCCAGTCCTTGTCTACAAAAATTTGGACAAACTCAAAATATTGTTGAAAAATATTTCACTTCAATAACACAAATAAAAAAAATACTGATTTGTCATCTAATAAAAATAATTTTAACTTTGCACACACGTAATTCTGTATTGACATTTTTATTTTCATTTAAGTCTATATAGTTGTATGAAATAGTACTAATATTGTAAATTATAGGTTCAAATAATTTTTAGGTATGGTTTTGAATATCGATTTTTTACATTATAACTGTAAATTTCTGTAAGTAGATTATTTATTTAAAATTATATTTTTTACCAAAAGAATAATAGAGAAATACTTTTATTATTTATTTATTTATCGAGTGGTACAAAAATAGCTTTGAGGTTACCATGTTATAAAATAATAAAGCAAATGTTAAATGTTGTTAAGTGTAAGCAAGTAAAAAAAATGTAAAGTGATATCTTTTGTAAATATTCAATAACTCTTTTATTTAAAGGACTTGTAAACCTACAAAAATGGATGAAAAAATGTGAGCAAATAAACTTCTCGTAAATCTTGACGTTTGTACACGATTAAAATTATTTCTGGAGTTGTGCGTAGACAGAGCACGATCCAACTTTAGGGTTGTATGATTGCGTCCCGGGCTGAGAACCGGCGTTTATGTCTCCTCCACGTTCAGTGTTGCTTCGAGCGTCGGGACGCCCGTGTGCGCTGTGACCGTCGGTTTCACGTGTCTTCCGTTCGACTACAAACGGCCACGCGTATCGAGATAATCTAGCTACCTTATCACACCCGGAGTAATAAAAAATAATTTAATATTAAAAAAAAAACTTTTATTCATAGAGTAATTAATATTCTTGCACGTTATTTTTATTAATTTTCGGCGGTTTCGGATTAAAGTTTGTGTGGCGTACTTCTCTTATATGGATTAAAAATTATGATTAAAACACTCGTGTTTGTGAATCGATGTGTTAATATATAAATCTTAACCAGTGTAAGTGAAATATCAATAAAATGTATCAGAAGTGATTCGATGTAAGGTTGTTCAAAAAAAGAAATGATACAAAATTTTCACGTTTAAATTTGGCTGTAATTTAAAATAATACATCTTGATAAATTTAAACGAAATTGCAAAAAGTAAAATAATCATTAAAAAAATGCTTTATAAATTGTCTGATGTCTACGTATATCTACGATATAAATAATTAATGTGTTTCACTGATAACAATCGATTGAAATATTTGTTAAATTAATTGTCAATGCTGAATTTTTTAAAAAGGGATAACCCACTAAGCCTCGATTTTAGATGGTTGTCAGTGGATGGGAAATAGAGGGTACGAAAGGATGTTATAAGCAATATACTAAAATACTACCAAAATACCAATTGGTAAAAAACAAACTTGGATTTTATTCTTGCAACTGGCGGAAATCGAACCAGCGATACCAGTTTTACAGTCTGCCGTTTAAACAACTGCGCCACCGCACCTGTCACTGTAATTGCACAGAATAAATTGTAAAATATTAAATTCATTCCTGTTACTAAATGTTATTAAATATATTTTTTTAAATTATTTAAATCTTAAAGTAGGGCACACATATCATACATATTGTTACCACATACCGATTTTTCTATGTCTACCGGTTTCGAGACGTACCCATCACTTTGTTAGGACACCAATTAAACCAACATGCAAAAAAAAACTATGGTGAAGGCGTATAGAGGTTTTTGCACGTTGGTTTAAGTGACATCATGACGAAAGATGGGTACGTCTTGAAACCGGTAGCCATACAAAAGTCGGCAAGTGGTTATATCCAAATATTACGAACATTTAGTTAAATATTTGACCACAAAGTTAATACTTGAAATATTGATAATTCATCCGTTAATATGAATATTGTATTGTTCAACAAAATCTTAGATTTTACAATTTTAAGGAGGGCATAATTGAATATAATTAATGAGAATATTCAACGTATTTCATTTTTTCTCATTAAAGATCGTATAAAACCCAAAAAAAGGAGTATTTATTACTTCCAAAAATAATGTTACAAATGCCCACGTTATTTTTATGATGCAAAATAAACAATATTTATTTGTTATTTTCTTGGGTTAACCTTTTTTTTTCTTTTCTTTTATTACTTTCTTATTTCATTTACATTTTTAAGATCTTAATTTTTATATGTACTTTTGATTTTCTTATTATTTTTTTTCTTCTGTAGATATGGATTGAAATTCTCTATTTACTTAACTTTGTTTAATTTATTTTTTATCTTGTTTTGATTACATTTATGAGCACACACTATTTATATATGTGTCTATTTCTTTTTTCTCTTATATTTAAAATATATTTAAGTAAATTACTATTCTTTAATTTTAATTGTATTATTTTACTCTATTTTCTTACTATAAAAAAAATAAAAAATCTTTAAACTATTTTTATGTTTATTATTTTATACATATAGTATTATGTCTGTACTCTTCTTATTTGATTATTAATTAAAACTAATGTCCGAGCACCCGATGACAAACTATTATTGAATAGTTTATCGGGACAAAATATATCTTAATACTTTGTTTTCTTTATAATGTATTAATATTGTAATAATATGTATATTTCATTGAGTAAAGACTATGAAAGAAAAAAATAAATATACTATAATATAATGGCATACATTACGATAATTGCAAAAAAAAAGATTTCTCTCCCTCTAATTACGAGCTTCTTGCTTTATTAGATAGGCAGCAACGTAAGATATTTATATAATGTATATATTCGTAAAATGTGTTTTTTTTTGTTTATATATACAAGTATATGTAAATATTTACCAATCAAAATATTGACAAAGAAAAAACAATAAGGATCTTCTCCGCATTTGATTTAAGGAGAGAAAACCACAAAAAACTCATTCAGGAGAAGTCAGACTATTGACGGACTTACAAACCTTTCGTTCCACTTTAAGAATGTTCGGCATTTTGTGTCCTGTTTTTATTTATTTCAACAATTACCTTTACTATTTTTGCCATGTACGATACTACCTCACGATATAAGTCCTTATGAATTATTACTGTTACGATATCTTCTTGGTCATTGTTCAAACTTCTACATCGCGACTCTAGCTGCATTCGTTCTAAGCTGGAAACGAAACAATGCATCAATAAGTTAACGAAACACAAAAAAAGATGATACGATAAAAGATTTATAATCAATAAAATTGCCTTCTTTATTTTTTTATTGAGCTTTAATGAAGTAATAAGTTACCATTCATTAAGTGATACGAATAATGCTAGTATTGAGAGCAATATTCAATTCGTCCACGGATCGCGTGACAATATTAGAGTTTCTTCAGTAGACTATTAGGTTTGATAGAGAAATAGAGTTTGAGAAATAAAATGATTTCATACAAAGTAAACCCGAGTCAGTTCTCGCGTGTTTTAAAGATATTTATAAGCAGCATTTATGTAGACGACTGTGTGATTTAGCTAAGTGATAGGAAGAAGTATTGGAAAAGTTATATCAATTTAATAAATAGAACACTTGTAGAGTTTGATTACATGTACAATTTCAAATTATTTTGATTACTGTTATGAAGTGCTAACTGTACAATAAATAATTACTTTTGATTATGCTGATTCTACGAACGAAGAATTGATATTTTTATGTAGTTATTTATTAAATTTGATCAGGTATCTGACAGTAATTTTTTTTTTACATTATGTGCTGAGAAAAGCATTATGGATGAAAATAATAATAGAATTCGGCGTTGATTCAGAGATGTAGAGCGAATGAATGGCACAAGAACAAATAAAAGTATCGACGATTTAAATGTTGGTAGATGTAGAAAACGAGAAAGTCGGTAGAAAATAAAGCATGAACAAGTTTAATAAATACTTGATGGTGGACACGTTAAAAGTCGAAGTAATCGGCGCGCTTCAATGAGAGGATGTATGAATGTAGAGGAAGTGAGATCTGTATGCAATGACAGTATTATGGCGTTCTATCAGAAAGAAGTCTCTTGCTAAATAATGCATTAAAAAATAGATAAATAATAGTTTTAAAAAATAAAAATCGACTGTTCAAATAATTATTTAAGGTGGCCCTGCAGTGTAGTACCCAAAACCTCGGGGGATTCCAAGTTTGAATTCCAGTTATATCACATTAGTTTTTATTTAAGTCTCTATTATTTAAGGTCTGTTGCGAACTAGAAAAAAAAATGATACTGTGGTACATACGGTACTGTATTGCTGAACTGAATGCATTTTATTTTGATCATAACATGAAGATAATGTAATCAATTACGCTTAGGCGCCAGTAAAAAACAATAAATATAACGTTTCAAACAACCTTTTCAGTAAATATTTTTCGTCAACTCTGCCAGGAGTTGAACCCAGGACCTGGTAAAAGAGGGCGCCAACTACTACGCGACGAGGTGGACTTATCTCCACTCGTTTTGCCTATCCAAGATTTTTATCTGAGAGCACCCATCGAGTCGAAAACACTCGTCCAGTGTTCAGACTGTATTTGCCACACAGAACCTATTAATTTTTATCCATTATTTTTATATACTCAAATGAAATATTAATATTCACGTTTCAGTATGCTATTACAAATTGTGTTTTCATTAATTTTTGTCTCTGATGCAGACGGAAAAAATAATTAACGCAAACTTTTTCTCCGCCATGAAGTTATATTTTCAGTTTTTCGTCAAACGTAACATTACATCGTGAAATTTTATGAACACCCGGAAAATATTTTTAATAAAAAAACCTTATAAAGCTTTCAACAGGAAAATTTCGACGAGAAAATTTAATTTGCGTAATCGTTTTTTAGCAAAACACTTAACAGTTTTTCAGTGCCCTTGAAAAAAAAAAAGGTAAATGCTAAAACAAGGCATTTATAAGCAAAAGATAGTGCTTTAAATAAAATGAGTGCTAATTGTTTAAATAAGGTAGATAAGAAAAACAATTTGACAATTAAAAATTGCAAGTATCTTTACAACTTTTTTAATAATACTTGTTCTAAAGCTATTTATAGTAAACGTTACGAATGTCATTATCATATTTTTTACGATCCGCACTCAGTGGAGCATAGGGTACTGGATCGGTACTCCAATTGCAGCGTGTCTTTAGTTTTTGTTTTATTTATTTATTTTCATATCTATAATTTCATACATTCATACAAAGTTGCTTTGACTGTCAAACTAGGGTCTGAGGAAGAATTAGGGCGCAGGCCGGGAGTTTAGAACAAAAAATATCAAAGTCTAAATTTGATAGTCCATATTTTAAATGTTTTTTTCAAAAGCCGGTTCATCCAAAAAAAACAATAAATTATGTTTTTACTTCGAGAGATACATTCGAAACAGTTTTACAACTACAAACCGCTCTCCTGAACAATTTATCAATTATGACTACCAGCATTTCACCTTTAAGGTACACATATTATGAACTCTTGAAGCCCAGAAAAACTGTTAATGCACAACGCTTTTACCAAAAAATAATCATTTGAAATCACGCATTGATCGGAAGACGATTGGAATGGGCCAGAAGAAATGGCAAATTTATTTTGTTACACGACAGTGCGCGGTTTCACACAGCAAAACCAGTAAAAGACACCTTAAAATCGCTTTAATAGGACGTCTTTCCGCGCTCGTCGTACTTCTCTGACTTAGCGCCATCTGACTATCGACTCTTTGCATCAATGAGGCACGCACTGGCAGAGCTCCTGCTCTGTCCCGCTAAAGTCCTCTTCAGCAATTTCGAGGAAGTCAGAAAATGGCTCGACGAATGGTTTGCCGCAAAACACAAATAGATTTTTTGGCATGGTATTCATAACTTACCCGAAATATGAGCGAAGTGTTAAGAAGCTGATGGTCAATATTTAGAAAAACCATAACAAAAATTCTCTTGAAAATCACGTGTTTTGTTTACCTCAAAAACAGGCAAAAACTTTTGCATACATCTGGTTTGTAATAAAGTGCTTTGACTGCAATCTAAAATGGAGCAATCTAAAATAGTCACCTAAAATGAAGGACTGATCTTCTTGCCAGCATGTAACAGATGATCAATATATGCTGCAATTGGTGTAAATAAATACCCCAGGCATCATTTGGTACGGGTAAGAACAGGTGATTATATTCGCTTGCGCGTATGTCAAAATCGTTTCTACGGAATAACGAAAAATCAAAATCTGTATTAAATTTTGTAGCTTTTATATAAAATAATATGTTGAATTATTACCATTTAGAGTCGTTGAGTTCATACAAGGGGAAAGACCTTGGTAATTATTGAATTAACCTAAGTCACGCAAAAGTATTTTCAACCCTTAACAAGAAATAAAGATTATTTCACACGCCCTTCACCGAATTCTTTTATAAAACGTACAAAGAAACGTACGCAATTAAATACAAAAATTCAAATAACATGATTATGAATAATTGTTAGCGAAACATTTTTTACATTTTTGTTTATTTTTTTAAATACATACGAAGCACTTTAAAAAAAATTCTTCTTTACAAACACCCCACTAGGCACAACCCGTATAAAGGAATTCACTTACACTATCTAATGTATGTATTAAGTACCCAAAATAATATTTTTTTGAAAACTAAAGTAAATTGAATAATGATAACTGATCCAAGAAGTATAAAAATTGAAAAATTGTTTTCAGGCGTTGCCTAGTATGTGAAATAATTCAATTATATAAATCTCTTTAAAACAATAATAAATAATACTTAACTATAAATTTATATTTTGGTGACTTATATCGTGGGTATGCAAGGAAAACCGGTTAACTACGTTTTTAGCATATTTGAGTTATGAATACCATTAACTTAAAAATTGTATCCTCAATCTACAGATATAATTGTAAAGTGATATTACTGCCATAAACTGAGTTTCAGAGAGTTTTAGAGCAAGTAAAAACGTCTAAATAGCACTTATTATCAAACCTTTACAAAGAAAATCATATAAATGATTTTAAGTGATTATTTTTTAATTGAAGCTTATGTTTTTAATAATGAATATCCAAAAAAAAACGAATAAGTTTCTTTGTCTGGTTTTAGTTACTAAAACAATATCACATTCAATTTTTTTATTAAAAGTAAAAACAACTACTATGTGAGTTTGGTTAATTTTCATTAAAGTAAAAATATCCACCCTAATGAAACATTACTACAGCGAAAAACTATGTTAAAAAGGCTTGTTAAAGTTATGCAAAACAGGAGTCATTCCCGAAGAATTCCATCATTGGTACAAGAGTCTTTTTATTTCCACTAATGTGATAGATTAGTGTTGAATTTGATACAACTCAAATTCAGTTAGACAATGTCGCCGGCTAACTTAACCAGCACAATTTTTTTTACAAGGAAAATCAGCTAAATGCGGATTTTTTTTTCTTATCTTACTAAATTATTTTTTTTCTCAAAATTCTGCTTATTTTTATTTCATATAAATTCTGTTGTGTATAAAAATATGTTTCACAAATAATAAATAGTAAATTAAAAAATAAATAAAAAAACATAACTTGATTTTTAATGAACAACCAAACTTTAAAATTCAATTTAAGCAAAACTGGCTTTTTGAAGTTAACTAGTTTTCCTTGTATACCCACGATATAAAGAATGTCGGAGTAAGAACATTTTAAAATTATGAAATTAATAATTTAATCTGACGTTGTTAAATTTATGAAATTACGATAATCGACAAAGGCTATTGTGACACAAGTAAATACAGCTTTTGCTACCATTTGTGATTGCAATTCGGTCATAAGGATGAATAAAAATATCCGACAAAGGCTCTCCATATAATTTACCATACACACAGTGAAAGGGACAATGAAAGTAAAAGAGTTCAATTCAATGAAAATCGGGATATACGAAATTGAAAATTTTGAAAGAGTTACTCGTTTAATTGAAAAATATTATTGCGTTTTTGTATGTGTAAAACCGATTGGAAGACCCGCGAGCTTTCAAATAGTTTCGGGTATGTGGAAAAATGTACTTTGAAAAATATGAAAAAGTGAAAGATATATGTATGTTCAAACATTAGAAAATGGCGAATGTTTTACAGAGTGTTAAGTGGTCATAAACTAGATAATTTTCTTTTTTTTTCTTTTTTTTGGGATTTTTATAGCTATTACATAAGCAAAATAATTAGAAAAATATTAACAATACTAGAGCCAATTAAAAAAATCCACTGTAAATCTGATGACACATAATATATAAGAAAAGAGTTTACGTAATTGTATGTGTGTGACGTTTGTATTCATGTGTATGTGAATGTGTCTAATGACAGGTCATAGCCCTTTAATAAGTAGACATTTACATTTTATTATAAACATGTTTTCCACCTCTCTTGTAATTAGTTGAAAATTATAGAAGGAAACTCAAATAGATTTTTAAAAGTCATTTTTAATACTTTTGGCAGCAGCCAATAACTGGTCAAATAAAGGTCCAGACTTCTTTATTCCTTTCTTGAAAATGTTCTCTCTAGGGGGTGAAATCCAGTCATCAAAACATTGTTGGTTTACGATTTCAATTACTTCCAATATTTGAAAAAATGCAGATGAAAAAAAAAACTAATACTAATTATTTATTATTACACCATAAGTATGTAAGATGAAAAAAATAAATTCTTTTAAGATACATCATAAAAATTTTGCTTAAATAATTTATGGGCTCTTTTTATATAATATTTTATTTAAACTCCTATTGAATTCAGAGAATTAATGAAATGTTGTTTAAAAAATAAAACAAGGTATAAGGTAGACAACAAATTTTCTTCGTTCTTTGTCATTTAAGTGTAACATGGGCAGAATACTTCAATGTTATGAAGAACGCTTGGGTATTTTAAAATTGAAAAGTTAGAAACTAGGAGACAAATTATAGATATGATGTACTGGTTTAATATAATTCACAATAATGTTGATACAGTGTTTTGTGTTGAAACTTGTCATTGTACGTTTCCCGTAGGCGTCTGAGATTACCTGATACATTTTACCTTCAATTTTTTACAAACAATATTGCGATTTTAACCCTCTTGCAAGTATGTTAAGACTATAAGAAAATAGAAAAAAAAATTAACATTGACACTTATCACGATAGAGCAAATAATTGTAAAAAAATATTACTATGTGTCTTAAATCAAATGCCTTATCCTTATTTTGGTGTATGTAAATTAATTTTAGTCTATTTTATAACATCTTATATGTTGTTATTTTCTCTTTTCTTTTCTTTTAATCTTTATTATAACTTAAATTGATTTTAAACACTTATTTTATATAATTTATGAAAGATGGTGGAGTTCTTTAATTGAGGATATATATAAAGAACGTAAGTAATGCTTACTTAAAAAATGTATGTATTTTATGTATCCTTATTTAACTTCCAAATAAAAATAAAAAAAGGTATGTTTATTAGCCTCGTAGTTAAATGGTAAGCGCATTTCCCCTATGCAAGAGGTTTCGGGTTCCATTCCGGTTAGGGTTATAACTGACATGAAATATTTATTTAAAAAAGTGTTTTTATAACCGAATATTTCATCATCTCTAGAACGCCACTTGAACCGTAAGACTGATAATCTTACCTTTATATAGCAAATATAATTAAGATATACTGCGGTGGGTGTACTAATGCAGTACTTTTTAAACCACTAGGTGCATAGGGCACTGAATTTAATTGAAATGGTAAAACTTTAGTTAGTTTTGTAAGTGTTGTTCTTATTGGTAAAGAAGCTTAATTACACAGAACACCCGGCTCAAGAAAAATTCGCAAAACGATGAAAAGGAAAAAACGGTTTTTTTTTTACGAAAAGTGTTATTACTTCCGCGTAACAGTAAAACAAATTAAATAGCTTTATTTTGTAATGAAAACAGATTATGATGTCTCGTAATTATTACCATAATTTCCACAAAATTAAATATGCTTAGTTTTCAGTAAGCATATTAAAATGTTTATTCATTTTGAATATGACCGGAAGTCGACCTGTGTTCCGGAAATGAACACTTTTCAATGTGTACCATTAAAAATTCACAGTTTTCCGGTCGGATATTGCTCCTTTCCTCCTGGATGATTGTAACATCCGGTGAGCGATACGAAAATCAAATCCGTTTCCTATCTTTACAAATTCAAATTTATCGATATTAATTTATTTTAAGATTTCCTGAAAAGGTCTTCTTTATTTATTTGTTAACAGATGTTGACATTAATAGTAATAACAAAAAGAATATAAACATATATTTCTTATAATAGAAAACTATTTTTATTGATTTAATCATTATCTCAATTCAAGTGTTTCTTTGTTGCACTATCCACTAATGTTTTTTTTTTGTATTCTTCGTTTGATTTTTATTATTTTAATTAAAAAGGAATAAACCACTTAATTTATATTGAAAAAGCTTGTCAGTAAGTGGGAAATAATGGATATGAAAGAAAATATTGAAAAATATACCACAACACCCAGACCGATTGAGAAAAAAAACCTCTCTCGAAACTGGCGGGAATAGAACCTCGACGCCAGTTTTACGTTTGGCCGTCTAACCAACTGCGCCACGGCGTCCGTAAAACTTTATATATTTATTACATTCATGACATTCTATTTAAGTGAACCTTAATAGTTCTTTTTTTTAAGAGTAATCATTCGTAACCCTATCTTTTCGCCTCAATAAATAAAGAAGTGTGTTTTGAAACCTCTGAAAGAAAAAACGGTGATATTATGGTTTCTGGCGTACATTCATTTCTCTAAGTCTCTTAAATAGATTTATTTTCTTTCCACAATTTTTAAAACCATATGTTGATTGCTTATGTAAGGAACGAAGAAACAATAAAATATTGTTTATATATTGGGTTAGAAAGGGAATGAAGAGACGAGCTTTAGATATGCAAGCATTAACACGAAGTAGTCTATTGTTATGATATGTTTTTTCAAAATTTGCATTAATAACAAACAAATAAGCGACCACGCCGTTGCAAAATTTTAATTTGGTCGGTATAAATTATTCTTCCGCCATTATTTTATATGTACTGTCAGACCCCAATGTAACAAAAACTAAAAATATTTATCTCAATTCTAAAGCCGATCATAATGTATTCAAAAAACATTTTTTCGATGTTTCCACACCATCATTTTTAACAGCGATTAAGTTAAATCATAGAAAAAGAAGAAGATAGCTGATTATTTTTTTTTAGTTTATTACAAATGTGTGACAATACTTTTCACCTTATATCGCGAAATGAGTCGGCCGCTCAGCATAACATCAAAAACAAATTGATTTGTTGTCAACATAAAACGTCATACGGATTTTGTTGAAATCTTTATAATTATCATTTAATTAGATAGTTTTGACAGGTATCCAATGAATTCATGTCTTTTAAGTGTGAGTGCTAAATCAATTTATTAAAAATTGATAAGTGAAATGTGCTTGGTTAGTTGAGTGAAGTGTATCGTGCCAAGTGCAAGGAATGATGGCGTGCCATGCGATGTCTTCACAGTCAGGAAAATGCCACACGGAGTGGTCTGTGCAGTTCCTAGTGACTGCAATCCTGTTCATCACGGTGCAACAGTCTGTAGAAGCAAATTCGACGTCGCCAAAAGGTAAGACATAAAATAAATATTTACCGAGTTCATCAAGCTAATTTGAATGGTTTTTCGACATAGATCTTTGCTCTAGCATTAAATTACTTTCATGTTACCACAAGTCTGATGGAAAGTAAGAAAATCACACGATTTGGCTCTTTTAAAACGCCATTGTCACAAAATCGCGTTATTAAAAAAGCAAAGTAAACAAATGTTAAACATTTATTATCTGCGAGATTTTTGATAAAATTGTACTTAAAAAAACACATAATTGCAATGTAATTACTTTTTGACAGGCAAATTATGCTTTTTGTAATTTAGATTTAAATAAGGTTGGAACATTGGTACTGACAAAGTATTTAAGTTGAATTAAATCTTATGATTTAAAAATACTGTACATAAATCAATTTAACAAGAAAGTCATTGAAAAAACAACTGAAATTTTGGTTTTTAAAGTGCAATAAAAGCGTTTTAAATCCCTTTTTTTTTCTTCTTAAATTCTACTTGTAATATTATGTCTTTAAAAATCGTTTTAGATTTTGAAATATTAAAGTTAAAACCCATTTTTTCTGGAAATGGGTTTTTATTTTTTTAAGAGAATATTCTGATTTTAAATATTTAATTTTTACAGTTTATTTTAGCAAAATTTTAATGCCGCGTTTAGCCGACACGAGTATTTTCTTAAACTGAGAATATATTTTTTTTAAAACGAGGAAAAAAACATGTTTATAATGTGTTAACATGATATAAATAATTTTGATAAACTAACGTAACTCATGTGAAATGAGCTTCCTTCGAGTGTAACCATTGGACAGTTAAAGTTCTTTGTTAATTATGTAAATTTCCGGAAACTACGAATTCCCGTTTACCATCTACTTGGAAAATGGTGCAATTACGCAATTATGAAAATGAACCGAAGTTGAAACGAAATACCAAAGTTTTCTGTATGCATAAACCAATCAGATGCAAGGCAAAGCTACGTTTTTCAAAAAGTTATTTGGAATTATATCAAGTTATATATTAATTTTCACCATAGTAAAATATTACGATGAAAAGAAAAATTCGATAAATTTAAATCAAAAAAACATTTCGACGAATCGTACTAAACGTTTAAGTATTTTTTTAAAAAGTACTTTCTTTAAATAAATTGACAAAAACATTTTATTTCACGGTTTTTTTTTTAAATTCTGCATTAAATACTTTTTGAATGTGGGTTCAGATATTTTCCGGGTCATCCGCTGGCATAGCGCGGTATTATACTGTGCGACTTCGTTAAGCTTTATTCCCTATTTAAAACTCTACAATTATTATTATGTAAATAAAACAAACAAATACATGTACCTTTGTCATCACACATCATTCATATATTTATAAGTTCACTAACCATAAAAGTTTGTATGATCATAGAAAATACCCACAAAAAAATAAAAGCATAAATTAAATAAAGGGAATTAAAAATATGTTAAAGCTAAAAAATTACAGTAATGTCAAAAAAACAAAAATAAAAAAAATTGTTTTGCACAAGAAAAAATATGTAAGTAATAACTTAAATGAAATTTGAGATTAAAAATAACTAAATTAAAAAAAATAAAAAAATATGGACGTTTTAAGTAATAGAAAGAAGGTTTAACTTCATACCCAATTATAAGTTTAATTTGTACTAACAAATAATACAGTCATATTATTTATTTATTTTAATGTATTAATTACATTATACATACATTTGTTAAGGACAGAGACACAGCTTATAGTGACACAACCAGGAACGACCCATGTCTGTGAACTTGCTCCGACTCGCTAGAAAATAACCATACATTCACACACATTTATACATATATATTCGCACATATATATTTATATTATATTTTATACATACATATACATATATATGAAGTTTAAGTTTAAGTTTATACACATCATTGATACTTTGTACATTATTACATTTTACATTTATAAATACATATTAATTATTTACCAGTTAGTCCACATTAATTGACAATGATTTAGAAGGCTAAAACTGGAAGCAAGATAACTTATTATCTTAATTTTTAATTACCTATGGTGCTTTTATTTTCTCAGGAGCTGAAGATCAATCTGTTTTATTTCTATATATACAAGTTTGTTGCCAATTCATCGGTAAAGGAATAAAATTAATTCAATTAGGCAGGGATCGAGTCCTGATCCTCTTACGCAATGCAAAACAAATCGGACATTTTAACTGTGTATATAATAAATCATGGCGGCTGATAAGTAGGTTTTTCAGCCGCCTAAAGTTGAGTGAAGACATACATATCATGCCGGAAAAAACAAGTTTGTTATTGAAAAAATCTGATTTCTTCGTTTGGCTAGAGGATTTTTCAGTAAATTAAACAAACAAATAAATTTCGTACATTTTATATTTGAAGCACTAACTTTATGGTAATTCATTTAAAAAACACTTAAGGTGCCTAAATATTATTTTTTTCTGAATTTGTAAACCATCTGATCATAATTTTAATAAAAACACTAGATTAAATGCACTTTATGTTGAAAATAAAATATTAAAACTAGACAACTTGGAAATCTTAGAAATTAAAAAAAGCGATTCATAATAATAGGGAAAAACAATTAATAACATTTGCTTATGAATGTTGATAAATCGAAAGTGATGGTTTTTGAAAGGGATGAAAATATAACTAAATGTGAGATCAGCGTGAACGGAGATATTCTGAATCAGGTAGAAGAATTTGTGTACCTGGGAAGTATGTTTACTAGGGACGGAGAGGCCGAGAAAGATATTGAAAGGAGGGTGAGTGCCAGGAACAGGGTAAACGGTGCACTAAAATCTACTTTGGCAAACAAATGTTTATCGCAGGAGGCTAAACTAGCAGTTCACAACGGAGTTCTAGTTCAAACGTATGGGAGCGAAGTATGGAATTGGAAAAATGATGATGAAAGTAGGTTGAATGCTGTCGAAATGCGATCATTCAGTCAAATGTGTGGTAAAACAATGTATGATAGGTGCACAAATGTCGAGATCCGTGAAGTGTGTAAGGCTGAGACATGCATTATTGACAGAATCAAGAAAGGGGTGCTGCGTTGGTTTGGACATGTAGAGCGAATGGACAGCGAAAGAATGGCTAAAAAGATCTACGATGCAAATGTTGATGGATGCAGAAAACGAGGAAGACCGAGAAAGACATGGCACGATCAAGTCCATCGAATACTTGAAAATGGACATGTCAAAAGTAGGAATAATCGACGTGCGTGCATGAGAAGATGTATGAATGTAGAGGAAGCGAGGTCTGTATGCCAAGATAGAGTGTTATGGCGTTCTATCCTCTCTGCCTACCCCTACGGGGAAATGGCGTGATGGTTTGTTTGTTTGTGTAAATATATTAAAAATATGCATCTGAAATTACCACCCTATTAGGAAAAAATACTTGATTTATTAGCTCCTTGTGTAGTATTTAGTAAACATGGCTTAAATAAAATAGGAAATTATTCATAAGTTACGTAAACCTTGACGAAGAAGATTGTTTGCTTTGAAACCGGTCTGTGGAAAAAAAATGTGGTTAAAAACAAAGTTGTTTTATTTGATTTATTTTTAATAAATTTTACTGTGCGATGATACTCAAAACACCATAAAAAAACGAAAAAAATTAAATAACAAAATCTATTTAAGAGTTCTATTTTCCGATAGAAATTTAAATGTTTAATAAAAATAATAATTTCGCTATAGCAAAATGGCTGAATCGCCTAAAGCCAATATTTCCATAAACATTTATAAAATACTCATATTATAATTTATCATTGTCTGCTTAAATATAAAACAATGTAGTTCACCTTTTTCTCATAAGGTTATTTGTTACAATTTGGATTCTCCATTTTGTTGTATTAATTATGTTCTCTTACTTACTTTCATTGCTTCATCCTAATTAATGTACAATTGCAAACATTCCTAAAATTTTTTTTCGCTTTTATTATACATACCTTCTCCTACAACTTTTACAAAACGGTGTTTAACTTAAAACTATTATAAACGATTTGTGGATCAATCTTGAAAATGTTTACTTAGGGGAAAGCGCATTTAAACGAATCTAAGAAGTTTTATTGATATTACAATATTTGAGTTTGTCCAAATGTTCGTAGACAAAAGACTGGATTTCACCCCCTCGGGAGTCACTAAGATTAACAAATTACAACAGGGATAGAGAATACCTTAAATAGGGGAATATGGAAGTCTGGGCATTTACAGGGCTTATGACCTGTCATTGACTAGTTTAAGTGGCCACTTTACACACTGTGTAACATTCACCATTTTGCCTATTTTTGAACATCCAAATTGCTTCAATTCTTCCATTTGTTGATTTACGTGAAGTTGATTTATTTTTGTGAAGAGATTCATCTGACTGAATTATTTCACATACTAGGCAACGCCTGAAAATAATTTTTCGATTTTTAAACTTCGTCTTGGACCAGTTGGTTTAATTACAATATTTAAGTTTGTCCAAATGTTCGTAGACAAATGACAGGTCATAAGCCCTGTTAATGCCTAGATTTCTTTATTCCCTTATTAAAGGTATTTTCCATCCCTGTTGTAATTTGTTAATTTTATTGATATTTTTATAAAAATTATAAAATATGGAGCTGTATGAAAAAATACTTACATAAATAAAAATACAAAAAAATATATACAGTCTTAAGCATAGTTAAGTATATTATTAAAGCTAATATATCGATTATTTTAAGGATGACTTTAAAACAACTGATATCAAATATAAATTAATATTGTATTAGGTTGTTCTTATTACTTTTCTTAGAGTTGGGAGTCAGTGCTATGCAAGATCCTGACGTCACTGCAACTTGTGAAGATCTATTGTGACGGGTCCCCGTAAATTGTTCTTGCCCTCCAAGCTTAGGGGTGGTATTCTGAATGTAAAAACTTGCGTAGAAAGCATTTTTAACGCGTATTTACGTACTAAATACATGCAAACAAAGCGATATTTTTGGGCGCAATTCAGTTCAGAATACCAGCTGAGGTCCATAATGAGCCGTGTGGAAGGCAACAGATTACATTTTGATGAATCTCCTCCTCTAAGCCCCAGATCCGTAGTATCGGTTTATATTCGGTAGGGGACGAGTTCTTTATCATCCACAGGTTTAACCAGTGGTCTCCCGAGGATGCGGCTTCTTTTATAATGTAAAGCATCACATTCAAATTGAATGTGTATAGGTGTTTCCTCACCTGGACTGCAGAACCTACATCAAGAAGTTTCAGAAAGGTTCATTCTAACAAGGTGTTTGTTCAATCTGCATTGTCCTGTACAAGCTCTAGTCCTAGCCCTTACTCGATTTTGGCTGAGCTTTATTGGGTCGAAAGCAAACCTTTGCGAGTACTCTTTTATCAGTTCCTCCGCATGGCATTGACCGGGTACTTTTTGCTAGAGCATTACGCTCTGCTTCCTGGCCCATGACCTAAGCTCATTACAAGGAGCACATTTAGCCAAAATATAATTGTATTATCTTACTGTTTGACATGTAATTCAAATGTTTATCAACAATGTTTAAGTATGTCCAAATGCTTGCAGACTGGCTGGATTTCCTCCCTAGGGAGTAACTCATATTTAAAATTATTTCAACAGATAGAGAAAACATTTGGGAGAAGGGAATATGAAATTCTAGGGATCTACAGGGCTTTTGACCTGTCATTGGCTGGTTTAAGTGGCCACTTTACATACTGTGAAAAATTTACCATTCTGCCCATGTTTCAATATCCACATTTCCACCTGTTAACTTTTGTCAAAATGTCAATTTTGACAAATGTTTATCATTTATGTGAAATTACTCATACATTCTTTATTTGATTTTTTTACATTTTACTTTTCTTGCTATTTTTAAATCACAAATAACTATGTTTAAAAAAAAGTGATCCCTTCGGGCATTTAAATAAATAAGTAAATTAGAAAAACAACTTAGTTATTACGGGACAATATTTTTTTCTGATAAGAATTTACGGTGAAGGAACAAAAAATGTGTCTCTTTATGCATTGAATGTTGTTATTTGTATCAATTAGGTAATTGAAGATGATATGCACAAAGTTAAAAATAAACGGATAGTAGATGTATTACTTCAATAACAAAATAAACCAAAAACTTAGCTAACACGAGAAAAATAATGAAATGAAAATGATTCAAAGTTAAAATTGAATTCCCACATGCATAAGAAGTCATAGTTTCAATATTTTTTTATTATTGTTTTAAATACATTACTTAGAACAGAATCGACGAGGAGAGGGAAGGGTGGTCATTGTTCATCTACAATTTAGGGTTTGGTTTGTTTGTTTGGAACAAGAGACATGATACATTAATCTTGCTGTATCAATTGGTCACTGAAACATCAAATGTTTACTCAAAACCCAAATCTATTAGAATAAACAAAGATGTGTTGTTCGTATTGATTTGTCTGATTATAGATGGTTAATAATGAATTTACATCATACCGTTAGAGTTGGTAATATTACACGCTGTTGATTCTTAAAAAAATATAAAATGTAAAAAAAAAAATAGAAGCAAAATTGTTTAAAGAATAAAAGTTCGAAAATGTACGATAAGGTGCCTGAAAAAAGATCATAAAGTTGTAAATCTGTCATTCAGCATTTTAATATACTCCTATATAAAGTGAAGATTAATTTGTGCGCCTGGCACAGATAGTTTTAGCACTCATTCGCCGGAGAGTTCGCATTTTGACATCCTTACATACACATCCACATATATCGTCGTCCATCTTTATCTCGTTTTTTGTTAAAATTGAGGTATGAATGTTAAAAATAATAAAGTTATATTTATGAAATAAATGAGCATCATTCTGTTGTAAAATAATTTTAAAAAAAACCGTCAAAATACAAAAATATTATTTTTTAATTATTTTTGAAGCCAAAACTTTTGCAAGCAAATTCTTAAAAAGTTGTTTTAAAATTCAATTAATTCGAGATACGCCTTTTTAAAAGATGGACGGCGATATGTGTTTAAAGTTACACATACAAACATGCAATGAATTAATTTAGAAATAAACATAAAATCGTAAAAATATTAGTTTTCACTCAATGTATGGTATAAATGAGAATAAAAATAAAATATTTTTTGACAAAATGAAGAGGAAAAAAAGCAATAATTATACAGTTAAACTTATTAAAATAAGAAGACAACTTTTACTCGAGCCCAAAAAAATTCATAATTATTTAGACTTTATTTAGTGACATAAAAGTTTCAATAATTTTCAGTTGATTGGGAAGATTTTTAAAATTTTGTATTCCTTTAAAAACAAAAGTATTTTGACATGACTTGGGTGAAATTTAGGAATTGTTTTATTATTTTGGTATTTGATTGACTTATTCATTTCAATTTTTTTCTTCTTCTTTGTAAATTTATATGACTATAATTTATAATTTACTCGTAGAAATTGTCTAGTGTATGAATTTAAAATAATTTATTTAGATTTTCCATATTCAAATGTTAAAAGAAAGTTTAATATAGGCATCTAGCAACAACAAACGTGGATATATCAATTAATAAGAGATTGACTAGATTGACAGGATTTGTAGACGGTACCACCTGTTTCATGTACCAATAAGTAAAACATCGTATGTTAAAAATGCTTTTTTTCGTAGGACTTTTTCAATGCACAATACAAAATTTAAAAATATAGAATACACAAACATCACTCTGTCAGATTTAAAATTTACACTTAAAATGCATTATGTAACTTAGTAGACATTATAATAATAAATATGTACATCTCCCTTCCCCTCCTTATCCTCTCTTCAAGCATTCTTGTCCTAATCCCGCCCAATTTACAGTAACTTAATGTTCTTAAAATAAATATAAAAAAAACTTTGATTATTGAGTACATGAAAATAACATTTTTTTATGTATTTATTTTATATGTAATATATTTTCTTAACTAACTTTGTATATTATGTGGAAATCTGTTATTAGTTCTGAGTTTATACACTATATCTGTTTGTTTACTAAAAACATGTATGTAGAACTGTTGATTTCCCAAATAAAATAAAATAAAATAATATAATATTATGTAACGTATACAAAAAAAGCGGAACTAAACAAAAAGAGTTGGAGGTAATAAAATAATTGGTAACATTACGCACTTACTGTTGTACTTATAATTAGTGTCTTTAAAACAGTAAATTGTTGCCAATTACAATCTAATTCATTAGATTGACGAACCCTTTGTAAGGCCACAACCTTGTTAATCTCACCCCTGTTAGGCTCTAACACTTCAAATGTGACCTTCGTCCGCATCGATTAAGATTCGGCTTTGTATGGCAGAGCCAAATCAAAACTAATTTATAAACCCAATAGCAATTTCAGAGGGCCAGTTATGTCGTTAAATAAGGACCATGACTTATGAATCAGAAGTTACTTGTTGAAAAGAAAAACAATTATTATTTGATCGAGTTGCATAAAAATTTTGTATTTTGGAACACTCGTATTCTGAAACCGGTTGGCATCTTATTTAAAATTGGTTGTTTATACCAAAATTTATATTTTATACTAGCAGAAAAAAAGTGGCTGTCGCCAACACATGCTAAAAGATTCTGTCCTTTGGGCAACATTTAATATCCCCTTGGGTCTCAGACAACCGGGCCTACATTGAATATAAAAATTACTTGTACAGGATTTTTTTAAACATCTCAAAAGGTACTTTACGTAATTGAATTAAATACCATTAACGTTTAAAATTTTTTTTCAATTTGTACTTTCATGTTGAATTATAATTATTTATTTATCTACATTCAGTGGTGAATAGAAAATTGCAATGAAAGTCCAATAGTTGCGGATATTGATCACTTTTTTCATTCGGACGATGAAGTTTTTATATTTTTCTGTTGGTCTTATGCTTCAGGTGCCAGTCGACGAACAATGAAATATTGCAGTGTAAAACTTTATTTAAAATTTATATTTTACGTCCAACCAGGCATCGATCCTAGGACCTCAAGCGTAGGTAAACAAACGCGCTAACTGTTTGTACGAAGCGGGTTTATAATTTTATTTTTTACTTGATAAATAAATAGTCGTAATCTGAAACCGGTAGACATATTAAATTTGTTTAAGTAATTTTATACAACGTAAAATACGCTGTGTCTTGATAATATTTATTTGCCTCTACAGACGCGAATCGTAGCACCTTATTAGAACCCAAATCAGCAAAATACTGTATTGTGAATAGGTGTCTCTGTTTGACTTTGCGAGGACGAGAACGGACACACCAAATTCAAATGACAACTGTCATCAAGCAAGCGGAGGCAATACGGTTGGCTGGGCCATATATTATGCCTCTTGAGAGCGTTAGCCACGCTTGCCTACTACGGCTCTTGAGGTCCTAAACATCCGCTGCTGACTGTTCCTCGGCAGTTCATGTCAGAACTATGGGACCCGATCTTGAGGATGCGCAGCAGCTGACAGCTGATAGAGATCCCCGGCGGCTCTTTGTGGACACCATATTCTCAAACTAGGTAGTGGATATGGAATGGCGATAATTTTAGTCAAACTAAATACGTCGTAATATTATGTTTCATTGAAAATCACAAGTTAGTGCTTTGAATATTAATTTCATTTTAAGTATTTAATACTTTGGTCACGATATGCATTATATTAATCTAGCCAAATCACAAACCCGTTCAATATTTACCATTAAAATTCCATTAACGTTGATTTCATTCCAACATTCGCCATTATTGGTATGTATACATATTACAATAATCATAATGATTATTTGAAACTACGGCACTTATGGGCGAATATCAAATAACTTGATCGTTTCGAATGAACCGCAAAACCGTAATCTTTACTACCAAAAATCGTTTGTTTTGCGACTTGATGAAAAATACAAAAGTAGCGTTTGTTTACCACTCATAAAAGTAATGCATAATTTTTTGAAATAATAATGACAAAGATATAGTTTCTTTGTAATACATCGTCAAGTTGGTGAGAGACTAAACAAATTTCTTTATTAGATAAAAGTGCAAGCTGGTATTGTGAATCACCATGTTATGTAATTCTGGGAATAAACGATTTTAAATTAAAAGAATTAAAGCATAAAAAAAAAAAAATACATCAATTAAGGTATTATTTGAATTTATATAGTAAAAACATGCGTAAAATACACAATTTCATGAAATTTTTACTTAAAAATGTATTTGAATACACGTATTGAAATTTTATAAAAACTTAAACAAGGGCTGCTTGTTGGTAGTTTTTTCAAAAGCCATGTCCCCGGGCTGACGGTAATTAAGTGGTTCGCTGAAAGAAAAATTCCCGGCAGTTAATTTTCATCATTATATATAAAAGTGGAATGAAACTACGAATATATTTTTTTAAATTATTATAATTTAAATGAAGATCCACCAAGAAATGTTTTTAGAAAAACAAAATGCATCAAAAAACTTATTTATTTAACTTTTTTTGTTAAAAGTATAAATTTATATCTAAAGTACTTTTACGGACTCCGGACTTCAGTACATGTGCAAACCACGAGCCCACTGTGTTATATAATTTGATAGGCTAATTTTACACCGCGTCAATAATCTAAACGGCATGATATGATAACATAGAGTGAATTGATATATATATAAATATTGTGTTATTAAATATTGTGTATCTCAGAGTAATAATGCGCCAAGCTATAGAGGTGCCCAAACGTAAGAAAACCATTATATGACTATTGGGTATTAAGTTAGCAACAGTTTGCAGCAAAACAATGGGCCGTACTCAGGTCAAGAATAGCCAAATGGATATTAATATGCATTGTAAATATTTTAAAATATGTACCTGTGTATGTATTATTGCAGGGTTATTCCAATTTATTCACGATATACTTATGTTACATTTATTGAGACACAAATTCCAACTCCATGGAACCAAAGTCCTGTGTTGAGTTTGTTTGTTTGTCCGTCACATCTCTGAAACGGCGAGTCGTAGTGGCCTGAAATTTGAACACCTCATTTAATATGTGATTTCAAGGTTAAAGTTACTATTTAACAGTAAAATTTGAATCGACCTCGACTCGATAAAAACCCAAAGTTTATATGGATGCCTAGTGCGGCTCCGACATATTGCCCGTAATCAACTGTCATTATCAACAGTAAACATACTTTAATTCACAAATTTATCTCTTACATTGAGTACATTGACTACATTGAGTAATAATAGTATCTGAAGTAAAAATTTTCATTGAAAGAAGGTTTTTAAGCAACGTAATACACGTGTCGGGACAATAAATGCCAAAAATCAATGTTAATCATGGGAAAATATTTTAAATCAATTACTAGTGAATACTGTCTCTTTTAATACCTTTGACGCTCCTACTGCTCCAACCAAACTTACTGCAATTCACCACGGTCAATTTTTATTTATTGTAACGTAAACATCTAAGTTATTAACAAACAAAGCCAAGCACAACTACAAAAACATCCAACCGAACCGTTATGTTTATGTTGTCAAACAAAACAAAGTGGCCACCAATTTGTTGCTAAGCAACAAAACAACATCGCTTGCTTTCTATGAAACATAGTCATAGGGCTTCTCTATAGGTTCAAGCATTATTATTAGTCCGAGATACTAGCCACAGGACTACAACCCGTTTAAACATGGGCAGAATGGTGAATGCTATACAGTGTGTAAGGTGGCCACTTAAACCAGCCAATGACAGGTCATACGCCCTGTAAATGCCTAGAATTCCATATTCTCTTCTCAATAAAGTTTTCCCTCTCTGTTGCAATAAATTTAAATTATCACCTATTGAAAATCGACGAATTATCCTATTGATATTCAAATCTATCTAAAGTAATTCTACCCAGTTAATCGAATTTACATAGTTCCATCTACCACGAGATTGTCAAAGCAATTGAATTGAAATTATTCATTTGAAAGTTTTTCCTTTCTGAAATTGTGGATCAACCGTCAGCTCAAGTCCGCGCGAGGAGCCATTAAATAAAGATGTCCCCGATAGTAATGTCGCAGGCAGTATTGAAAGAAATTTATTGCAGTAATTTGCAAATTGGCTTATCGGGTCTCTTAGATATGGAAACATGCTTTTAATTGTAGGAAAAGAGCTCTTTAAGCGTTATTTATTACGGAAAGGCTAAGTTATTGTTCCGGATTCTGTCAAAATTTAAAACGCTTTAGAAAATACAATCTTCGAATGTTTGGAAAATCAGAAATTATACATAAACGTAGTTTTGAGAAAATGAAAAAATAACGGACGTATGTTTTTTGTTTCATCATCATCATCATTCCCCTTTCCACACCCGGTGGTGCATAGGGCATTGCATTGGTAAACCAAAAACAGCGGATTTGAATAATTTGTTACATTGAGGTAACGTGATAGTCTTTATCTCGCCTCAGGTGCTGGTCCTGGAACAATGGATCATCGCATTTAAAATTACCTTCAAAATCAGTATTTCACACCCACGTTGCAAAGAATTTAATCCAGGACCTCAAAAATGCAAAGCAAACGCACCAACCACCACACAAAAAGACAAACTTACTTTCACTCGAAACCATTTTATTTATTTATTTAACTTTGTGTATGTAATGTTATTTGTACATTGGTGGGCTTATTTCCAAATGGCAATTTCTTCCAACCAACAAATAAAATAATAGTTTAAACATATATATATAATTCAAGTTACAGAACATATTCAAAATAAAATAAAGATTAAAAGGCTGAAGATACATTAAAATAGAAATAAACGTATTTGTTTATAAATTACTTTAAATCAAAAATTTTACTCAATGGGAAAAAGGAAAAAAGAAGAAAAGAGGAAAGATTAAGGAAAAGAAACTAGATGTTTCTTCAGACGTGATTTAAACAGAGATAATTTAGTAACATCTTTGATGGTGGATGGGAGATGATTCCACAGTCGAGCCGCACGGACACTATATGAGTTATAGAAGAAAGAGGAATTATGAACGGGTATTAAGAGAGTGCCTTGAGAATTAGAACGAAGAGGTAAACCATGAAAAAATAAGCGTTCAAATTTTTCACACAGGTATACAGGAGCGTTAGGACTATGAAGTACATTTAACAGAAGTGAGAGGGAGTAATAGTCTCTCCGCTGTCTAATTTTGAGCCATTTCAGTTGCCTACGATAATCAGAAATGTGGTCATATTTCCTAAGACCAAAAATGTATCTTATGCATGTATTCTGAAGTAATTCAAGTTTATCGAGTTGCTCATAGCTTAAATCAGTCATGGAAACATCAGCGTAATCTAGAATGGGTAGTAGAAATGCTTGTACAAGGGTGCATTTAGTATTAATGGGTAAGAATTTTTGCAACCTTCTAAGTGAGTGTAGACTGAAAAATATTTTGCGGCCTAATTCATTAGTATGAGCTCGCCAGCATAGATGTTCATCCATTAGTACTCCTAGATTTTTTAGAAGCAATCAAGTCGAAGACAATTTTCCATTCTACTTCACACACATAACAGTATTTTTAATTTGCTTGGACATTGAGAAAATAGTTTTTCCTTTATAAACATATTTTTTGAGATGTTTATATTTTTAATGTTTTTACACTATTACTACTACCACACAATTTCTCCTTAGCGATAGCATTGATGACTTTTAGTATATGGGATTTTTTATTAGGGAGATTTATTCCTTTCTTTTTTGTCCCTAGTCTACGCTTCTATTGATACGCTCTCGCCATTCGTACAAATCTGGTTATTTGTACTTTCAATCCATTATTACCATGTGATATGAATTTCCGAAATGTAAAGCTTAGGCAGATGTAGAAGTTTGTTTGTAGTATAATGTTCTTTTTGTTTTGTTCTTTTCAGAGCGGAATCCAAAAGGGCAAGAACGAGTACGGTCCCTATCTTTAAAAAAACTTTTTATTTCTTTACTTTCAAACAGAAAAACCTAGAAAGTGAAAACACTAAGCAATTTGCTATTCTCTTTAATAGGGTGATTTTGGAAAAATAATGAATTATGGACCTATAATTTTCATCTTAACAAAATAAAATCGTCCCTAACTCTCTTTTAACTCATATCTATTTGATTAAAAAAATTCAAAATTGCAGTGAGGGGTGCATCAAAGATTTGAAAGTTTTTTTGTAATATTTGATAATAAAAAAAATACAAAATTAATATGGTTTGCCTAAAACTAAATGTTTGAAACTAATGAAAGATAATGAATTATATAAACAGTTTGGAGAAAGGGCAGGCGCATTGTAATTTAATTAATGACCCTTTCTCTTTCATAATTAACTTGTCCCAGGGCCCTTTGGAATTCGTCATACGAAACTCAATCACATTAAATTTCAATACACTAATTTTGCTTTTGAACTTAACTAACTTTGCATTTGTCTTCTAAAATAACGAGGTTTATGTTTTAAATACAATGACGATGATTTAAATATATATTTATTTAAGCTATCCAGCAAAAATTTCAAATATAAACCGTGTTACAAAATGTATGTTTTATATTTACGATTTTATTTATTTTTACATAAACGTCATAAATTGCCTTTGACGTATACATTGAATATAAGTATGAAAAAAAAAATCATCTGTTAATATATATACATAAATAAATACA
The DNA here is from genome assembly GCF_059751315.1 of Micrasema longulum. Lineage (NCBI taxonomy): Eukaryota > Metazoa > Arthropoda > Insecta > Trichoptera > Brachycentridae > Micrasema > Micrasema longulum. The sequence continues at coordinate 577,119 of NW_028278185.1, read as the reverse complement.
TAAAAAAGCATAACTATGACAATTTTAATAAGTAAATATACATACGTTACCAAAATTAAAAATGTAAAATAAATAAATAAATACGAAAACGCAAAAAAGAACAACGTTTTTAAACATAAAGAAGAGTTTAAGAATTATATTGTGAGAGAAAAAAAAGATTCAGACTTGTTTTCTTACTATCAAGTCCAGAACAAAATATTTCAGCCTAATCTTCATTCTGATAACCATATTCGCGGAGCCTAGACATAGGCGAGTACATGAAAAAAAAAAAATATTAGGTTTCTTCTGGAACTTACCCTCCCCTGGCCCAAAAACGCCTCCCGGAGTGTAATTTTTGATTTTTTGTAAAAAACAATGTATTAGGTATATTTCATTTATGTTACTGTGTATAAAAGACGAAAAGCCGTGTATAAGAAAAAAGCCATATTATAATGGCACGACGAAAGAAGAGAAAAACAAAAGACTTTCAATTTGTTATATAATTATACTCTGACGCATAACACGTATTCTTCAGCTTTCATTTTAGTCCTTTTAGCTATTGATTTATAACCCATAAAGTTTTTTTTTTATATAATATAAAAAAAATTATTAGGTCAATGATTACAAGAAGTTGTCGGAGCATTGAGGCTTTTTCTTGATAAAAGAGAAAATTTGATGTATTTTGCTTGAGGCATTTTAAGGACTTGGTTTACACGGACAAAGTATCCGTAGTGAGAAAAACCCTCTTGGGAGTTTTAACTTATTTTGAGCAACTTACAAACTTGTTTGTCGACCGATAGAAAACCGATTGAATACATTTTTTTAACGGCATGATTATAAGCAAGTGCTACAAAAATAAGGAAATGCATATGAAGTTACTTTAATAAGGTAAATAAATAAAATTAATAGTTATTTTAAATACTAAAAAACTTCCATATTCCCTTTTTAAACAAGATAACGTCGGCCAAAAACAAGTTACATTAATTTACAATCAACATAAGAACAACACGAATAACAATATAGACCAAAACATAAATATATAAACAAGAATATCATAAAATAATAATTGAAATAATGAACATATAACTAAACTGACGAAATTGCAATCAAAATTGAAATTGAAATTGAAATAGACAAACAGAAAAAACCCACCAAATACCTGAATATTTTAATATTAATAGAAAAGAGAAACTTACAGTTAACTGTAATAAAGAAAGATAAAACTTAAAAACTAGAAAAATTACTACCACTTCATCTTTTTTTATATGGAAGTTTAATGGTTTCAAAAATCGATTTTTTTTTATTGACCATCAGACTTTACAGAAAAAAGTTTTTCATTTATCGTATTTACCTATTATCATTTTAATACTTTCACGTTTTTTAATTTTGAAATTCTATGATTCTTTGAAATAACCGCCCGTGACATGACGTCACGAGTTAAAGTTGCCGAGCGTTTCTGACATTTAAATGTAGAACCTTAAAAGTACAATTCTAAAAACAAACTATTATATATACCCGCCAAACGTTGAAAATCATGGCTTACCCTGACACCGGAAATCTGTTGCCGGTTGCTAAATAATATGATAACAAAGTAGTTAATTTTTTTTATGTACATTCAAAAAATTTCTCTGGAAAATAAAATGCCGTTATTTTTACGGCGTATACTAAAATATTTTTTACATCCAATTTCCGGTAGCACTAAACTTCTTCCTTGCAATTTCCTTGAATTTTAATTTACAATTACTTTCATTATTACACAAGTTAACGTTATTTATATTTTAAAACTTAACCCGTCTTAAGTATTGGGTACTGACCGTTATTAGACTGACAACGATATTATATTTAAATATATATATATGGATATACGCGTATATTATGCACTCTCTGTAAAAGGGCTAACCCACTTTACCGTCTTTTTATGACTACCGGTTTTAAGACGTCCCGTCTCTTTGTCAGGAAACTAATTACACTAACATGCAAATCCCACTATACACCTTCACTTTCTTCCAAATTCCTTCTTAGAATTCAACAGCAGCAACGCTCTTACAACAATGTTGGTGTAATAGCATGTGTCCCATCATCAAGTTTATTTTATATTTTTGTGCGATTACTATGGTGAAGGTACAGAAAGAGATTTCCGTGTAAGTGTAAATTGCGCGCTGACATAGAAAAGGGTACCCCTCTAAACCAGTTTTTATAGAAAAATCGGCGTGTGGTTACGTACACATATTTTATAACATTTAATAAAATCTGTAGTTCATTCTATAGATGTTTTAATTTTAATTTTATTTTATTTACTTATAAGTAGTTTATTACATGTTTTTCGAGGCATTAGTCCCAACTCTATTGGACTATAAGTTCCGTATTAAGTTGAGACGAGTAAGTAAATATATCATCACAAATATTGTATTGGGTCGGGAACACACTGTATAACCAAAGAAATGTAAAAATAATGCATCATGAACGGCAATATTTTTTTATATTTTTTTTTATAAATTATTATAAAAGGAGTTGAACTAGTATCACATTTCAAAACCCCTTTTCATTTTAAGCGAAGAAATACCTGTGTGATGTCGTATGAAAAGTCTTGGAAAATAATTCTGAACATTTTTTTCTCATAGCGACGCTTTTGATCTTTCCATAATAAAATAGCAAACAGACCCTAAGGGGATTGTGACCTTCTTAGGAATTTTTACTCAAAACGATGCTTTTGACCAAAATACCTAAGAAATACTTGCATTTTATTTTTAAAGCAGTTTAAAGTATTTAAAAGAGAGTAAAAATACACCGTTTTAATCGTTTATAGGAAAATATGTATTTAAAATATTTCATTGAATATTTTTACAATTAGTGAAAAAATAATATAGGGCTTCTGTTTTTTTTATCCAGAGTTGCAAAAAAAGTTTAAAGTTGCATCAAATTAGGAAGATTAAAAAATATATTTTAAGGTAATTGATTAAAAAAATATTGATCACGCAATAAAGTAATGAATTTTATTTGGAATCGAACAAGTCATATACACAGGTTGTAAATATTTTTAATAAAAAACTTTTTAATTTTGAAAGGCGGTGAATCAATTTGCTATCTTCAAATTTAAATACTACTTTGTTGATTTGAGTTGGGAATCTTTTACCAACTTATATCTACAATGCAGAGGTTCATAGAGGAATATAGAGGTATATAGAGGTTCAAATATAGGCAGAATGGTGAATGTTACACAGTGTGTAAAGTTGCCACTTAAACCAGCCATTGACAGGTCATAAGCCCTGTAGATGCCTAGACTTCTATATTACCTTCTCTTTAATGTTCTTCATCTCTGTTGTAATATGTCAACTTATATCTGTTTACTTATCATTTAATGTTGTATCTTCTTCAAATTTTAAGATGTTTTTCATATAAGTGATTGGGAAAAAAGTACGTTTTTTCTCTCCACTGCAATAAATGTATGTATTCTAAATAAAATATTTATAAATACATATTTTTATTAATATGTAAACATTATTCGTTTTTATTTTTTACTTTTTTTACATTACTGACATTCTATTTATATATGTAAAACAAGTAAAAGCTTACGAGGAGTTTAAATAAATAAATAAGTCGAAAATTTAATAATTTTTTTGAATCGAGTTGTGGTCCTGTGGCTAATGTCACGACTCACGGATCAAAGCTAAAAATCCAAGGTTTACACCTCGCTTTACCATAAGTTGATACTTATTTTCTATTAGTGAGTTATTTACAACTCATCGAAAATGTACAGTAAGTGACCATAAGTTCTATTGATTTATTTTGTATTTATTTTTATTAAGAAAGTAAACATGAACAGAAAATATAAAAGGAAAAATAATGAAACCCATTAAGCCGCAAAACCGGATTGTTAGCAGGTTTCATATGTTGCCTTTACAAAAAAAAAGAGATATTATATTAATTAAAAAAGTAATATAAACATTCTTAAAAATTAAAAGCATGCGTATTTTTTACACAATTTTTTTTTACAAAAATTTAATCAGATGACTGTGAACATAAAATAAAAGTCAAGACAAAGTCTTGTTACATATAAGCCATTAAATAATTTTTTTCTTAAAAGTTTTGTCAACATTTTCTTCTAAGACCTGTTTATGAATCTTATTGAAAATTTTTGTAATTGTGTAATAAAGTGTTTTTTGGCCATACTTGTTTACAAACCTCGGTTCTGACAAGTATTCACCTTGTGTCTTGTATTATGTATATTTAAATATAATGATATATTTATTTTATTTTATTCAGAAAACATACAGTCATACATAAAAAGTATTAAAAACAACGATTTTCTTACATAAAAAGACCAATACAGTTTTCATAAATTATGCAAAAGATTTAAACACTAAATGTGACAAAAAAAAAATAAATACGAAACTGAGAAAGTAAGAAAAGAATAATTGTTAACATTTGCGTTTTCCAAGGAGGTTATCATTGGTAATAAATAAAAATACCGAATGCAAACCCCGAGCTATCTACGCACACACATGAACGCACATATAAAACATACACAAGCATATACATTACATGCGGCATATATACATAGCACAAACCACTCAAGATGTACATTCAGCAACTATCTCCATGAAGAAATTTTATGGACACATGCAACGTGCAGTTAAAAATGTCTACATTAATACCGAGTCTATTATTTATTTATTTATTTTTATTTTATTTATTTGGATAACCAACAGCTATGATTATCATATATTTATATAACAAAACAAATAACAAATAAGCCAATTACAGGTTTTCACAAGTAGCATCACAGTAAGTTAAAAAAGATTCTCGAACATAAAATGAATAGTAATTAAATGTAAATTTAAAAGAAAAGAAAAAAATACTACGAGTTATTTCGAAATAATTATAATTTCTACAGGTACGTCTAATGAATGAATTAGTGTATGTTTATACCTTTTCCAGTAGTTACTATCAAATCGATATCTTGTAACAAATTTGAGCCATACAATAGCATTTACGGACAGGCACACTTGCTTTTCAAAAAGTTCGGGTACCTCTTCCTTATCAATTCTAGCTGATCTGTTAATTAATTTAAGAGCCGAGTTTTGAAAAGATTGAATTTTTTTCATCATGATTTTCCAAAAAAGGCCCCAATTGGTAACACTATACAAAATTGATTCCGCTAATGATTGACAAATAAGTCTTAATGTTTTTATTGGAACAAAATATTTTATTCTAAATATGCTGCCTATTACGGTACCTTATCTTTGGTAATATCATCATATACTCATCATTTGGAAATAATAATAATTCGAATCGACTGTGCTGATTTGCTGGCTGAAATTGATTTTAATATTCCCTTTCGTCGAACTAGACACACTACGTCACAGAGCAATGACAAACTTAACACCAGAGAAGCTCAAAATTCTCTATGAGGAAGAGCGATTAGTCATTTTGCCAAATTTGAGAAGATGTTCGATCTTGATTTATTTAACGACTCAGCTCTCCGCTGCAAACGGAAGCTGAGTCTCATTTAAAATAATAATATTTAGCCTCTTTTAACAATATTTAGCCTTGATTAATAACATTAAACTCAATAAATAATATTATGCCTATTTTTGAAAATTATATAAAACAAACACCATATTTCACACAAGTAGAGTCATGCGTTAAACATATTCTTGTCACAATTTGTTTCCCTGTCAGAAATTGTATTATATATTGTGTTGTGTACGTAATTGGTGCAGTGATAGGTTTATGTTTTTTGTAATAACATTGCAATTATACTGATATAGCACTGTGAGCACAAAAATAAACTGAAATAAAATAAAATAAATATGTTTATCCCATTAAGTCAGTTGAATGACCATAAACCGGAAATCTGTTACATATCTCATATCATTGGTTGATTCGGAAGAACTAGTGACGTTATTCAAACTAGATATTTTTTATTGAAATAATATTTATTATTTTTTATGACTAATTTCCCGTAGGGCTGGTCTTCCTCATTGATACCTCATATCACCATACGACAAAATATTGAAAAAAACATCAGTCTTGTGCTTAAAGCACCACGTAAAAATATTTTTACTTCACCATAGTAGGCATTTTTTCATTTATCTTTTATTCTAGGTAAGTTTTTGGTGTAAAAATACGATATTTGGGAAATATCACTTTTTTTTACATTTTAAAAGTAATAAAAGTCCATGAAATATTGTCCAGTACTTAAAAAAAACGTTTTTGGCTAATAATAAGCAACATAAAAAATGATTTTATATTTGTAATTTTGCATTCCTGCATTTGTCATTCCATTGGCCAAGCCCCTAATACGTCACGATTCATGTTTATTAGTTTCTGCCCATTCAAATTTGTTTTGAACATTGTCACGAATCTTGACGTCATAACTAGCAAGGCCAAACATGTTGCGTTTTTCTATCATCATATTTTTATTAAAATTTTTTTTTTACATCTATGTATGAAAACATTTCTCCACAATATCCATATTGATTTTGAAAATACAATGAATTTTTCTTATTTCTTTTTATATATTTTTATCGATCTCTGTCGTTTCTGATATTCCCCTATTTTTGCAATCCTCAATTTATTCGAACGTCAATAATTCGAATTATGAAGGGGACAAGGCCCAGCACAAAATATTCGATGATAAATGTATTCAACTGTTATCTGTAACAGGTATATTAAATGCATTGAATGTGGTCTACGTGAAGCAGACGAAAATCGACGTTATAAATAGAAATTAATTACGAATTGGCATGTTTATGCCATGTACCAATCAAACGTAATAGTCTTGTTGCATGTTCTGCACATAGAACCTACGTACGACATAATGTTCGAGGTCTGTATAATGTTTATACCGTATACAGTAATGTAGAGATGTGCAGAATCTTTAATTAAAATAATCGATTTATCGAATAACCGAAAACGCGCTTTGATAGTACTCTTCCAATCTGAAAAAAATATTTTTATTCGATATCTACCAGAGTAACCACCGACAAAAAACACTTGTCCAGGGGTCTGGTTCTATTTCACAAACAGAAATATGTTTTTCATTTTGCTCGGACAGGGGAATCAACCAAACAATATATTTATTATATCTAATGTCCAGCATCACCAAAATTTTTTGTAGTAATTTGATTTGTCGCATCCCTATGGTTAAACCTTACAAGCGATTAAATTTGGTTAGACCCTGTGTAGATGCATTCATATTTTATTAATTTAATATGATTGACAAAATAATTTGAGAATGTTTTCTTTTCTATTTACAACATTTAAGATTCTAAAGTTGTTGTAATATTTGATGCATTAACTTTGAGTAAATATTGTTATTATAAATACGTACCATCTTTCAAAACGTTGGTGTCAGCTTCTAACAGCATGTGTTCTATCAGCCCATTGCAATTGTTATCTTTATAAATGTGAACTATAAACAGTTCGTTTTTTTTTCTTACGGTTGTTTCTTTTTGATGGTTTTACGTTTTTGTGTGTGTATTTGGTTTTAAAATTAGTGTCCAGACAGAAAGACAAAAAAAACAAAACCCGCAAAAATTGAATAGTGGTTAGATACGTATATTTATTAGCATATATATTAAGTTTAAGCTAGTGAAAAACAAAAAAAATATTTACTTTATGGTGAGTTAGAACATTATAAAGACTTCCACTAAATAAAAAGATCACCTGCGGAGTACCTCAGGGTCTTTTCTCGGTCCCTTGATATTAAAAAATGTGTTTCTTTAAACTATCTTAAAGTTGATCAGATTGATGCCTTAGTTCTGAGAGTCATGATCATCGGTACTTTTATCAGACATTTTATTCACAATTTGCTTCTACCTTTCACAACTTTGCGTCCTCTACAGTTCCATTCGCATCCATGCAGGATCGTTTGTGACATTGTTTCCACCTAGTCAATTCAGCGAGCTATAGTTTTATCTCGGATTTTTCGTCGAGGTGTTTTGTCCATATTTATTATTTTATTCAGATTTCCTGGGTCACGTCTAAAAATGTGCCTGAAGAACTACAGAATACATTGGGAGCATACGGACAATAGGCGAAAATTCCCGTTGAGTTTCTTCAGTATGGAGATTTTTATTTTACTGTCTGTCCATGAGATCCTCAACAATCGATGCCATAACCAGATCTTAAGGGCATCTTTTTTCTTCTGCTCACGTTCTTTAAATGTGAATATGAACACAAAGATACGCACTAGGTACATTTTTGATACCTTGGAGATCCCCTGATCTTGCCAAATGTTGGTCAGTCTAATGAATTTATAAAAATAAAATGCTGTGTTTAAATAAATTGTTTTGATTGACTAAACTGGAAGAATTCAATTAAGTAAAAGAACATCTGCAGAAATGCAGTATATGACAATTCGATATTTTAAACGTTGCGTTTTTGACACATCTCACCACTGCACTGAGGGGTGGTATTCTTCATTGAGGCTAATCAATATAGAAGACTTTGATTTTCTTTGTTTCGAACAGTTGTGGACGTTAATTGTTCCAAGAATAATAAACTATTCAATGGAACGTTAATTTACTTTTCGAAACGTTTCACAAAAATTCTATTAACATTCCCTAACCTAATTTAAACCATGACTGGAAGTTCATTTGGAAAAGCACAACTGACCGAATAATGGATTTTTGAGCCATTAATAAATGAATGATTTAACTACAAATTTTTATTCAAATGTTTAAAGGACGGTGATTCAATATTTCCATAAAATTCCTTAAAGTCAAATTGAAGCGAACTTATATATTAAATACACATAGATATATGAATATCGGTATGATCAAGTTGAACTTTTTTTCGTTATTTGATTATGTGTGAATTTTTTTCGGTAACCCAAAGAGTTCTTAAAATATAAAATTGTATAGTTTTTATTTTATTTATTTTTAATTATTGATTTATTTATTTAAAACAAACTTTTACAAAAAAATATACTTGTACAATCTTAAACTTACAATCTAAGTTGACTTATAAGACATACATTTATCAAAAAGACAATTAAAAAAATTACAATGTAAACATATTTCTAAAGTCAAACGAAAATATTTATTAACTACCGTACATCGACACTGCTAAATAAGTCATAAAGATGGATTCTCAGCAGCTTTGTATGTATTAGATGTGTTTAGTTTAAAGATAAAATATGGCAGTAGATAAAAATAAATTCCTACTCGTTTCAGCCGACATAGGTAAATCAACTTAATTTAAAAAAAAATACAGACACACATATTGTTTTTAAATTCACTCCGATATTCTAATGTACACATTTATGGCAAATAAAGTTTGAGGACAATACTGCCTACCAACATATATAACACCTCTGAAAAAATGCTGTCATAGTTTTTGGTGCTACTACATAATCGCAGGAGAGAACTATATTCATGAACGAGAAAAGGGTGTAGTTTTAGATGAAGATGAATATATTTTTATTTATATCCCTACAGAGATGAGGTAGATTTTTTTTTTCAAATTCAAGATTCAGGATTATGGATATTCGAGCGTTTACAGGGCTTATATAATATCCATAATCCTAAATCTTGAATTTGAAAAAAAATTCTACCTCATCTCTGTAGGGATGTAAATAAAAATATATACCTACTCCCGTCTTGGGAGAAAATCCAGATTTGTGTGCAGGTACACGAACCAAAAAATGAAGATGAATATGTTTGATCAATTTATACATATAAATTTGTCTCACGTTAAGTGACTCACAATCTTTGAACAAATTGTCACTAGGAAACCTGTATGGTTTTCGGTAGAGCAAGCTTAGGACTGCTTTTTGGGATTTTTTTACAGGATGCAAACGTGTAGCAGCTGCTCTTCCCCAGCCCAATATTCCATAGCTTAGTTTCGAATGGCAAAACCCATAGTAAACTATTTTATGTAGATTATCATCAAGAATGAACATGATTTTTTTTGCTTATTTATTTTTTACTATGTTGAAATGAATTGTAGATGCAGTAATTAATTATTCTTGTTGACGACTTTTCATTATCAGAAAAAATAAAACATTTGACGATTGAATGAAAAAGTCATGCACGTGTTATTATTGTTTACTTCATTATCAGCATATTTAGTCTATAAGGTATCCACAAAGAGCCTCCAGGCAGGACAGCTGGCAGCTCCTGTGAATCTTGTCAAGTCAGGTTTGAAACTCGTAGTTATGACATGAATTTCCGACGAGCAGTCTGCGGCGGATGTCCAGAACGTCGAAAATGTAAAGCCTTGTAAAGTAGGCAAGCGCGGTTAAGGCTCTTAAGATGCATCCGGAGTATATGGCTTAGACAACCGCATCGTCTGCGCTTGATATTTGTCACCGGAGTTTGCCGCGTCCGTTCCACCCCACACATGTCGAAATCGAGAAGTTATGCGGAAGGAAATATTTCCTTATTATTTAATTGCGAGGTGTAACAAAATACAAAGACAATCTTTAAAAAAATACATTTGAAAATATAAAATATGTATTACGTCATAAGAACGAAATAAATATACATATAAAAAACACAGGGATATAATTGTAGGGTTATTAAACTGTAAGGTTTAATTTACCGAATAACAAGATCTAGAATTCCATATTTATTAAAAATAATATTCTTTAATAATAAGGCATAATAGATGGTTTGATTTAAGTTATTTATTGACAACTCTTGGCTGAATTCCATTGTAATAATATAATACCTGATATTTTCATATGTTTTAAAAAAAAATTTTAAGGTACAGTTCCACTTATTAATTTAACCCATTAGAGCTTTCACCCTCTTATGGGCATCTTTAGACCACGAAGTGTACCGAGTATTTATAATAAAAATAAAAGTTATTATTTGATTAAGTATATATGTGATTAAATGGCCGAGTTATTGCTACTAGCAATCTCTTGCAGTCAAACAAAATATAAACATATTATTATATTAACTATGAATCACATCTCTACAATTTGTGTGCACCGCACGGGTCATTACTTTTATTATTTTTAAGCCAATCAACAGGCTTATGAAAACTGTAACAGATTGGCATTAATGAATATATATTATGTAATAAAACTTAATCTAAAGAATATTAAAACCTATTTAAATTTACAAAGGTAGGTATAATTATGGCAAAATCTAGGCGGACATAGTGAGTGTATCATCACAAATCAGGAGTGACAACCGCTTGCTTCTTGAATGCTTTCCTTTGCTGCAGGAACACAGCAAAGGTAGGACACTACCGTTTAATGAGATTTTGTTCACTGTTCTAAAGATCCTTGGCAGAGGGGAAAAGAATCCGATGATGGTTTTATAATTTCCCGCAGCAAAGACAACATTGGTACGCAAGTTACGGTGAGGTACATTAAGGTTAATCTGAGCAAGAATATCATGGACATCTATCTAGATAGATATTAATTTGTGCAAGAATGTCAAACCAGCCAAAATCCTTCTGGATTTTTAACTAAAGATGTGAAAGTACTCTAAACGATCAGAATAGTGAATTATGAAAATATTTGATCCAATTCTAAATGTTAACGATTTTAAAAAATTACGTTGCACCGATTCGATCCGCGTTTTATGAATTAAATTCAAGCAAGCTATGAACAAATTATTTATACAATGTAATTGCAATTTTTGGACTTTTGAATGGCTTAGATATTCGCAAAATAAATTCACAGATTTTGGACGCTTTAGATGGTTGAATTTAAGTTTGTTATCAAAATACTTTTTACAAAACAATTCGAAATATTGGGATACTTCCCAATATTTCGAATTGTTTCTACGTTCATTAAAATTTTGCTGTTGATTGAATAATTGAAATTGATTTCATTTATTTGACTATTAAATTAAATAGAAATACATTTATTCATTATAAAAAATAAATGGTTTTCATGACACCAAGATAATAAATAATATAGGTCATTTTGTAATTTATGACATTCATTACTTGATTTTATAATTTAGAATATTTTAAAGTCATTCGCAAACAAAAGAAATTTGAAAACATATTTTCTAAAGCAATATCCTCGAAAAGAGTAGAGGTCCGAGGTAGGATCCTTGTTGTTAACCAGAGGATACGGAATAAGGAGAGCCTGAAAAATCACTGATAAATACAATCTGAGATCTGTGCGTGAGGTATGTTTTAAACCAATTTGATAGTGAGCCATTCACCGTTCGTGTAACTTCAAGATGTGTCTTGGTATTCGATATTTTTCTAATTTCTTAGTTTTGCGTTTATGTCACTTTTTAACTTTTATTTACAATCAAATCGAATGTCATTTTACGTACGGCCAGAATTTAATTGAGAGGAAATCTTACGTTCCATTTGGCGAAAGTTAATATTGATCATTCCACATAAAGCTTCATACTAAAGCTCAACCTAAGGACTTAAGTTTAAGTACACTTACATACAGATAAGCATACCCGTACATATTTTCCTGACACATAACCGGTAATTTGATTTCTCTCTAAGAATTATTACCGACCCACACGGTAGCAACGTTCTGTCATTTTTTGATTTATAAGAGGCAATCAATGAATATTATTATTAATTTTATAGTTTTAATTTTTTTAGTGAAAAATTATTTTTTATCAAATCTTTTAAGAGCAGCTGTGGTTCTTGTGCCCCAATATTTAAAATATATACATAGTAGTGCAGAGATTGTCGCGCTCAACAAGCATTCTTGAGGTCCTAGGTTCGATTTCTGAGAGAGTTGAAACGAAATATTTGTTAATAAGGTCGTTTTTACTGATATACGAGTATTTTAATGTTCCAAAACTGGCACCTGAAGCTTACAACCTATTTTCTTTATCTTCCCGTAACAGATATTCGAGTTACGCTGCATTTGATTTTTAAAATGCAGTGCCCTATGCATCACCAAGTGCGGATAAGAGTTGGTGGTTTCGCACTGCAATATTTTATTGTAACTGTAATAGCAGATACTGTATTACAGATGATTTTTTTAATATAATGTAATGGCAATTTCTTCCCACTAACCAATTAAATAATAGTTTTATGCACATAATTCAAGTAACAAAACATGTTCAATAGGAAATAAAAATAAAAAAAGCAAAATATTTACAAGAACAGAAATATTTGTATACAAATTACCTTAAATCAATACTATTACATAAAGAGGAAAGAGAAAAGGAGAAGAACTTAAGGAAGAAAAAGGAGATGTTTCTTCAGACGTGATTTAAACAGAGATACTGTAGTAACATCTTTGATAGTAGATGGGAGATGATTCCACAGTCGAGCCACATGGACAATATATGTAAGAGAAGAAAGAAGAATTGGGATGGGTATTAAGAGGGTGCTCTGAGAACTAGAACGAAGAGTTAAACCATGATTTGATAAGCGTTAAAAGTTTTCAATGTACAACATACGCTGCATTTAGTGTTCCAATAAAGTGCCCTATGCACCATGATGAGGCTTTTTTTTATTATGTAAAGCATCACATTAACATAGAATGTGTATAGGTTTTCCTCCATTTGCACTGCAGAACCTACATCTAGAAGTTTCTAAAAGGTTCATTCTAGCAAGGTGTTTGTTCTATCTGCAGTGTCCGGTAGGGACTTTAGTAATAACCCTTACTTGATTTTGGTTGAGCTGTGTTAGGTCGAAGGCAAACCTTTGCGAGTACCCTTTTATCAGTTCTTTCGCATGAGTTGACCATTACGTTTTGTTTCCTGGCCCATGACCTAAGCTGGTTACGAGGAGCACATTTAGTCATCTCACAGTAGGGCTCAGGGGCTATTGGGGTTGTCCCAGCTCCCAGCCTTATTCATCAGCTGCCTCGTTACCGTAGATGTTCAAGTGTCCAGGTACCCAAATTAATGTCACACTGTTATAGTCACGGACACAATTTCGAGTCCGTGGGCATTTTAAGATCAATAACAGCCATCAAAGAGGTCTTTGATTTCTTGGAAACAGCTGCACGAGATGTGGGACTGCAAATAAATGTTGATAAACAAAAATGATGACACAGAGCAGAAACCCATCGCACAGAGCAAGAGGCTGTGTTCAATACAAAGATAACTACTCCTTCGAAGTGGTCGAGCAATTCACCTACCTTATCTCCAGTATAACTGAGAATAATGAGGATCCAGCAGAAATCAGAAAAAGAATCACAGCAGCCAACAAAACATACTTTTCTTTGCTGCCAGTGTTAAAATCACGTAACGTCCACAGGAAAACCAAAATAACCATTAACAAAACAATTATAAGTACTGTATTGGGATATGGGTGTGAGGCGTTAACACTGACAGTAAAAATGGCCGAAATGCTGGACACTTTTGAACGAAAAGTACTCAGAAGAATCTGCGAATCAGTGAGAAATAATAATCAGTGGCGCATTCGGTATAACAAAGAACTGTACAGTATATACCAGGCCCCGAGCACCTCGGCACATATGAAGATGCTTAGATTACGATGAGCCGGATGTGTACAGCGAATGCCTGATTCACATGTCCCTAAAACAATAATGAGCGGACACCCGGGAGGAAAGAGATTAGTGAGAAGACCCAGGATGAGATGGGAGGATGAAGTGAGAAAGGATTCAGTGCAGTTTTTCCAGGTGGTAAATCGGAAGACGGCGGCTGAGGACCGACAGAGTTGGAGGCGAAAGTTGCAGGAGGCCAAAGCTCGATATGGGCTGTAGCGCCATCGAAGAGAGAATAAGAGAGGCATTTTGAGGTTAATTGAGAATTGATCTTGATAGAGCTAAGTGCTTTAAGGCGGCCTCCGTGGTGTAGTGGTCAAGACGCTTGACTCACGCACGGAAGGTTCCGGGTGCGATTCCCAGTGAGAACACAAAAATTAAAATGTGATTTTTCTCAAGCCTGAGTGCTCTGTGATGTAATTCACCACTGTAATTAGGTATCCTGGCCTGTTGTGGTGCGAAAAAAAAAAAATCTAGATCAGTCTGATTGTCTGAAAGAATAAAACTTCTTCTGTTTTTGTTTTGTCTGTGCAAATTTTCCTGTGCGCAGGCATAGATAGCATAGAATTCCGTTTGGAAGATCTTGGGATAAAGCCCTAGGCGGGTTATGGGTTAAGTACTTGCCAATGTTATGTAAGAGTCAAGAAAATTGTATTTTTTTGCTGTATTCAGCCTACGATACTAAATCAACCATAGACAGTAAAAGTTCATGCTTTTATTACATAAACATACGAGCATCATGCTGTCTAATATATGTTTATTGACGTTTATCGTCTTCAATCAAGGGTGTACACTTCAGAAAGCGTATATCTGACCTATGCATACAATACGGCCATTACTCGGCAATCAGTTTGCTCATATTATTTAATCTGGCAATCATTACGGGTAATATTGCATCTGGCTAAATTCATTCATATACCACATCCGTCCTAAGTAACTTCAGACATACCTACTTCATTTAATCCAATTGAAAAATTATTGAGCTAAATTGGCATTAAACATTGGCCGGGGCTCATTCAAAGCGTTTTTTTGGTTATAATATAACTTCAGATTGGTTATAATGTCTCTTGTCAAACTAATGACTACAGGTTTTTTTTTTACATTTGTGCTTTGTAGAAATACTTAAATTAATAATACAACATTTTAAACTCTAACAATGCCTGTAAATTGTAAAAAATATTAATTTTATATTTGAAGCACAAACTTTGTGGTTATTCATTATAATAAAATAAATAAAACAACTTTGTCTTTAGCCACTATTTTTTTTTCCACCGACCGGTTTCACAGCAAAGAAGCCAGGTCCGGGTCCAGGTGAGCTTGTTTGCTTTAAAACCGGTCCGTGGAAAATAATGTGGTTAAAAACAAAGTAATTTTATTTTATGTAAAATTATACTTTAAAAATCAGTGTTCGTCAGCAAATTTAGTTTGCTGAACGTATAGGCTCTTGACGGAACCATGAATTTACTGCGTGACAAGTTTGGCAACAACATTACTTTGTTTTAATAATTTATTTTTTTTGCCATGTTTTTTTTACTACATTTTTAACTATGTTTTTACTACATTTTTACTATGTTTTTACTACAATTTTACTATGTTTTTACTACAATTTTACTATGTTTTTACTACATTTTTTACTTTGTTTTTCACTTTGTCCTGTATCTTTATAACTGTTTCTATAAATTGATTACTGTTTTTTATTTTTTTTTTACTGTTTTAGAACGGGGTAAAGCCCTAGTTAGACAGTCAAAGCAACTTTACATAAATTATAATTTTGTGCATGTAATATAATGATAATAAATAAATAAATATACATTATTTCCAGAAATGGTCCTGTTATAGAAATGGTAATTAGAAACTTCAGCCCTGCAGGAAATCGGATACAAATCATGTTTTCTCATGCGTGCTAAAAATTAAAGCATTAAATTAAATGGCAAAGTTTCTTGATAATGAACGAAAAAAATATTGAAAAATATTTTGAACTACTTTGGACGACGCCACTAGCTTATGTTAATCAACCAATGATAAGAGAGTTGTTGGAGATTTCCAGTTGATTTACCGCCAACGGACCAATCGACAGAACTGACCGAGAAGAAGCGGAAGAAAACTTGAGACGTCACACGTGGAGTCATTTCAGAAACACAAAACTCGAAAAAAAATAATTCGTAGTGCTCATAATACAATACATAAAAATAATTTTTTTTTTTTTTTTTGTATAATATTATCATCGGTACGATTTTTAGAGTTTTGTATTCTTTTAATTACTCCGCGCGTGACGTCACTTGTTCTCTTCGGTGAGATGTCCTGATTGGTAAGTTGGCTTTCCGAAAACCAGTAATCTATCACGACAGATTATCATTGGTTGAATAACAAGAATTTGTGACGTCATTTGAAGTCGTTAATTTGTAATATTTTTTTTCATACTTTTCATAGAAACGTCGCCGTAAGTGATGTAATTTTTACCACTGAACATCCTTATCGGATCAAACGAATGCGCTACGATACTGCCATTCGAGGATGACATTAAATTTGTCGGATGAGACATTGATTAAATTGAGTAGAGAAATCAATAGTACTGTAGGGTATCTTAACGTGCATAAAAATGTTAAAATACTGTCAGAGACTTGCAATACTGCCGTCACAAGAAAGAAGGGCGTTTCCACATAAAACAAAAAACGGAGGAAAGAAATATTTTGTATCTCGGAAATTAAAAATTCGCTGTGTGAAAAATACTACAAAAATCAAGTATATTATTATGTGACAGTATGTATTATGGTTTGACTTAACGGAATATATATAGATAAATTTTTAAAAAATTTTGCCTTATACTCGTATTTAAAAATTGACATTTTCATTTTCTCATTAGCAAAAAAAAATTCAAGAAAATATTTCATACTGCAATGAAAAGACGTTTCTAGCTAGAAACGCCCTTTTTATTTAGTAATCAAGTTAATGTCTTTGTTTCTTAGTGTTAATATGCCAATATATTCTACTCAGCTAAATAAAATAGACGTTACTGGCCATTTACTGCTTTTCTAACGCCGACATAATAATCAATTAACTTCGAAATTACCAGCATATCTTAAATCTAATTGAATACGAGTAGGTACATTCATTTGAGATGTTTTAGAAAACGGAATAGAAGAAAAGATATGTATTTTAATCAGTCTTTTATAATTATATAAGTCAGAACAGCCTTTTATATTTAGTAATCTTCAAGACTTTTTGCAGTAAAGTCTAATTTATTAGTGAAAATAATAGGGTTGTGGGTATTTTAGGAAGATAATTCAAGTACTAGTAGATGCGTATTTTTTTCTTGATTCCGAATATGTATTTAACTCATTTTCGAAAAAAATGTTAGATGCGTCCTTCTTGCAGCTGGCATTTTGGATGTTGTTTTACGATGAAAATCTACTCGTAAGACAGGGAAAGCTAATTAAATATGACATTTTATTGATTTTATTTCAAATTTGTATGTTTTCCAGGGTGATTTTACGTTCGTTCAATTTTTGAGATTATTTGAATAAATAACCATTATGAGCGGATAATAAAGTGATCTCTTAAATCCGTCAATGATAGGTCATCATTATCATTCCCCTATCTGCACCTTGTAGTGCATATGGTATTGTATTTGAAAACTAAATGACGCTTATCTTCGCTATAATGATTGATAATGTAAATTGAATATGCATTTTAAATACACGTACCTATGTTGACATAAAGCACAAATAAGTTCCTCATTCAAAAACATTCGTTAATAATATTTAAAAAATACAGCAAAAATCTCCGGACTTCTAGGAAAAAAATATGTTAATGCAGTAGAAACGAAAAACAGTGGTTTTAAAATAACAATTTGTTTCGAGTGGTCAAATAGTTGAAAAGATATTTTTTTATAAAACTTGACTTGAGCTTGTGGTAACTTTTTTGATGTATATTGTCAATATTATTGAAAAGTAATATTTGTCATCGTGTAATAAAATGTAATAGAATGAAGTTTGTACATGAAATAGATAATCATGTCAACCTTTTACTCGAGTTTTTACGTATTTTATTATATTTCGACAAACTTGCATACATTTAAACAAAACAAAAAGTATTTTTTGCCTCGGAATTCGATAGAAAGAGAGATTTTTTTTTTTTTTTTTTAACTTTTTGTACATAATGTTATTTGTACATTGGCGGGCTTATTGCCAGTTTTATTTTTATAATTCAAGTTACTATGTATTTTTATTGTTATTTTTTTATTTAACTTCTTGTACATAATGTTATTTGTACATTGGCGGGCTTATTGCCAAATGGCAATTTCTTCCAACCAACCAATAAAATGAAAGTTTTATTTTTATAATTCAAGTTACAGAACATATTCAATAGAAAAAAAGATTAAAAAGTTAAAAATATATAAAAATAGAAATAAACGTATTTGTTTATAAATTACCTTAAATCAAAACTATTACTCAATGGGAAAAAGGAAAAAAGCGGAAAGAGGAAAAAGGAAAGGAGGAGAGATTAAGGAAGAGAAAGGAGATGTTTCTTCAGACGTGATTTAAACAGAGACAATGTAGTAACAACTTTGATGGTGGATGGGAGATGATTTCACAGCCGAGCCGCATGGACACTATATGAGTTAGAGAAGAAAGAGGAATTGTGTATGGGTATTAAGAGAGTGCCTTGAGAATGAGAACGAAGAGGTAAACCATGAACTGATAAGCGTTTTAATGTTAAATATATTTTTTCCAATGTAAAATATTAACATCAAAAGTTCACAGTACCTAAGGTATATGTCTTACAAATGTTACTTTTAAGTAAACTCGTTTATTATTTATTTTACTCGCTATCAATTAATAATCTTTTTTTGTTCATTTGTTTATTTTTCCATACATATATTTACATAATTTTTTTATTACAAAAATTCCCTTAAAAAATACATCTTAAAATTAAACACTAACATAATTTGGAAAAAATACCCACATAGACTTCAGCGTCCGAGCGTGGACCATTCCTTTTAAATGATTTGAAAATTTATAGCATATAAATATGGTATGACATAACCATGAAGTAAAATAAAAAACAAACAAGAATAACATATGCTGATAGAACAAAAGACAGGATTTATTTAAAGTATTTCACTATAAAATCTCAATAATAATAGAAAAAAATATAAAATAAAAAAAACTAATGCGTTATACATTTTACTCTCAATTCTGATTTTTTTTAGTGTGTTCATTAAGATGGAAAATACAGTTCTGTGCGTGAAATAAAAACAGAACCTCCGACAAGAGTGGAGGTAAAGTATTGAAATGAAAATAGTTTAAACTGCAATATTTTATTATTCCTGGACTGGCATATAAAGCGTAGAACTGAACGCTGTTTATGTAACAGATGATAGAAATGCGCTTCATTTGGTTTAAAAATGCAATGCGCTATGCACCACTGGGTGCGGAAACAAGAATGATGATGATACGATATGGAAGCTTAAAGAAATTCATATCAAGGAATGGTGAATCGTATAAATAGACAATAAAAAAATTAATTTATGATGGCGGATAGTAAATTAATTTCTCCAAACTGATAATGTGAGCTGACAATGGATTATGCAGCCAACAATTAGTTAAAGATGTTCTCGGACCAAAAAAAATCAACATGCTAAAACACTGACTAACCTGGTGTTGAGACTTCCTTCTTGTCGGCGATCAGCTCACACTGTCAGGGAAATTGGTGATCAGGAACACTTTAGGCACGCAATTTTGATTAGAGGCGGCGGATGATGATAAACGGCGATAAATGATGAAATGTTTGCGGTGTTGTGCGAGTTTATGCGTAGTTATAATATTTTTCACGACCTAAACAGCAAAATGCTTTTATCAATTAAAATAAGCGTGCGTTACATGGCTCGTTGAAAAAGCGAAAGGAAGAACGCGCGAACCAAAACAGTGTATCCAAACCAAAAATACCCCTACTAAGTAGCAGCTTTACAAAACCAGAATTAGCCAGTATATTTTGTGATGTAATTCACCACTTTAATTGAGCCTCCTGGCCTGTTGTGGTGCAAAGATAAATAAATAAATGAATATACTTACAAATGATTCTTCTGGCTTAAATACATCGACACAAATTATCGGCTTAGCCAAGTATTATTATTGAAATATTATGCATCAGTTAATTACTTAAATAATTTATTTGTATTACCACATACCGTATCTTGCTTTTATATGCAGAAAACTTTAGAAACAGAAACAAAAGATTCATAAGAGAGAAAAAAAGTTTTTCTTTTCTTAGGAAGTTTAAATAATTCAACTCAATAGTTCGTATGAGTCCGGGTTAATAATAAATTAACTCGTGGAAATTTTCTCAGATGGAAGTATAATTCTTCATTTAATGTGATAAAGTTTTTATTTCGTAAAGCCTACACAGAAAAACTTCAACTTTTTATCTCAATATTTACTTCAGACGAGTAAAAAAATGATTTGAAAAGTTTACTTAATCATGAAAATAGGCGGTATTTGAAACCAACACAAATTAGATTTTGCGGTATACGTACCAGTTTAAAATGAAAATCGTAAGACGCGTTTTTTTCTTCCACCACTAATAATGTACACGGTACTGAAATGACAAAATGGCCGGTCAAAACAAATTTTAATAAAAGGTTCTACGATGTATGCCAGAAGAACAATTTGCCAATGAATGTTTAGAAATCAAAAATGATAGTTTTCGAAAGCGATGAAAGCATGACTAAATTTAATATAATTGTATAAAAGGATATTTTGAATAAGAAGAAGCATTTGAGTACCTGTGAGTATGTTAATTGGGGATGGAAAAACTGAGGAATATATTGAAAGGAGGGTGAGTGCCGAGAACAGAGTGAATGGTGAACTTTAATTGAATTGTATAAATAAAAAACTTTGTTTTAAGTCCACTGAGTTTATATATTTAACACGACATGTTTCGGACACGCAGTACTGTCCATCTACAGGTGTATTTAAAAACGAGAAAAAGAGTTTTTAAATACACCTGTAGATGGACAGTACTGCGTGTCCGAAACATGTCGTGTTAAATATATAAACTCAGTGGACTTAAAACAAAGTGTTTTATTTATACAATTCAATATGTTATTCCACAATGTTAACGCCGAGTCAATAAATAATATGACTTTAATTGACGTTAGAAAATATTTTTTTGCCGCAGGAGGTAAAATTAGCAGTTTTAAAAAAAAAAAATTTCAATTCAATTGATTTATTTTATATAATACAACTAAACTTAAATTTTATACGTTCATATTATAAAAAGACAAAACAAACATATAGAGACTCTTGTCAAAATAGTAGGAGAATCCTACTCCGGAAAACCCCTTCAGATACACGGAACAGATAAACATTCAGAGCGATGTTGTTCAGCATAGCGGTAGCCCCTCTAACAGGCACAACCATCGGCAGGTTAGTCCTGTATATCGGAATATGAAATACACATTCCTTCTAGTCTCTAAACTGTTGAAGCCAAACATACCCTGGAGAAACTTGGTCGGGTAGAGTAAAGAATGTAGAGATTTCAAATAATCTTTTTTTGGATTTTCTCTCTCATAAGAGAGTACTGCAGTTTATGTGGCCCCCAAACCATCGAGCCACTCTCGAGTCTACTTCGCACCAAAGAGTTGTAAAGAGTTCTTAGTACGCGGGTATTTTCCAAAACCCTGGCAGTACGCAGAACAAATTCTACCATTTTCAATGGATTACCACTGATTGTCTCTATGTGTTCATGAAATGTCAGAGTTCTCACATATCTAACGCCCAGATCCTTAACATTCGATGTTAAAGTTACAAAACTACAAAGTTTCATTAATTATCTCCCAATACATACTTGTATGTCAATAAATACTTACTTTTATTATATTTTTCTCGAAATTCAAATATAAATACCTAAATTCCCCATTACCTACTAAACACTTAACCTTGCCCTTAACCATTGGTTTTTCCCTCAATTATGATTAATGTACATGCTGTAGTTCATAATATTATTTTCATATTCTACTTAAGTACCTTGAATTATATAACTATATAAGGACATTCTATCTATCTAATCTTCACATTCGTTTGAAAATGCCCCAACATGGCAAAACAATTGTCACGAAGTTTTTGTTTTTATATTTTTTATGTTTGTAAAAATAAAATAAAGTGTTCAGTAGACTCAAATCAGTGTTTGATTTCTAATATTATAAGTAATATTATTATTTATTTTGCATAAAAATGTCTGCCTTAAAACAGGTTTTACCTAGTTAGGCAGACTAGACATGACCCAGAGAAATGTATTACCTAATTGTGTATGTAGTAGATACAGTTATTATTAATAATAATAATACCGGAATAAAGCACCCAAGTCCACTTAAGTCATAAAAATGTTTTTTTTAAGTTGAAATCAAAGTCTGAAGACAATATTGTTTTAGTACAAATAACATCAGTTGTCCTAGATATGCCATTTACATATCGTAGGTATACTGGCAAAAAACGTTAACTCGAAAATATGCGGATTCGGTGCAGTTTTGTCATATTAAATTTCATATATCTGTGGTTTTAAAAATCAATTTAAGATTAAGTTGTATACTCGGTATTTTATTTAGGCTAAAAGGTTTAAATAACCTAATTTGTACTAAACATAAAATTAAGAAACGGATAAATTAAAAACATGTTCTTAAATGAGCACTTAACATCTTGCTATATTTCAATAAGATATAAAATAGTATAATTGGAACCAATTTAAATGCTTGATTTCTCAAAACAAGAATTTGAGAGTTAAAAGTTTTTGAGAGTATACCCACGATATATATTATTATTATTAAAAAAACATTATTTTGCATTATGGGTTTTTTTTTCAATAAATATTTGCGATTTTACGATTTACCCAAATATTTAATTCTCTTTGACTCTCTATTAAAAAATGGGAACCAAGTTGGGGTAGACTGGGATTCAAACCACGGATCATGGTCCGTGAGTTCGAGACACTATCCACAGGGCCACAACCCGATTCAATTTTATTTTTTTTATAGATTGAAATTAGCTCATTTGTTTGAAAAGTTATGATGTTTTGGAAATCGCAAAATCACAACGTCTTGTATCCTGAATACTTCGTTCAATGTTACTCCCGTGGTTTATTCTTTAAGGTACAGAATTATGAATGTAGATACAGAGAGTAAAGTAAAAAAATGAAACTCACTTTACGCACAATATGGAAATTCTTGAATAGAATAAATGGAATATAGAGGAAAAGATAAGCGATACTAACCAGCAAGAGAAATATTAAAGCGAATTCCCATGCGAACAATAAACGAGAAAACGCAAGAACGTAACAGCGCATTCCTGTCATTTCCATCTGCGATAGCAAATACCCAGATGCCTTGGAAATGCTCATATCAGAATTTAAGAGGCAATTAAAGACATTTTTCTTTTAATATTTTACTCATTTCGTAGTAAATTTAAAAAGCGTAGATTTTTTTAAAACATGAAACATACGGTATTTTTTTTATTTAATATATATATATGGCCTAAGCTAATAACGACAGTTACATGAAAAAAGATATTGCACATTCGGTGCAGCTAAAAATTCAGGACCCTTTTTTATGTTCATTTTTTAATTGATTCAGAATTAGTTTTTAACGTAAAACTATAGCAAAAACAATAAACAATAATTTTTTTAAACATTTAAAACCTACTGCAAATAGTAATATAGTAAAAAGGCAATTAATGCGAATAAAAACCTTAACTTTTTTAAAGTCCTTTCCTGTAAAATTTTAAAATGAGCTTTATTGCTATTAGTTGCTTCCAAAGTCCGATATAAACAAGAAACCGAACCAAAAAAATATAAAACTACATGAAATATTGCTTTGAAGGGTGGTTTTTCAATGCAATATTTCACTGTCTGTAGATACGCTCCTGAAGCGTTACATTAATTATCTTACCTTCATATAACAAATGGTCAAAATATCCTGCAATTCGTGTAAAAATTCAGTGTTTAATGCACCAATGGACACCAATAGAGGAAAAAATGAGTAAATCACAACACATGTAGCATTATGTGCACTATTTTAGGATTTACAATAAACATATTTTAGTTTTTAACAATTCAGTAATAATTCTAAACTTTATCATCATTATAATTATTTATCTATCCGCAATCAATGGTGCATAAAGCAATGCATTGGTACATTAAGATCAGTCTGTGATCAGTCTTACATTTTAGGTACCAGTCTAGGAACATGAAACATTGCGGTGTAGAACCATCTTTTTCATCAATATTTCGTATCGATCCCCAGGAATTGAACCAGGTATCTCAAGCATGGTAGGCGAATGCGCCAACCACTGCACAACCGTATGTACTTATCACCACTTGATTCCCTTCAGACTGGCGGTAATCGAACCCACGACGCTAGTTTCACAGTTACTAACTGGGTCACGGCACCTGTAGGATATATACAATTTGTAAATTAGTAAGTTGAATCCAGTCCTTGTCTACAAAAATTTAGACAAACTCAAAATATTGTTGATAAATCCACCTGGTCCATGAAGAAGTATAGAAATTGAAAAAAATAACATTTTCAGGCGTTGCCTAGTATGTAGGTGAAATATTTCAATTAGATGAATCTCACCCGCATAAATAAAGGTTTTAGCTTTTTAACTTCACAAACATCAACAGACGAAAGAATTGAAGGAATAAAGATGTTCAAATATGGGCAGAATGGTGAATGTTACACAGTGTGTAGAGTGGCCACTTAAACCAGCCATTGACAGGTCATAAGCCCTGTAGATGCCTAGGCTTCTATATTACCTTCTCTTAAATGTTCATCATCTCTGATGTAATATGTTAATTTGTAAATTAATATTAACTCACACGTTTTTCATTTCTCTAATAAATTACAATAAAGTCTCAACAAAAATGTCTACTGCCAAACTTGAATGTTTTATTACTCGTTAAATAACAAAGAAAAACATACATGTTTTTTTCAGAAAGTAATATGTTTTTCTGTTCTACTTTTCAAAGGGATTAAATATTTCTTGAAAGGTTTTTCTTTCTTCTAATTTCAATCTTCATTTGAAGGAATTTTGTGGTTCTGCACCATTTAAGAGCAGTAAAATTCTAAAATTTAAAATTTATCAATATTATAATTTTTGCTTTACTTATACCTATGGCTTGGTGATTCCTAAAATTAGAATCACATATGGCAGTAGACCGTTGAATTATATTGTACCTTACATTTAAAGTTTTAATTCCTACTGACCTGAGATTAAATAATAAACGTTATCAGAAAAACAATATAGATATCGGCTTCTGAATCAAAAGTTTTATATTAATGTTCTATAAATAATATGTTCAAATTGGATTTATACGTATGTTATTTTTCTCATGATATATTTGAATTTCGTTTGGTTTTTTTCTTTTTTTGATTGAACGGATACAGTCTAACTACTGTTCCTTATTTTGACTGTAATTGTTTATGCAAAAAACATGCACTATCCTGGATTCAAACTAAAGATACGAACCCATGTTTTCTATGCTTTATTTTGTTGCCCTTTAATAATAAGGAATATTTTTGTGTTTTTTAAAATATTTTTTATTTCCTTTTTTAATTACTATAAAAAAATCCATATTATCTTTTACAGAATATTTTATTTTTTCTTTCTTATGTTTCACAAAATATTATAACTGTCCATTATTTATTATAGGAGCAAAAATTCATTAAAATTTTTTTGTAAACCCACGAACAGGCTATGCCTTTGTGGGATTTTTGTTTACTATTAAAATGTATTTCATTGTTAAGTAATTATGCTTTATTTTTTTAAAAGTCTGTTTTATCATTTATGTTTGTTGTAAAAAACCAAAAAAAATAAAAAAAATATTTAAAAAAAGATATTTATTTTTAAGAAAGATTAATTTTTGTATCGGTAAACTTCACCTACAGCCTTCAGCCACAAAAAGTAGCTGGGTAAGGTTTTTTTTATTAATTAGGTGTATTCATTTTTTATTTTTCTTAATATATATTAAAATGTACTTTTACAAATAATAGATAAATAAAAAATTTTAAAAATTGATAAGTCTGCAGCAAATACATGAATCGTGTCTATCCATTATCTGCAGTTCTTTTTACCTGCCAAATAATTTGTGGTTCATCTCCTATGTTTTAAATTAAGTTACTCTCGTTGGGATCTTCTTTATTTTTTGTTATGAAACCGTAACTATAACGTTGCACAAAAATTAAGGTTGCTGGTTTAAAAAAAACCTCATGACTTACTCTCCAAACTGACGAACTGAGGTTTACATTTTTTCTTTCCTAAGACGCACGCTCTGAAAAAGTAGATGAAAGTTTAAAGATAAAAAGCTCGGGTTGTTTCTTAAGTACTGACACGAGGCTGTAGCCCGATTACCGAGAAAGGAAGGGAATGCGGGCAAAACCAATCACGTCTCGATAAGATAGCAAACTTTAACCTTTACATCGAACTGAAGCCGGGGGGAACGAGCGAAGACTTCGCTGCAATTGTTTGAAGACTCCTAAAAACGATCAAAGTTTTGAAATCAAGAGTTTCACTTGTAGATCGACTGTGATTTGTGTCCTAGAAAGAAAATCTTGTGTAACTTTACACGATTCTGAATTGGATCATTGATCGTGAACAATTTATTTCCTTTTAAACTAGTCTGATAAATAATTGCAAGTTTAAACATATGCTTATAAAAGAAAAATCATCGATTACACATAATAGCTATCAATTAACAAAGTACAGATATGTGAAAAAATAAAACAGTTTAACTATTGTAGTGAAGTGTGAAATTTATAGTTTCCGAGTTTCGAAAACATAAAAGTTTTATTGTTATTAATGACGTTTATTGTTGCTGTTAGAAATTTTTCAACTAAAACTTTATTTTCACTTTTTTTTTATCAGGGAATTCGTTCTACTTAAAAAAAATCGTAAGTTTAATTTTTTTTTGTTTTAAATTTTATTTGATAACGGCAAATAAATTATATATATATTGAGTACAGGGACACAACCAGGAACGACCCATGCCTGAGAACTTGCCCCGACTCGCAAGAAAACCAGAATTGTATTATTCGTAAATTTTGTACATTATGGATATTTTTGCTTTAGTACCTCGTATTGTAGATGCTTTTGAAAAAAATATTTAAAAAATACAACAGTTTTCAATGATAAAATCAGTTAATTTTTTTAAAAATCACTAGCTAATCACATACGAGGCCACATTAAACAACTGACGTTTTACATACAAAAAAAGGGTTTTGTTTGATTAGTAATCAATGATTTAGTTGAATAGGACACTGACATGAGATAATTTTACAAAAAAAAACAAAAATAATAAAACTGCTTTTTATTCAACCGCTTTTTTTTTCTACCCGCCGGTTTCAAAACTATACAAGCGTATTTATTATTTGAGTATTATACCTTGATAAAGAAGCTTGTGTAGATTTAAATCCGTTCGTAAAAATAAGTGGTTGAAAACAAAATTGTTTCATGTTTATTTTACCATAATGAATAACCACAAAGTTATTGCTTCATTGTAAACTTAATAACCTGGATTTAATAAAAATAAAAAAAGTAAAATATGCATAAATAAATTGCTAATAGAGCAAGATGCTCGTTAAAAATTATAAAAAATATTCCCTTTCTACAAGAATCGACAAATACAGCATGGATGGACGGAGCGGGTTTTATATTATGTTTTATAAGTTTTGGTAAAATTATAAAATACTTCGGGTTATTTTTTTTATGAAGGTAATTTATAAAACTTTTTTTTTCCGGTGAAGGAATAATGGTTTTGTACTGCATAAATACATTATAAATCAAACAGAAAACTTATTTTTTCGGACTTTACAAAAATGGTGGATCTTTTTTTCGGAAAATAGACTTGATTCTTTTGTTTCGTTGGCAGCATTCTGATTAAATGAAACTCGAAAGAATTCATTAGTTAAGTCAACCTTGAGAAATAAGCTTGTTTAGCTTTGAACCGGTCGTTGAAAAAAAAACAAACACAACTGTGGTTATAAAAAAGTGTTTTTTTTTATGTCATTAAGTTCATAATACTTAAAATGCATGCAAAAATAGGATCTATTCAAATTCATAATCTTTGTTATGTAAAGGTTATTAAATTTAACATACTACAACAGAGATGTAGAACCTTTAAGAAAAAGTAATATAGAAGTCTAGGCATCTACATGGCTTATGACCTGTCAATGGCTGGTTTAAGTGGCCACTTTACATACTGTCTAACATTC
Organism: Micrasema longulum; assembly: GCF_059751315.1. Classification (NCBI taxonomy): domain Eukaryota; kingdom Metazoa; phylum Arthropoda; class Insecta; order Trichoptera; family Brachycentridae; genus Micrasema; species Micrasema longulum. The sequence continues at coordinate 548,470 of NW_028278185.1, read as the reverse complement.
ACCATACTGCCCATATTTGAACATCTATATCCTTCAATCCTTTCCTCTGTTCAAGATTTCTGAAGCCACTTAAACCAGCCATTGACAGGTCATAAGCCCTGTAGATACGGAGATAATTTAATAAGGAAATATTTCTTTTTGCACCACAACAGGCCAGGAGGCCCAATTACAGTGGTGAATTACATCACGGTATACCCAGGCTTCAGAAAAATTACAAAAAATATTTTTTTTGTTCTCACCGGGAATCGAACCCGGAACCTTATGTGTGTGAGTCAAGCGTCTTGACCACTACACCACGGAGGCCGTCGGAGATATGTGAATGTTACATAGTGTGTAAAATGGCCACTTAAACCAGCCATTGACAGGTCATAAGCCATGTAGATGCCTAGACTTCTATATTACCTTCTCTTAAATGTTCTACATGTATGTTATGATATGTTAATATAAACAGCTCCCAGGGAGTTAAATCCAGTCCTTGTCTACAAACATTTGGACAAATTCAAAATATTGCTGTTAAATTTACTTACATAAAATCATGTTGTAATGATCACCAATGATGTAATTTGATTTGATGATCCTAGATCTGAAAGCTTTGACCATATCAAGTTAAAACCGATATAGAGAATTATGTGTTATCCCAGATCAGTATATATTATGTACTATGCTATGAGCACATGAGATACGTAGATCGCTTGTCAATATGTTTTGTATGGTAATTAATCCTATTGTAATAGCAAAGCCGTCTATTCGCCTTACCTATGTTCGTCTGGCTATAATATATAGTTAGCCTCAACATTTAGCCATACGCGGAATTATGCACTAATAGGTATGTAATTAACATCATTATCATACGCTATCCGCACCCCATGGTGCATAGGGCACTTCATACGTGCAAGCCTATATCGAATTATTATTATTGCGGATAACTTACAAAGCGCCATTTTTGTGAAAATTGTCACAAGGGCGTTATACAATACATCGGCAGTCAGATGGCAGAAAAGAACATTTGTATTTTTGTCTATGTTTTAGTTTTAAAAAGTTTTAATTAATATTTCAGTAAATACACCGAGAAAAAAAAAATCAGCGTTATTTAGAATTGTAGTTTATTATTGAAAAGCAACACTAAAATATTTTAGCTTCTGGATTAAAGTCTTGAAATTGAGACGTATTTCAGCTCTCCTGAACATTTTTGAAAATTACAGATGGTCCCTTCTGCCATCTGACTACCGGCATATCTCAACGCGTCTTGCAGCTACAGTGCACGTGGATGGTTGAGATTGTAGTTCCTTTTTTCCTACTATAATATAATTTAATAACCGATTGTGTTTCCGTATAATTATTATTTTATTTTATTGGGTAAACAAACAGCGTGTACACAAATATTGAATATTTTTTTGTACATTAGTACTCATGCAAAAAATTGTTTACACTTTATACAAAATTTAAATAATGTAAAATATAACTAATGTAAAAGATAGGAATTGTAAAATATGTATATGATAATAAAATTAACTAAATATCTGCTTTTCTCAATATTTCTTCGATTTTTGACCTAAATTTACATACATTGTCTTAAAAAATATTATCCTTGGTAAATCTATTGTTATATTGGTCGCATGTTCTAGGTATTGTAGATTGTTTTAAATAGTTTGTTGTCGCGTCACCTGTGTAAAATAGAAGAGTTTGTCTAGTCGGTCTAGATGGCACACGGAATGGAAGTCTTTTAAGTAGATTAGGAGAATCAATTTTTTAATTAAGTAATTTGTATGAAAAAAACTAGTCTAACATTATTCTTGGATTTTTAAGAGAGTTTATTACATGGTACTGCATACTTTCGGGATAATTAGAGAAGATAAGGTTAAACCGGTAGTCGATCTGTTTCAAGAGTTTTTGGTTCGGATTTATGTCAAGCCATTTCTTCCTTTGATTCCGGTAGTCCTTGTTTTGAATCTCAACGTACATCCTATCTGACAGCTAGTCAAAAAGGCAACACGAACGACAACACAACAAATAGTAAAACTGGACCGCGAGCGTGACATCAATCGAACAACCCGTGGTGGCGAAAATATAAACGACAGTGAAGTGGTTTTATGAAATCAAAACAGTGCTGTTCTGCACCAGTGCCAAAGGGAGAAAACCGTAAGTCCTTGTCCTTTCATTTATTCCAGTATTGATACTTTTAAACATAACGTCAAATAGTTTACATAAAATCAAACGTCCCCATTTTCGAACACGTATATCGTGAAAAGGCAGACCTTGCTTTAGAGTCCCAGAGTCGGAAAAATTAACTATCCAACAGATTGGAACTAGATAACATCTTGTCTTGCAGCTACTCCCTCATTGTTCCCAAACTAAGGACCACATCGGCTCTGCGTTACCACTATTGTAATGGATTAAAACTATACAACCAACTTCCTACATCAATTTAGGAATTTCCAAGGAATTAACTTAATAAAGGAATTTACTGTGATAAAACATACCAACTTCTGCAACGGGTAGATTCCATAAAATACCTTGGTGTTATCATTGATAGGAGTTTCCGATGGTAGGCTCAAGTTCAGTCACTAGACTCTAGGTTGAGAAAGCTGTGCCATCTATTCTGCTCTCATAGAGACATTCTTGATATTTGCACTCTCAGAAGTTTGCATTTGGCTCTGTTTAATTCACTTCAACCTATGGAATAGCTGGCATAATTTCACAGAAATTATTATTGTGAATAATATTCCGGCGCCCTCCAACATACTTTTCAGAACAGTTGTTCCAAAACATGAAGGTGCTGGATATGAGACAACTGTACCTAAAAAAAGCACTTCTGGTTAAATAATAAGGAGAGGTTTCAGCAAAATATCTTGATATTTTACGACATTTACATTTAACGAACGTCTTGCCGCTACAAAGCGCATTGACGAAAGGCATGATATAAAAAATATGCATTGAGCCGAGTAGTCAGTTAGTCACGCGTCTGTAACAGAAAGGTGAGGTGATCAGTCTTATGCTTCGGGTGCCAGTTCAGGAACGTGAAATATTTCAGTGTAGAATCACGTTTAAAAAAATACATGTTTTATGTCGTCCTTCTCAAGCATCGAACCTGGGACTTCGAGAATGGTAGGCAAATGCGCCAACACTTCACTTTTAGGCAGTGGCGAACGGTGATTTTATTTGCAGGTAAGCTTTAAAAAATAGCATTAAATTATGTACCTACATAGTAGGTACATAATTTTAAGGTAAGTATATTTATTGATTTATTCATTCAAAATTACACTGGTTTAAAAACTAATGCACTTATTAAGGCTTTTTAGGCTATACCCGTGTAAAGCCACAATAAATCGTAGGCAACTGAAATGGCTCAAAATTAGACAGCGGAGAGACTATCACTCCCTCTCACTTCTGTTCAATGAACTTCATAGTCCTAACGCTTCTATATACCTGCGTGAAAAATTTTAACGCTTATCAGTTCATGGTTTACCTCTTCGTTCTTATTTTCAAGGCACTCTCTTAATATCCATCCACAATTCCTCTTTCTCCTCTAACTCATATTGTGTCCATGCGGCTCGACTGTGGAATCATCTCCCATCCACCATCAAAGATGTTACTACATTATTTCTGTTTAAATCACGTCCGAAGAAACATCTCCTTTCTCTTCCTTAATCTCTCCTCCTTTCTTTTTTCCTTTTTCCCATTGAGTAATAGTTTTGATTTAAGGTAATTTATAAACAAATACGTTTATTTCTATTTTTATATATTTTTAACTTTTTAATCTTTTTTTTCTATTGAATATGTTCTGTAACTTGAATTTTAAAATAAAACTTTTATTTTATTGGTTGGTTGGAAGAAATTGCCATTTGGCAATAAGTCCGCCAATGTACAAATAACATTATGTACAAAAAATTAAATAAAAAAATAACAATAAAAATACATAGTAACATTAATTATATTAAATAATAATGACATGTGATGCAATAGAATAACAATCTAGAAAAATAGAAGTGATAAATAATAAAATTTCGAAGAATTCAATGCAAAAAAGATAATCAGAAATAATTTTTAGTATATAAATTGTACAAATTAAGAATCACACATAATCAAATAAACAAAATAATTGTATCATTAAAATCAACAAAATAATAGTAAAATATAGTAGTAATAAAAATATTAAAAAAAACAAAATCATGGAGTATCATAGAAATCAACAGAAAAAGAATATATATATAAAAACATAATTGAGATATTTTTTTTAGAAACTCACTCAAAACTATAGTAAGAAATATATGAAATAGAAGCAACAAATCATATGCCAAATATTAGTAGGTAGGTACTTAATTAAATAATACCAAAATACATAATGAAAAAACATAAAAATATCAAGATGCATATATAAAAAGCAAATAAAAGTAAAAGTATGGACGGAAAGCAGATTTGTAAATTTTTGCTAAATGCTAATCTCGAACTTTAACAAAATTGACAACCTCGTCCCTAGTTATAGTGGTTCTGTGTGATAAAACAATACTCATCTATGAAATCAACTCAAACGACGTAACTTCGTGATATATTATCCGTTAATTTAACACATAACTTAAATAAAAGTTTATAAAAAATAGCACAATGAATTCAGTAAGTATTAGGTATTCTCATTACGATTGAAATGTCAACTGGCCGATTGGTTCTAGAAATGAATAAAGCCAAAAATAGCCGCATCGAGCGCCACATGTGTTGCGGGTCATTTGTCAAAAGTATCATCCCAAAAAACAATAGTCCTTATGAAATACTGTTTTCTAAATCAAGAATCTTAAAAGAATTTGTGTAAATTGCAAGGTTACTTAAGGAGAAAAATCCCGCAACTGGATTTAATATGTTCAAAATATAGTACACTTATTTGTGTGAAAAAATAAGCTGTAGTAATCGGCTTGGCTCATAGGTGGCGCTGAGTGCGCTTAATTAATATTTTTATATTTGGAGAACAATACAAATGGTGACAATGTTTGTTTGTTTTTCTGTAAATAAAGTTACCGTAAAGCATTATTACGGATAGTCAAATATAATAATAAGCTGCGCATAATTGCTTTAATACACGGTTCGCCCCTGCTATAAGGTGGACTTGTCTTTCCTGAATCTTTTTTCGAGGATTTTTACATTGTGAAGCTATTGAGTTGAAAAAACTGCTCGAAGGTACAGGTTTTATTTTACAAGCAGAATTGTGTGATGGATGTATAATTACCATTAAACGCTTATCCTTATTAAATGGTGCATAGGGCACTGCATTTGTAAAGAAACGCAGGGTATCTCAATTATATGTCACATAAAGGTAGAGTGATCAGTTTTGCGCCTCAGGTGCCAGTCCCGGCAAGTAAAATATTGCAGTGAATAACCACCTTATAAACAAATACTTCCTGTTAACCTTCACAGAAATTGAACCCGGGACCTCAAGCATTTTAATAATACTCGTATATGTGCCAAAAAAATTCCTCGTCTTTCTCGCCTGCAATGACATTAGCCAAAATGAATTACTTAGGGTTGTAAAAATATTCGAAGGTAAATATTCTGCCAGTATAAAGCATACTTTGCTATAGAGTTTCAAGGGCGCTTTAAACACCTCTGAAAATCTCCCCGACTAACGACGCTGCTTTTGTCCTTTGCTTATACCCTGTCTCCGAAATACCGCCAAATTTCCAAACAGTTCCGCTTACGGTCAAGTAAGGTCAACGTTATTTTGCTGCCATGGAATTTTTACCCACAGGCATGTCGGTAATGCAGATTACTACCATACCGACACGAGGCATATTTACCCAAATTTAGAACGACGGCATTTTTGTGACTCTTACGGTAATGGGACGTTATTTTAGCATACGAGAGTATACAAATGCGTGAAATATGACATAATTTAGAAATATTGTTCGCCAAATTTGTTGGTTGGCTTGGAAACTTTGGATTTTTTGGGCTTCGACGGGTGATTTATCGGCCATGAAAGAAAAATACAAAAATAAAAAAATGTACAACGGGTTTTTCATGAATAATTTATTAAAATTCAAAGTTTTCAACAAAAATAGAGAATATCTGAGTAGGGAAATGTTTAAACAGGAGTTTTTTTTTATTATTTGCAAGTTTTAGTGGCCACTTTGCAAAGCGTATCTATGTTTGACTTATATGTTTCTTCAATTCTGTCACAAGAAGATTTTGTTAACGTAAATGATATTTTATTTATTTATTTATACACGGCATATCTGCCATTAACATATATGTGGTATAAAGAGTGCTTAAAAATAAAAAAAATAAAAATCGAGTGTTAAATATTAATAAACTCGTACTATACACATTATTAATTACTTGAAATACATATATATTGAAATAATACAACAACAATATACATTATACAATCAAATTATTACTATTCCAACCCAATCTCCTGAAGTTGATTTGCTCTTTTTGATTTTATTTTTTAAGTTAGGCAGAGATAAACTAAATATATTAAAATATGATCCATATTCATTCCCGGTATTCTGTTATCTAAAAATAGGTGAGTTATATTGAGCTACCGTTCGAGAATTTCGACGATAAAATATTGTAGATGTTTGGCTTAACCTAGGTGGTACATAAAATGAAATTAATTTCAGTAGATCAAACATTGGTTTTATTATTTTATATAAAGTCGTAAGACCGGTCGATTTTCTTTGTTCTTGCAATTTTGTTAATTTAAGAGAGTCTAAATTTTTGTTATAATTAAATTGATCACTAGGAAAACTTATTTTAAAATTAATACATGTAAGAAACTTTTTCTGAATTCTCTCAATAGAATCTGAGAAAGTGATTTGATAAGGTGACCATATTGGAGAATTATAATCTAGTTGGCTTCTAACTATAGATGTGTAAAGATATTTTAATGTGTTTATATTATTAAAGTCTTTTCCGGTTCTAAGTACAATTCCTAATAATTTTACAGCTTTGTTAGATATTTTAATAATGTGCTCTTTAAATAATAATAAAAATAATAATAAACCCGTAAGCGTAGCAGATTAAAATGCTCGGAAGTTAACTTAACTATGGATGGTGGAATGTACAAGGAGCTCGAAACCGCCTAGTAATTTATGGGACAACTAGTGTCATACTCGTCTAAAACGAAATGACGATTACTCAACGATGTCCGTATAGCGCAACTTCGAAGAAAATGTTGTAAATTTCAAAACGTATACTACAATACCACTTTTATTCAAGGATATGTTCCTGAAAACACCTACAGGCATATAGGTAGAGACAAATTTGTTAAAGCTTGGTAGATTGGGATAAAAGTGTTAAGTTTATTGTCTCGTAGCACCTACATGTATTTTTCTCTACGGAGCTTTGTAAGGTCGGTGAGGCTAATTGACGATGAAGGCTTATCGGCAAAAGCACTTGCCCCACACTTCTTATTTTGCAAGGCCCAGCTGTGATCTGAGAAACCTGTTGTGAACTTTACCCTGGAGCTTTTTCATGCATTAACAATAACCTTACAATACTTAACATAAATGTTGCGTCACTTGGATTACTGGCAAAAGTATATGAATATTTATTTTGTATACGGAATATTTTATACCATACAGATAAAATTTTATATATTCTCTATCGTCCTTGGCAACACATAGTAAAAGTATATATTTTTTTCCAACCCTGTAAATGATTTTTTTCACTGGAAATACTATTTTAACATATCTTTAGTATATTCTTCTACTGTAGAAGCAACTCTAACTCATATAGTGTCCATGCAGCTCGACTGTGAAATTATCTTCCATCCACCATCAAAGATGTTACTTCATTATCTCTGTTTAAATCACGTCTGAAGAAATATCTCCTTTTTCTTCCTTAATCTCTCCTCCTTTCCTTTTTCATTTTTTTTCCCTTTTTCCATTGAGTAAAAGTTTTGATTTAAGGTTATTTATAAACAAATACGTGAATTGATATTTTTAAATATCTTTTTTTTCAATTAAAAATGTTCTGTAACTTGAATTGTAAAAATAAATATTTTATTTTATTGGTTGGTTGGAAAAAATTGCCATTAGGCAATAAGTCCGCCATTGTACAAATAAAATTATGTACAAAAAGTTGAATAAATAAATAAATAAAAGTAAAAGCAACAGATAGCATTTTCTCCTCAAATTTTAATTGTATTTTTTTATGTCAAAAATCCTCGAGTTTAAATTACTCAAAATGGCGCTTAGTTATGCAACTTTTTGTATTTTATAAAAAATAATTGATTTGTGAAAAAATTTGAATAAATAAACTCAGTGAAAGATTATCTATCATAAAATAATTTTGTTTTAAAAATTTAAATCGTCATTTAAATCTCTGTAAAATTATTTATTCAATAAAAAATACAGTAAAATATTAATAGAATTTCATAAGCAGAAAAAAATTTTTTTTTGACAGTTTCGTCTTAATTTTACCACCCTCATGATTCGTAAAAAAGGTGGCTATGTTTCTATTGAGCCTCAAGAGATCAAATTTAGTTTAAATTGCACAAATTTCCATATTGGTAAAACTTCTCGTTCACTAAACAATATAATTAAAGAACATTTAAAATGTCTCAATAATAATCTCAGAATTCGGTTATCATCTTATTACTAAAAACCAGTCAATAAAACGCAATAGAAATTTGATATAATAATAAAAATAGCCTTAATTTATCTCAAACCTTAATTTAATTTAAAAAATTTATTTCCACTTACTATTATATCACACACACCTGAATACTTATTCCAACACAAATACACACCCTCACAACTCTACACTTACTCTAAAACAAATACACACAAACACACCCTTTTGTTGTACCACAATTTCAAATGTATGATTTTTTTAAAGAAACTTCGTTGGTTTGTTTAAAAAGCTTATCTTTATTTTATTATTTAATTATTGTTGACTGCTTGATTCTGTCAAAATAATAAAATCTTGGAAGACCGTAAAAAGTAGAGCTATCAACCAAAAACTCCTTCATGAAATTGTCAAAAAAATATCTCATTCATATCAAATACGTAAAATAATCAGATGTTTTGTAAAAAAATAGAAACCTCGCTTTTAGAACGATGGTCCCAATTAACCGATGATGCATCTATTGAAGTATGAATTTCGAAATTACATGAATTATGAACTAACGTAGGTTTAAAAATTCACGCGATATCAAATAAAACCGGCCTTAGACATGATAAAAACGTGCGAAATTCTTTTTATTTCGGGGGCGTACGAATTCTCGGAATATTTTCCAAAGGAAAGAGAATCAGCAGTGCTATACTCCATATATATAGGCGATGCTTGACGTGACGTGTCTTATTAGCTTGTCTTCTAAGAGGAAAGAAAGCTCTCATGCCTTCACCTTTCACATGTCACTATCTTTAGCGAGTAAATGGGTAAAATATATAGTTAAGACTTCTAACATTTCTGCACAAAAATACGCTTATTCTTTTTATGTGACGCGAAAGACGTGAATTTTGACACATCTATTATTCAGGCGCGCTGTTCAAACACAGACACTTAATTATTTTAACTGTATTTTACTCAAACGTAATTTTATTAAGACAAGCTGTTTCTTTCCTCTTAAAGTGCACAAACATACATTTTTTTTTAACGCTGCGCTGCGTCTATGATAGTCTTAAATTTAAATATTGTTTCTTTTATATCTGATATAATCACGTTGTTTCGTTGGTTTAAAAATAAAAATATTTTCCATACACTTGCTTTATACAAAACACTGAGTGCCGATTGCGACACGGCACAAACTGTTTTTTACGAATGTATTTTTTTACATAATACGTTGTTTACCCTGAAGACGGCTCCTGCAACTGTAGCTGAAACGTCGGGATGAATCCAACCCACACGAAATCATAAAAAAAAAACATTATTCTCTTTATGCACCTCCTGGTGAATAGGGCACTGCATTAGTACATCAATCGCAGCGTAAAAAAATTAAAAGCGTACTTTACGCTTGAATAATTAACATTCAAAGAGATGTTTAAACGAATAGTTTTTAACAAAGGTTATTTCCCTACTGTGTATATTTATTTTACTGTAAATATTTAGCAAACCGAAAATAAACTAATGAGTTTGTTTTACAGTTTTAACATGATTTTTGTCTCAAATAACATATTCCTATAGAAGAAATTAACAACACATCTTTGATAAATTCTTCTAATGAATTTACTTTGGAGGATTGCTCGATGATAACAGATCAAACATTTGTATATAAAATCATTCATTATCAATTCGATTATTGCAAGCTCCAGGATTAAATAAACATTAACATGACGACACGCAGAACCAGACAAAATGCTCTTGATATAATAAATTATTTTAGCCTTTCTCAGATCAACTATCTTTGTCATTCACCTATTTCGCGTATACACAGACTAGGGAATAAAAATGTCCTCTTATATTGCCATTTTAAACTCGAGTCTCCGTAAATTCAAATCATCTCTGTGTAAATATTTTATGACCCACTATACTACCAATTTTTTAAAGGCGCTTGTTCTAACGAACCACTTATAACATGTATTTTATGTGCATAATATACAGCCTTTTTTTATATACTGATATATGTATATTTGTTGTTACTTGATTCATTATACGAAAATATTTTATTTGTGAAAGGCACTTGTGCCGTCCATCAATAACGCTTTAACAACAAAATGTGCCTTTGCAATGTAGGTAATATAAGCCCCTGAAATAAAATTATACTCTTACTTATTCACCATGTTCAACCACCATAAGCAATTTAAAAAAAAAAAAAGAAATATTTAAAAGTTCTGACTGCTGACGTAAAATTATGTTTACTTTCGTAAATGTGTTTATAGAGAAATAAGAATTCCATCTCGTTGAGCGTAAATGAAGTACATATTCGTATGATGGTTTTCTGTCTAGCTGAAATGGTCAGATAACGACTGGCCAGTGGCTAAATGGAGGCTTTACAAATCGTTAACATTCATTAGTAGCTTTGCCTAAAGGATACCGTTAGATCAAGGAATCAATTCAGCTTAAATCGTTTTACCGAGTTGAGGTTGATTGCAAAACTAACTGTACTAATCGACTGTCAAAAAACAACAACGAAAATATTTGGGCGAGTTTTATCTCGTAAAAATCGTGAAATTATGACTAATTAACTAACAAAAGTATTAAATCATATTGATAATTGTGAAACATTTTGATATGAATTACGAATTTCATTTTACGAATTTATTTAGTATATTTAAGGCCATAGCTAATAATAACACTTAAATGAAGACAAATTAACACAAAAGTTAAAAAACAGAAAATACTCGTAGATATATGTAGCAAAGAAAAATATGACAAAATATAGTTCTGTCCAGCATATAAAAAGAATACTATCCATACGACTTCGAGCTAAGCTATGCAAATCTTTTTTCATTCTGTACTGTTTTAGTAGCGAAGAGATTAAAAACAGTATCAAAAAAAGTGTTTGTTGATTATTTTCTATATATTTTGTTATCAAAAAAGACTTGATTTACTTGTATTGAATAATTTAAAACTTTTATTTTATTGATATTTTTAAGGTTTTTTAAATATTTTATGTAAACATTATTATATTGGGTTACCAAAATTTTTAAAGAGAGAAATCCCTGCAAAAAAACTGCTTTTGCAGTTTGGCGGAAAATGACCAATTTACTTATTTTAGACATTGGAGTATGAAAACAGAAGATGCTTTCAGAAGATTTGATAAGCATATCAAGTTTCGACCTTTAATGGGACGGTTGGCAACATAAAAAGAAATCGATTGCAAAGAAAGTCATTTTTTAGTGTAAACGTTTATATTAATGCATTTTAGAAGAATTTTAGAGAATTTATTGAATGGGTAATGGCGATTTTGCAGTATTGTTTTAAATATTTATATTGATTAAATACCAAATTATAATACTTTGATAGCATCTTGCCAACGTCAATTTTGTAATCACCTTTTTTGCCTAGTAAAAAAAGACAATGATACAATGATATAATGAGCAATATATAGTTATTATTTTTGATCTTATTGTATTATTTATGCATCATAATATTATATAATTCATAAACATGTACCTTAATATGAATTATATAAACGGTGTGTACCCGGTGGCACGTTGCACGAAATAATCAGAGAACAAGATTTTTTGCTGTTTCTAAAACATAATAAATTTTAAGCCTAATGAGATAATTTTAATCTATAAAGAACTTTCAACGGAAAATTATAATTATTCTGATAATAATTGTACATATTAAAATAGCGTTTTTAATGTTTTTTTCATTAAAACAAATTGGAATACAGATTTTTATTTCAACTTAACACTTTGTATCCCGGAGCCGTGTAAACACGTGATTATATAACCATGCGTTGTGTCCCGGTCCCGTGTTTTCACGTGGTTTACCAGCTGTCTAAAAAATTGCATTTTATTGACATCTAGTGACTTTTATTAGTACTTTTTTGTTGCTGGTAAACCACGTGAAAACACGGGACCGGGACACAACGCATGGTTATTATAATCACGTGTTTACACAGATCCGGGATACAAAGCACCAAAAAAAGGAGTGAGGCATTGTATATGTGCGAACATTGCAATGCGTAATGTGGCTCTCCATAAAGGCCAATGGTGGCAAAACTATCATACAAAAATAATTTATTTCATTTTTTCAAATAAATTAGAGAAATTTCAATTGATTTAATCTAGAATTTTCATAATCATGACACTTTTAAGAAACCCTTCACAAAGCATGAAATTTCACAAAAATGGGCCGGGCACGGGGTAAATTCTATGTGTATTTGGACGGTACTCAAAGTGTTAAAAAGGCATTTTTATGTCGAAAGTGGACATAAGTGTTTTATTTAGTATATAATTGCTTCTTGCGATAATTTATGCATTTTTAATTTCATAACGGCAAAAAATAGACTCCCGTTTTTTATTTCTGTACCTTAGAGGACTAGCGCGAATTGAACAAAATATTAAAATTTGACTTTGAAATTATCAATTTAACAGTAACTTTTCTAAACAATATTGAGTTTTTAATGTTAAAACAATGGTGTGATATTTAATTAAACAGCGTTTTCTTTATTTTCACCAACCTGTTTCTGCTTAAACAAATTTCAAGGTAGAACAAATAGACAAGAGAGAGTTGTCTTTTGCTTAAATCTCCGAGAGCTATTCGTAATTCATTCCCTTGGGACCTCATACAGGCATCAGGCTTCAGGCTTCTGGGGTGATTAAAGATCCTATCGAGTGGAAACTCATTGATTTTTCGCATTTCCTTTTTCAGCCCACACCCTTCTTGTTCCCGCAAGTGCACTCCCGATGTGAAATCTCAGTCGTTTCAGACTATTTGTTACCGTAGACCAGTCCATTGATTGAAGAATTGTGAAGTGTAGGTGCTGGGGTCCTAAATAATTCGATCAAAGGGGAAACAAAAAGAACAGCTATTTTTTAACATTATTTAATGAGTTCAAGTTAAGTGGCTTTTACAGCTCTTCAGTCGTTGCGGAGTTAAAGATCTCAATTAAAAACCAATCACTGGATTAATGGAACTTAAATAACGAAAAAGTTTTGATTTAAATTTGTATTAAAAAAATTGAGCAGCCAGCGGAATGTTTGTAATGGTCGATAGAATATCAACACCTTTCTTTACTACATCCGCTTCTATGTGGAGCATGTGGACATCACCATTTCTCATCATTGTGGATTCATCTCATTGTTTCTTTGAATCCCTTAAAATATGTATGAGTGTAATTATGTTTTTCCTTTTTAAAAAAATGTCATTATTTTATTTTATTTTTACAAATAATCATGTTTTTCATTCTTTATTTTAATTCTTAACTTTTAATTACTTTTATAAATTTTCTTCATTTTTTTTACTTTAATTTTAATTTTTAAACAACTTCTATTTATGTTTATTTTCCTTCTCTTTTTTGTACTTTAGTTAATAACCTTACATATAATTATAATATAATATGGAAACTTCACTGGTCCATTAGAGTTAAGTCTAACTGTGTAAAATATAAAACAATGTAACTGTACTGTATATTTCTTAAATGAAAAGAAAATAAAAATAAATAAATAAAATCACCAAATGCCGTCAGGGCCCCGATTACAATGGAAAGTTAACAGAGTTATCTTTGACTGTCTATAAAGAAAAACCGATATTTGTGTACGAAAATGAATATATTTGCGTGGACATTCAAATAATCTTCGTCGGTTACCTATAATTGAAAATATTTAGTAGCAAAAAATGTATGCATATTCTCATCTTTAGATGATTTTCGTACTCTTCAGGCGTATATAATAAACTTATCCGAATGGGGAAGACGTCATAAATTATTGTTTAATATTTCAAAATGCTCAGTTATGTCTTTCACCAGGGCCCACAAAACGTTTTTTCTTCTGCTATAGAAAGAATGACCAGAATCTTAGGCGGACTTCGAAGGTTAAAGATTTAAGCATCACTTTTATGAGTTCTGTGACTTTTCATGATCCGATCGAAACAGTTTGTAGAAGTTAGAATTCATTTTGTGTACTATACACGAGAACTGAGAATTCTTTATAACTTGTTGGTGCGAAGTTGACTCGAGAGTTGCTTGATGATTTGGGGACCGTGTGAGTTGAAGTACTCTCTTATGGTGGAGAGGGTTCAGAAGAAATTTATTCGGTTTCTCTACATGAGAGGGTGCGGATATTATCCATGGCTTTATCCCACTGAGTTTCTCTAGTATATGCTTGGTTACAGCAGTTTGAAGACCAGAAGAAATGTGTATTTAACTACGCACTTCTTTCAATTGTTGCGCGGTATTATTAACAGCCCTGAAATTATGCGGAGCATTGGCTTTTATGTTCCGGATAATTACCTTAGACAACGTCAGCATAGATTGTTTCACATTCCAATAAATATGACCAACTTGCCAATGGTTATGCCTGTTGGGAAAACTATCTCTATGTTGAACAGTATTACTTTGGACATTGATATATTTCACGTCTCTGAGGGAGTTTTTTGATACAAGATTCTCTTACTTTTTTACACATTATTCTCTGGATATTATGTATACTTATGTGTTATTTTTATATAAACCTAATTATAACTTATTATTTTATTTATTTTTATATGTATGAATAAGTATATTTTATTTTGTAATACACAAAAAAATTAAATTGAAAAATTTTCATACTGAAAACTTAATTTTACTTTGTAGATAAAATAGAAGATAAATGTTAATTTCTCATTGTAATCAGGAGATCCTATCGCTAGCCAGGAATCTTGCCTTTTCCCAAGTCAATCTTGCGTCCTTCATTCCGAATAAAATGTCAACAATTACTTTTCCAATGTGAAAACATTCTCTTTTTCATTTTTTTCTTTTCCTCAAAAAACACTTTTGTTAAATATTTTTATTTTTAATTTATTTTTGCACCACAACAGGCCAGGAGGCCCAATTACAGTGGTTAATTACATAAAAAAACACCCAGGCTTGAGAAAAATCACATTAATTTTTTGTGTTCTCACCGGGAATCGAACCCGGAACCTTCCGTGTGTGAGTCAAGTGTCTTGACCACTACACCACGGAGGCCACAAAACAATTGCAAAAGACCAACGAATTGAAAAAATAAATTAGTTGACTTTGGAATGACTTAAGTATGAACTTAGTAGTATGGCTTTAGTTTGAATCGGATTGTGGTCCTGTGGCTAGTGTCTTGGACTCATAGACCAAAGGCATGTGGTTCGAATTCCACTCTACCCCAACCTTATTCCATTTTCTAATGGTGAGTTATTTACAACTCGTTGAAAATGGCCCTCAAAATTAAATATTTATGTAAATCATAAGAACGCAAATATTTTTTTTACAAAAAAAATATAAAATAATGTCGGACAATAACAGATCAACAGATCTTAACGTAGAGGAAGAAGAAAAAAAGAATAAATGTTATTTTGATTTTGAATTATTTTTGCACCACAACAGGCCAGGAGGTCCAATAACAGTGGTGAATTACATCACAGAATCACATTTTAAATTTTTGTGTTCTCACCGGGAATCGAACCCGGAACCTTCCGTGCGTGAGTCAAGCGTCTTGACTTCTTCACTACGGAGGCCGCCGTAATGTATTCAACCACAAATTTGGGGCTTTAGCAAGACAGAAGTTGTTTCACAGCGAATGAAGGTTTCATCATGCTTAGATCCGCTTAATAAAGTTATTCATTTTGAAAGGTAAGATAAGGTACAGAGGGAAAATGAACATACCTGCATACGAATGTATATGTAAACAGCCCTCTGTTACTTGGGCGGCGGCCAGCAAAGCTGACATGACAGTCATTACGGTTCTCCTATGTATCTGTCGTCAGGAGATTAAATCACCTGCCAAACGCAGCTCAAGGTACCATGAATATCTCCAACAAACATAGACGATGACTGTAATAAATGTAAGCATGAATCGTATACTGAAGCACTGCGAATATATAAAGCTAAAAGGGTCATCGTATGCTAGTGACATGCACCATAACATCGTGCATGTTTGTGAAATAGAACCACAACAGAACGTGTGTTTTCGACTCGATGGCTACTCTCAGGTGAACATCTTGTAAAAAAAATCGAGGGAAATAAATCCACCTCGTAAGTGTAGTGGTTGGGATATTTGCCTACCATACTTGAATTCCTGGGTTCAATTCTAGGCAAAGGGGACGTGAAAAATTGGTTAAAATATTGCAAATTCTATTGTTGTTGTACTGGCACCGGAAACGTGAATATACAAGTTTTTCCTCTTTCCTCCATCTTTCCTCCCCTCCTTACCCCCTTCTCTCTTCATATTATAGTGTATATATTTAGTGAATTTTTGCTTTTAAAGAATAAATATTTTTATCAATATTGTTTTCCATAGTGAAATTATTAATACACTAACAATATGTTTAAATAACACGATTTTTTCAAATTGAACGGTTTGGGTAGGTAGGAAGAAGTCGCATAAAAAAAAAGTGTCTGCCCTAATGCATATGTATGTAAACTGTTTATTTTTTATTTTCATATTTATTTTTAAAAATCTTGACAATATAAGTATAAAATCTTGACAATATTAGTATCTTTACACATATATTTTATATTTTATTCAAATTTAATTTTGTTGTCTAAAACAGATTCCTTAAAATAAGATATTAAATTCAAATATACACAATTTTCCACTGTATGGAGTAAAGGCTTAGGTGGGTCTCAAGTGTTTTAAATATATAAAGTGTTTAAATAAATAAGACTAACCACCTTACGTTTCAGATAACAAAATTGACAAAAACACTGCCATTGAAATGCCAATGTAATGTCCTATGCACCACTGAACATATAATGATTTTGTCAATTATTATATTACTCTCTTTTTAACATTATTTTGCCATTTGAAAATTCCATTTACTTTTTATTTTCACCATTGACATCGATCATAATGCAACGTTATTATTATTTTTGTTTTAATTATAAATTGTTTACATTCACATACATTAGTGAAATATTTGTTTTTTTTCTTTACAATTATTTTCACATTACGTATTTTTTTCATTTAATAAACATAGACAAATAAGGGATTCTAGAAGATTGGGCTTGCCTATATCCACACATCCTTTTGTTTAGGCATTGGGCATATAAAATATTTCCCCCTACGTGCGGCTGACTGTCTCTCATGTACAGCTCTCTAATAACACCTGCGGGTGAGTTTTAAGAACATATCAATGTCGATTTTTGTTATGCAAATCAGATGATTTTATAATAAAAATGAATGAAACAATACGGTTTTCTCTAACAAAGGATTTTTATAATGGGATTATACAAGAAAAAAAATGCGTTTTTTTTTTAACGTTTATCTGATTACAAAATTTATTTATTTATTAATTAGTTTATTGTACATTATTTGAGACATAAGTCCCAACCCCATGGCAATAAAAGTCGTAAAAAATTTTTTTTTTTTTTTTATTTGTTTATTTTTTCATACATATATTGTTTACAGAGAAATATAGTTACACAAATACACTTTAGAAAAATACATCCTAAAATTAAGCTTTAACATAAATTGGCAAAAATGCCCACAAAGACTTTAGTGTCTGGGCGTGGACCATATCTTTTTTAATTATTAAAAATTTATAGCAAATAAATACGGTATGACATGACAAATGAAAAAACAAATTTGATCTAAGCATTGATTTAACAAACTCAAAGTGAACGAGACAATAAAAAAAGTAGAATTTAATTGACTAAACATCACAGTTTACGAGGCTTAAATGAAAAAACTCGATTAATTAATTTTAAAAAAAAGCTAACGGTCACTCGGTTTCACTTGAGTGGATAATGAAGTTTTACTGATTTTGTAAAAATAAAAAGACTCACATTTATTGAGGAGGGTGAGATATTTCAAAGTAATTTCACAAAAAAACAATCATACGTTTTTTAAACTAATTGTTTATAAAACATTCGTATATACTAAAAACACTGATAATTTTATCGTAACTAACTCAAATGAAAATATTCATGCAAATAATACAGATTTTGAGGGATAATTATTCCCCAATCGGTTATATGGCTTAACATAACGTCTCAGGATAGGGTAAAGTCAGATAAACCTCGCAGTAAAATGTCGAAGGATTTTCTGGTCATAAAAATGACATTAATAATTAAGTGTCAAAGTTTTCTGGCACCGACATTCGAACAAGAAAAAATAAATCTCTTAAACTATTTTTTGTAATACCATTTAGTAAAACGATTTTTTTGTAAATATTGATTTTCAGATAGGTTCGATGTAATTATCACAGGGGTTTTAAAGAAATATTACATTCATATTGATTTTAAAGAACGTATTGAGGCATTTTGTTGCTCTTACAACTGATTTTTCCACATTCCGATTATTTTAACATTTCATATTCATGTCTTTCTCCAAAGTTTGGCTTTTGACGAAAATATATTGAGTTCGTCCTAATGATTTTAGGACAAGGACTTGTTTTCACCACTTAGGTTATATATTCCTTTCTCAAAAACGTTTTTCCTCTCTGTTGCAATAAATTTGAATCTTTATTACTCCGTTAATCTTTATTATAAGTGAAATCTAGCCTTTAGAATACATTATCAAACAAAAATGTGAAACCCTTAATTAAGAATTAAAAAAAAAAAAGTTTTCTGTGGGTGTTGAAAAAAATAAAATGTAAGTAAAAATTGTATAAATATTTTTTTTGAAATACGTAAGATTAATTCTTTATGGATAAATCTCAATCAATAGCCACAAACGGTGGTTTAATAGGTTTTTTGAATTAAATCTTTTGTATTTATTTTTTTGTTTCACAAGCTTACGTATTCTCTTATATATTTCAATAAATTAATAATAAAACCATTTGTTTCTAGAAGCATTGTTGGTTTAATATAAGAGTATTTTCATTTTGTAAAATAACTTAGTTTACCACTTCATCAATTTGAGTTAAAAACAAATAAACTTTACTAAAACGAATTCAAACTAATAATAATAATACATTTTATTCCAGTAAAATTCATTAAAGATTAAATTAAACATCAAATATCTCTTAACGGGTTAGATATATTTTTATATCTAGCCTAAGCATGCATATTCTATTATGTCAAAATCCAAAATGTCCATTATTATACAATGTCCCGCTTCCCTTACAAATCTAGGAATACACGCAGGCTTTCTGTCTCGCTAATTAATATTAAAACCTACCCCTACATTTAAAGCAGCGTCTTGACACAGGAAACCTTTTAGCGAAGCTTTCGGAATTCGATTTAGACTTGAGATCTTCAGCGTTCTCTTAATAACAGCTTCTTCTTTCCACTGAAGCTTTTGTCCGGATGGAAGAGAAGCCTTTGTAAGGCCTGCGTTAATGTAATCAATTCACAATTGTGTGTTAGCAGTTGAAAAAAAAGCAGTAAAATGGTTTTCGCACGTTTCGTTCTTTTTGAGAAAAAGTTTATTTCTGTTTTACAAAATTCTATGTCCAAGCGGATGAAAAATACATTTGTGTATGTGAACTAGAACCAGACTACTAACGAGCATTTTACACTCGGTAATCACTCTCAGGTAAAAATCCAAAGTGAGAGAAATTCAAAGTTAATCGTGGTAAAAACACACACAAATATAATACCAGTTTTTTTTTTTGCACCACAACAGGCCAGGAGGCCTAATTACAGTACTGAATTACATCACAAAGCACCCAAGCTTAAGATAAATCACATTTTTATTTTTTGTGTTCTCACCGGGAATCGAACTCGGAACCTTCCGTGCGTGAGTCAAGCGTCTTGACCACTACACCACGGAAGAGATATCACATACAACAATTAAAAAGACAACACTACCATGACTAGACCTTTTTAAATAATATTTTTTATAACCCTGATGGTTTTTTAAAATTGTAAATTTAAAAAAAAGAAGTGATTGGCAAATTCACCTACTATTCTTAAGGTTTTGGGTTCAGTTTCTAGCAGGGCCCACGTGAAACATTTGTTTTAATGGTGGTTTAGCCGCAATTTTTTACTGACTCTGAACTTGTACCTGAAGCGCAATACTTGCCTTTATGTAACAGATGATCAAAAATACGTAGAATTTAGTGTATTAATGCAGTGCCCTATACATCATCAGGTGCGAACAGGTGTATGATGATAGTATTGGTAATAACGACTGATATTTTTTTTTCTTGAAAAAGATCCGGGTACGTCTTAAAACCTGAAAACATTAGAAAGTTGAAAAGCGATTATATAAAAGTAATTTCAAACTTGAATGATTTTTTTTATATCGAAAAAAAATATTTATAGGTCAGTTATGTTGCGTTAGTTATGTTCTTTCTAGTTTCTATTGTTTGAGAAGCGTTAGATTGATAATTTGGTTTTCGTGAAATTGTTGAGTTACATTGGCTAGTAATTAGGTTTCTAACCTTCATTAGATTTAAAACGGATAGTCCTAATTATATCAACATTTTACATTTTAAATTATTTTTGCTACTGTTAGTGGAATTGCAATTTAGTCATAAGGAAGAAGGACAATATCTGACACAAGCCATTTTATTCACCAAACTTACAGTGAATGAGGCAAGATTTGCAGTATAGTTAAAATTGAATTAAAGTTTTAGTTTTAAAATTTAAAATGAAAAATAATGTTGCTTATTTATTGAAAAAAAATATTAAGAGCAAAATCGGTAGGAAAAACCTCGGTCTCTGAAACGGTTTTCGGGTATGTGGAGGCAGTACTTTCACTGTTATATTTCATTGTTCCTAAACTGGTACCTGATACGCAATACTAACTCTGTGGTCCCCTATGCATCATGCGTGCGGATAAGGAAATAAAATTGATTAAATAAATGTGTATGATACACAAATAAAAAAAAAAAATATTTTCGAAAATACGATTTTCAACTCTACTAACAGTTGCCATTGTATTTGTGTTTATTGGTTTTTGGGTATCTTGCCGGCAAATGAGTCGTGAATTAAAATAAATTTTCCGCAAGAAATTAAAAAAATCTACCAAAATAATCGATTTTTCTCCTGGGAAGAGGACGCTCGATATAATTACTTCAGCCATTGTTGTCAAGGAAGATAAACAGAAATGGGGGAATTGAAGATAGGAAGAAAAGAAGTTTAATTGTGGAATTCGGGGGAGAAAACAGAAGTAAAGCTTGCGTAAAAAATATTTTCAAGCACGCGAACAAAAGTTTCTGTGTATTTTTCGTTAGTGATATAAGACGATAAGGATAAAATTTTTAATAAAAGAATATTACAACAATAAATTTATTTAAAAATATATATGTATTTACCTATAAATTTCCATGTATTTCCATGTAAAACAGGAACAAAGAAATTATAACAGTTTCTTATATACTACGATAACTTCTGGCTTATGTATAAGTCATTAAGGAAACTATGCATTCCAGATGAACTAGCTGACAGGCGTCTCACGCTTAGATTAGCTACGTCTACGGCGAGAGGAAAAGTTATTATACCTCTACGCAAACAGCGCACTAAATTTAGTGAAAGTTTAGGATTGACAGAGTCAGGGGATTTAAGGCATCACGGCATGAAGTGTTACACAGTTCATGGGTTTTTGCAATATTGATTTTTAAACCTATGCATGCAGAGTACCTATTAAGGCTATCTACAGTGGCCTGAAGACTGAATCGTAAATTATAACCGCATCATCGGCATACTCTAGGTCGCAGAGTTTCCGGGAAGCGTAGATGGCTATTCCTCGATCTAGTGGAATTGACTTCCTTTAGATGAAGTCCAT
The DNA here is from genome assembly GCF_059751315.1 of Micrasema longulum. Lineage (NCBI taxonomy): Eukaryota > Metazoa > Arthropoda > Insecta > Trichoptera > Brachycentridae > Micrasema > Micrasema longulum. The sequence continues at coordinate 526,241 of NW_028278185.1, read as the reverse complement.
GAGGATAAGAAAGAGTTCAGGATTAGGATTATTAGAGTTTAGGAAGTAAACTTTAATTAAAATATAGAAAACCTTAATCGTAAAATGTGGCACCACATAAATTAATGCGCTATTTTTATTAATTCAGATTTGAACAATAAGATATATAAAAAAAAGTCAAGGTGGTAAATTAGCTACTTTATAGTTTAAATCGAGCAAACTTTTTTTTCTGACGGTGATATAAATATTTGTGTTCATAAAATTATGTAGCTACATAAAATTTACACTAGTCTAATCAAAACAAGGAAAAAAAAGTACCTTCAAAGTATTCGGTTTAATAAAAATATTTTTTATTTTACAAGATCCCAGAGAAGAACTTTTGACAGCGCAGGGTTAATCTGAGAGAGATTTCTTAAATTTAATGGCATCTGTCTAGATTCACGCCATGATGCTAATTTGATGGCAAAAAATGTGTATTCTGAAGAATTGCCTCTCCCGAACCAGTTCATCCGTCTTCATTCTGCGTGAGATGTAAATGAATCACATAGAAAGACAAAGATGAAACACTTGTTTTGTGTCCTTTCCATTACGCTAAATTCTACCAGCAAAAGCACAAGATAAATGAATTTTTAACTGCTAGCTTTGTACACAAGATTTATACACCAAAAAATATTTCGAAAGAATCGTAGTACTAAAATACTTTCGTAACATTCAAAACAGCTTCTTTTTACGATTTGTAAATTTAATTAAGCTTGTTGATATCGCAATAAATACCATGTCATTTAAAACTGTAAAAAATATAACTCGAGTAAAATATGTTTGTAGTGCATAAAACATTAAAATATCGATAAAATATGATAGTTCATATTTTTAATATTTGAATCAACTTTGTAGTCAAACGTTTCAATAAACTTTTTTTTTGCATACAACCGTTTTCCGACTTTACTATATCTACCGGTTTCGAGACGTAACTGAATCTTAAGTAAATACTGGATTATATGCAACATAAAAAGGCTAAAATATGCATGAAGAATGCTTTAAATATGGAAGTAATTTGTGAAAATATGCAACGCAAAATGAATTTAGAAATTACGGTTTTTACTTTTTTATTATGAAAAATGTAAACAAACATTATTTTTATTATTATTCACAAACACGACTTTCCTATATTTTTAGTTTAGAGATAGTGCCTTAAAGACAAAATATTTATTAAAATTAATAATGCATAATCTACGTCCACCGAGGCTACCGAGCAGTGCTTGAACTTAGAAAATATATTAGCGAATATTGTCCCAAGATTTAACTCGTGCCATTAATTCTTCTGTGGCTGTGATGTCACACTAGTCTACATACATACGATACAAGATTTGATACTATTGATCTATTTTTTGTAAATTATGAAAATATTTTTGATAATCTTCGAGTAGACACTTTCACGCTAGATTAAGAAAGCAAAATTTGTATAACTACGCTGGATTGGATGGATTTTAATACAAAAACATTTATCCTTGGCAAAGAATGAATATGACGCCAATACACGAAGATTGAGTTCATAACTAGAAAGAAAGAGATGCTGTTCTATGGCCGGTGATTGTGAAAAGAGAATCAATTGGTTATTGACAGTGATGGGGATGCACGCACGCATGTAAAAAAATTGGCGTACTTATGATTTTAAATTTATTTTTCTACAATAGACCTAAATTTGTTTATTGTTTTTATAAAATATGGAAAAATAATTATTTAACAGTGTGTTTCCTTGTTTTTTTTCCCTAATGTCTGAACTTTAGAATATTCCATCTTTTGCCTGTGATAACACGGTGTTACATCACCAAGTGCTAAGAAATTATCTACCGCAGTCAAAAATTAAAAATTAATAAAACTATTAATTTTACATAAAGATACGAAGACCGGTAAAATATTTTCAAACTGTATGTTTGAGTTGTTTAAGTTGTCTACAACTATTAAGGTATCTATAAACATCAGCAGGTTTTATTTAAATCGGCATGTTTTATTGTAAAATAGCCAAAATATGCAAATACATATGCGAATATGCAATTGCATATAATCCGGTCTTTACAACATATTAGATTTGGACAACCTCAAAATATTGTTTAATGATGGGGGGTGGTAAAATAAAAATTGATTTATAAAAAAAATAAAATGAAAGCGATGCAGAAATAAGAAGAAAAATTGGCGATAAGATTTTTTTAAAAGTTTTTATTTTGCAAGTAAAGTTACAGAAGTAAGTGAAGTGACATGGGGTAGCCCTGCACAAGGATGGTGGACAATACAATATTGTTAAGTCACATGGCTTGACCATTGTCCGCGTGCAAACAGCTCTTCGTAGAACGAAAAATTGTCCCGAGACATCGCCACCGAGATAGACGGCCAGGATTTCTGCGCGGAACAATGAATACCTTTCCACCGCGCGCGGCCGCATTGACCTTGTGTGAACGCGCTCAGACAAGACATTTTGACAATAGAGATTTGCTCGACGCGTGCGCGTCGCTTCCGTGTATTTTTTCTGCCAAAAATTGAGACAAAAAATATCACTTATCATTTATTTCGTTCATTAACACTTTTAATCCATCTTAGTATACATAAATAGTATGTTATCGCTCGTTATAAATGCCATCGTGTATGAATTTGCGCAACTTTCACACGTAAACTTGGGAATTTTCGTATTGCCAAGCGTTTTCTCCTGCGCGATCGAGGCTGTTCACGGAACTGGGACAAGACAATTTTGTCATATCTATTGTATTGTTCACATGTAAACGATACTTAAACACTGTGTTTTTTTGCAATAGATGTAGTTTCGTTAAAATAAATAAATTAGTATAGCTTTATAAAACGTCACTAGGTAATCAACAAATGTCTCTAATTAGAAATATCACGATAATATGCAATTAAGTATAATTTAAACCTATGCTTTCAAATAATTTAACCTTTAACCTTTTAATATTAAAGCGCTTTAGAAATTACAAAAATTATGAAGAATAATTTATTTTATACTATTTGTTTAACACTTTATAAACATGTACAATTTATATACATATAAAGGCGGGTATATTGCCTTAAAGCAATTTCTTCCTAACTACTCAAACCGTTCCGTTTGAGAAAATAACAAGTACTTGGATATATTCTAGGTAATCGTGCAGAATCTTATAATTTCATGAAAAAAATTAAAACAAAAATAAAATAAAAAATTACACTATACTATGAAGAGAGGAGAGGAGTAACACATTACCTAAGTAATTATAAAATGATTACGTAAACAAGCTAAAATCGAGATACGTTGAATTGGTGAATTAATTGACCCCTGGGCTTAAATAAGATGACAAAAAATAACTTTTTAAAATGCTCTTATTTGTGTCAGTGTATGGGAGCGGATACATAAATTACTAAGGTCAAATATATAAGTGGTGAGTTCTGGGGGATTGTTTAAACGTTTGGTACACAATATTTTTTTTTGATAAAATTGCATTCAAATTATATTCAAGATAATTGAATAAAAATTTAATAAAAACAAACGCGGTGAAGTGGTTAAGACGCTTGACTCACGCAAAAAAGGTTCTGAGTTTTATTTCCGGCAAGAACAACAAAAAGAATGTGATTTTTCTCAAACCTGGGTGTTCTTTGCGCCTCTCGGGCTGTTTTGTTTTTTTGAATTAAAATAAGTTTTAGTCCAATTTAATTTTTTATTTATATTTTTTTACCAGGCCACGGGGTTTGTCGTGAACGACATTCTGACTATGTAGGTCCTACAGGCAATCAGTCTAACGATGTGATGAGGATGTATGATAATGCAGTTCCACCAAGAAACGTCAGTAGAAAAACTCAATTTATTTGTTCATTTGACTAACCCAGTGCATTCCACAGTCAAAGAAAATATTGACTTATTGTTTGTCTAACGATTTCGTGAAGAAGAATCGAGGATATTTTTTAAAGACTAGGGGCGTCGGGTCGCGCGTCGCTCCGTTCGGAAATGTTTATTCTAAAACCAGCGGCGTGCCTAAGGTACAGAGAGGCGCGAAGGGCGCAAGTTGATTAAATATTCAGCAAAGACGCGATCTCCATTCAGGAAGCATTTTTTTTCTCTCGGGAATAAAATTCGTATTTCCACAACAAAGGAATTAATTTACATTCCCATATTAAATTTTGCCCTTCAAATTGATTAAATCCTACGAAAGAATACGATTACAATCTTACATTAAGCGCGTGGTTGGGAAACTTGTTTTACAGATTTTTAAAATGATTTTTAATTTTTAATTCCCTTCACGCAAGTCATGCATTTTTTAAAAGTATTTATTGATTTTACAGGCTGTAAATAAAATCGTCGTGACCGTAGAAATTTGTTATTTTTGAAAAGTCGGTTGGTTATTTTTAGGAAATTGTTGATACTGAAATTGTTGTCACTGCAGGAAAATTGTTGTCACTGTGGAAATTATTGTCACTGCAGAAAAATTCAACTGGTCTGGGTCTTCATATTTATACAAAAAATACTTATGTGCAACAAACCCTGTCCTGACCCTGATCAGCCTCTCTGTAATAATGGACAGAAGATTGAGAAAGTTGACAGCTTTAAATACTTGGTAGTTCTCTAAACTGAGGATGGAAGGATGCAAAAAGAGCTCGCAAACTACCTAGGCAAGAGCAACTTTTAACATGATGCGTGTTGTCTGGAACTCTAGTCCAGGGGTCTCCAAACTACGGCCCGCGGGCCAAATCCGGCCCGCCAGTGTCATCAATCTGGCCCGCGACAGCCAATGATTTATTTTGTTACTATTTCTGTGATAAGTTGAAGAAGAAAACACAGAATGATAATTACTCGGTTTTATTTACTTGCGAGGTAAAACTTAACGACAGAAATGATGACGCAGAAAACTTAACTTAAGTATCTAAGTTTAAGCATATTAATAACTAACAAATAATTGAAATGAATCCCACTAATCACAGTAAAACAAAAACAATAATGAGATTTATGTAATTGTAATTTTATGTTCTTGTACTTATCAAGTGAAAATGTGTCGTTGTTTTTTAGGGCTGCCTCTCGCATTTCCTTATTCTGAATAAACCACATCCAACCACTTCCTGCAACTATCATCAGACCATATTGCCAGAGCCCATCAGACAATTCTTCTACCCGTTCGTGGTCACCATTCCAGGATTTTTTTAGTCCATCTAGAGTATGTGGTTCTTGCTACATGGTCAGCTTAGATCCATTTCTAGTTGGCAACCCCGTGGATCACATGGGTGGCATTGATCTCTATTTTATTTGTGTATTAGTTCTTTTGTCTCTTAATGAAATACTCAACATTCTCAGTGCTCTGTGTCGCTGATATTATTTGTATTTTTTTCTTCTTGTAAACAAAAGTTTCACATCCATATGTGAGTAAAGCTAAATATATGTTGAAGTCACAAACAATTACAAATACAAATATTCCGACATCTTTTAATCATTTGCATTTGTTTTTGACGTATTTTTCGTTTTACAAATACCGTTTCACCGTACGGCAAAATATGAAGCAATAACGTTATTCTTTATAGGCTTTGGCTGAAAGCTTATTTTGCCGAAATCTCCCGAGGTTCAAATTGTATGATATTATTTTATGACATCTCAGAAGTAATCTCAGTGAAGACCGATTGATAGCCGGAAGCTGTTCTGAAGGTTTTGGTGTCAGCGTCACTAATCAGAGGATGAAGATGACTGAATCAGGTTTGATAGACAGGGGTGCCATTTTATTTCAAAAACATTTTGTTGGGTACGTAAAAAAGACAAATAAAGAGAAAAGTTTACCGTATATTTTATAATTTTCTACGTACGTTTTTTTTGTAATAATATACTGAATGTGTAACAAATTAAATTCAGCATATATCTATTTTATTCAATTGATTTTATTTACAATATATTTTTGTAAAATTTATTAGGAAACAAATCCCAACTCCATGGAATCAAAGTACTGTATTAAGTTGGGATGAATATATAAATAACACTTTAACAACAAACAAATCAATTTCCTTCTATTCGTTTTGTCCATATTTATCTTATTTTAATAAATAGTACATTTATTATTTATATAGTTTAAACTTTAAGCCATCGTTTTTTTTTACAGTATTATTTAGTGAATACATATAATTAGATGGCAGGCCCTACTATGTATACATTTTATGTAATTTAAAAAAAATAAATTAATTTAACCTGTTCATCTGTTCTGTATTCGAAATAAATAAAATATAATTAAATACATATTATACAGAATAAAAATATCATTAAAAATACCTGGCACATCAACATATAAATGGGAAAATAATGATACACATTTGAAAACCGTGAAAAAAATTAAAATTCAATATAATGCATTGACTCGAATATTTGAAAAACCATCAAAAAGTTCCTATCTCAAATTTCCCCCCAAAGGAAGATCCAGTCCAGATTTTTTTTTTTAAAACAGATTTTGTCCTTGAGAGGTTAAAACGCTCTGCCAAAATATTTAACACTCTCGGTGCGAAAGCAGAGAGGTGTCTCTGAGGAAAATTTGTCAGGGTTGTAAGTTTAACATAATTTACACCCTGGGAAAACCCCGTATAAACGTTTTGCTGAGACCTTATTTTAAATCAAAAGTGTCAGTGCCTCTTTTAGGTAAAGTTGCCTCAAATTCGGTACTGTCATGTGCTGGAACAACTATTCTGATGTATATGTTAAATAACGCTTGAATATGATTCTAAGTAATAATTTCTGTGAAGTTATTAGAGGTTTTAAGATGGATGCTGCACAACCTCCCCAGCTAGATTTATTATTATCTATCATTATTTAGATAAAACAAGCTTTTTATTTATATCACATACCCCAGAAACTAGCCTAGAAATAATAAGAACCGTTGTGAAACACCCTTTACTGAAAATATGTACAAATATGTATTTTAAAAAAACCCATTAGGCCACGACTCTTAATTTTTTTTTGTCAAATTTATAGAATAATAACTTATTAACTTTTGCACAACGATACGAACAGAATAAAAGTTATTGTCCTTTTCCTACCCAATCAGTAACTTATTAACTATAACAATAATGGTGTGAAATAGACAATAATAAAAAAACAGCATGTAAATTATATTACGTAGATAAATTTAAGAAAACGTTTGCCCAAGATTTTTTTTAGTATGCGAAAAATGGTCGGAATTCCCCAACATTACTTGTTCAAAAGAAAAATCGTACACACATTTTACAAGGATTTATTTGACTAGAAAAACGGACGATCCAAAACTTAAGTAAGCTTTATTTGTTTTTCGTATTATTTGAATTGATTAAAAGTTACTGCTTTGTACTCTTTTTCTAGTAAGCTTATTTTGTCCGTTTAAAAGAGCTTGAGAGCACATTTAAAACATTCTTTTCCCTCTTCATTACCGTATCCCTTTTCAAAACTGGTTGAGTGAAAAAAAATATAATTTATCCGGTTATTTTTTATTTAAGACAAAGGAATTTTCGGAGATTTTGACTGGTTTAAGTAACCACTTTCAAGGTGTAGCATTTACCATTCTGCCCATGTTTGAAAATCCAAATTTCTTCAATTCTTCGTGAAGTTAAAGAGCTGAAAACTATATTGATGCGGGTAAAATTCATCCGTCCGTTTTTTTTTATCTCGCGTAAAATTATAATACTAACGTTTCCGAGCCTGAAAGCGAAAAACTCCGCGCGTTCCTTAGGAGAGTATAAGGAATACCTCAGCTAAAATGCTAAATAATATTTAAAATGCTATCACGTGTTTTTTTTTCTTTGAAAAATTATTTATTAACCCTAACAGATTATGACATTAATTTTTAATTGTAATGCAAAGATTTTCGAAAACGTGTGAAAAAAAAAATTTTTTTTGAATAAAAATGAACAAGGTACTTTAAAACGTTCATTGAACAACAGAGCTATTAAGAAAAAAAAAGTTAAGAATGTCATTAGGATTGCCATTGTTAATAAAACTGATTTATAGTGTTTCTAGTTTTCTAAAAAATTCATACACTTTTTGATAAAATGCTTTGACATCGCAATGCCATGATACGATCGGCATTGATTTAATGTCGCGTCACCCGTTAGCCTGATAAATTCCATAATGATAAATAGCCTCACGTAATTAGCTCTCTAGACTTTATTTCATGGTACCTACGGGCCTCGTTTCACTGGCCCTACAGGCCTTAGTTGATTTAGTTCTCGGAGACATTGAATTATCGTCCCTTTGGACCTCACAATTTTTTTTTGGTATTCGGAGCAATAGAAAAGTAGTAATGAAGAATCTGTCATTTAAAATAATGCTGTCTAAATCACGTTAACTTATGTCCCATGACGACGTAGCATTGTTTAAAATATTATTTTATTTTACTACTTAGAATTTACCTTAGGGAGTGATAATTTTTTCGGGATAAAAAGTAGCTTATTACACTTGTTTGCAAGCTCTTCAACTATACCTACGTCAAAAATTGAAAGAAACAAACAAACAGTCAAACACACTCACGCATTTAAAACATGTTTATAAAAACAAACTACTTTAGATGTTATCACTGGTTCATATAAATCAACCAATGATATGAGAGTTATGGAAGATTTCCGGTTTGCTTGCTGTAGATGATTGCCGTCGGCAGTTTATGTCAGAACAAACGGACGCGAATCTGACTTGGGAGGACTCACAGAACCTGGCAGCTGATAGAGATGTATAGAGGTTCTTTGTGAACACCATATGCTTTAACTAGGGAGCGGACATGGAAAGACGATGACTAAATATATTTTTTTAATTTTATTTTCTCTCGAATACGTTTTTAAACATAAATGTGATAAATAACACTTTTATTTTATTGGTTGGTTAGAGGAAGTTGCAGTTTGGCTGTAAATCCGCTAATGTAAATATATATCGGTAATCAGATGGCAGAAGGGACCATTTGTATTTTTGTCAATGTTTTAGTTTTCAAAAGTTTAAATTAATATTTCAGTAAATACTCGCAGCAAAAAAATAAAAAAATCAGCGTCATTTAGAATGGTAATTTATGATTTAAAAGCAACACTAAATTTTTTTAGTTTGTGGATTAAAGTTTTGAAATTGAGACGTATTTCAGCTATTCCGAACATTTTAGAAAATTACAGATGGTCCCTTCTGCCATCCAACTACCGATATTATGTTTAAGAAGTTAAATAAATAAAAATAAAAAATCCCACCAGTAAGTTAAATAATCAATGAAACCCATACTTCGCAGGGGATGTTGTTTGTTAAGTTACTTGATAGGGCAAGTTGGAAGCTTCTGTCCATTAATAAAATAAGGGCTTAAGAACGTGTAAGCGTAAAAGTTCTCAAGGACTAACAAGATTTTCACGGTTCAAATATATTGGCCACTGCTAGAATGTTAATAACCCAAACATGGATAGGTAGACTTTTTTATTAGATAAATGACCCCATTAAAGCTTGTTTGGAAAAACAAAAGCTAAGTATTTTTTTTGAAATTCAAAGACACAACATTTTTAACATCATTATTCACTTTTCTGCACCCAGTGGCACATGAGGCACTGAAATTTAAAACCAAATGAAAAGTGTATCAATCATCTGTTAGACGAAAGTAAGGTGATCATCCCTATGCTTCAGGTGCCAGTCACCAAAATTAAACAGAGATGAAGAACGTTTAAGGGAAAGTAATATAGAATTATAGGCATCTACAGGGCTTATGACCTGTCAATGACTGGTTTAAGTGGCCACTTTACACATTGTGTAACATTCACCATTCTGCCTATATTTGAACATCTATATTTCTTCAAATCTTTCATCTTTTGATGTTTGTGAAGTTTAAGAGCTGAAACCTTTTTTATGCGGGTGAGATTCATTAAATTGAATTATTTCACCTACATACTAGGCAAAGCCTGAAAATATTATTTTCATTTCTATACTTCTTCATGGACCAGGTAATTTATCAACAATATTTTGTCTCTGTTGTAATATGTAAACATAAACAGCTCCCCAGGGAGTTGAATCCAGTCCTTGTCTACAAAAATTTGAACAAACTAAAAATATTGTTACCAAAATTAAATGTTGTGTAAACAACCTTTATAATCAATATTTCACATTTATCCTGCCAGGAACCGAACCCAGGACTTTTTGTATGGTATCAAAATAGTTAAGTCTGAACAGTAAAGTAAACATAAAAAATGCTCCAACGAAATTGTATTATCTGATGACACAGAAACAAATAAAGAAAAAATAGCCAGGAAATTCAATGATCATTTTATATTAGGTATTAAAAAAATAAATAAAAGCATTTCAGACATAACCCAAAATGAAGACAACTAAATTATTCAAGAGATAAACTTCACTGAATATTTTTAATTCAGTAAAATAGATTAAAATAAATTAAACAGTATTCTAAAAAGGATGCAATCGAAGGTATCCCAGGATGGTATAACAATTAGCATTATCAAGAACTCAATAATAATTGTTGAGGATTAAAAATAAGTCATTAAGTTTATTACATTGTAAATCAATAGAAACATTGTATTGATAATAAAGAGTGCATATCAGTTTTCTAAGATTTTAAAAGAGCATTCGAAGCAATCGAAAGAGGAAGACTACTTTGTTAATCAAAAAGTATAGGTATAGACATTAATGAACACAAAAAAACGAAATTTGGAAATGCTCTAAAAAAACTACTTGTCTAGGAGTTTCACATATATCAGTTTTGGGGCCAATAATTTTTATTATTTATAAAAATGATATTGTTGAATTCTCAAAATATTATTTTATAAAAAAAAATTCCGATGACACCATTCTATGTGGCTCAAAACAATATTTATGATGCTTGTAATTAGATGCAAATAGATTCAAATTAAACATCTTGTTGGTTAATATAAACAAATTAAAATTAAATGTTTCAAAAAGTAAATACATAATGGTGAAAAAAAGAATGCAATTAACTAAACATTCACGGAGAAAACATTGATGAAAAAAAATAAATAAAATATTTAGAGGTAACAAAAAGCTAAAATTTGCATCGAATTTTGACTAAATCAACAGCAAAACTTCTAAAAAGGTAGGATTTTGAAAAAAATCTCAGTTTAAATACAAGTAATATAATTTCTAAGGCAATTGTTTTGCCGCATTTCAATTATTGTTCTTGTGTTCTTTTTCTGAGGATTGAAAATCAATATAATATCACGCAGAAAGCTCAGAATAGGGAAATGAGGACGATATTGAAATGGGGCAAATATATAAAAATTAACGCCACTAAATATGTATTCGGTAAAGCAATGAGTAATTTTAAATACTCATATAATAATAATTTATAGCCCAAATACATGTTTTGTGATGTTAAGCGTAATAATGAAATTCATCAGAATCCAACAAAGAAAGACAAAGATTTCAGACTCCCAAAAACAAGAATACAAGTAACTCAAAACAATCCGTATCATAAAGGACTAAGATGTTTAATAAGTTGCCAAAAAATATTAGGGATGCTGAGTCTTTCGCATCATTTCATGGGATGGCGATGATTTTTGTTTTAAAAAAAACATCCACCTAGGCAGGTAGACAGAGTGTCATTAGAAAGCGTCTGGATTTTCTAACAATTTTTTGTTTTTGAAATTATTTTTGTATACATATTTTTCATTATTCAAGGTTAAATTAAATGTACAAATTTTGTTTGTTTAACTATCAAAAATAAAAAATTAACATTACAAATATCTACAAGATTTGCAATGTTTAAAATTTATATGTCGGCCTCGTGGTGCCATGCAAGAGGTCTCAGGTTCGATTCCCGACATGGTTTATTTAAAAGGGTGTTTTCACACTAGAATATTTCATAGTCACTAGACTGGCACCTGAAGCGTAAGACTGATCATCTTACCTCCATGTAACATAAATGATCAAGATACGCTGGAATTGGCGTACCAATTCAGTGCCCTATGCACCATTAGGTGCGGAAAGGGAATGATGATGATGATGAAAGTTTATATATAGTTTTTGGTTAGATTTATAAATGTTTCTGAACATTTTCCTATAAAACACTTACTGGGTTTTGATATTTGACAGCCGTTTTGTTATGTTAAAATGTCACAAACATCCAGTTGCGTCATTGTTTCACTGGAGCAGCGATATTATGTATCCACATAGTGTCGTAGCTTTCTAAATAAAAACTGCGTTATTACTCTACCCACGTGGCCTAGTAAGGTTAAGTGGTTGGTTTCCCATGTTAGACACTTGGGCACGATCCCCAGGTGAAAAGACACGTCTCCTTTGTTTACGATGCGCCCAAAGCCGGTGCCATCACCCGCTTGACGAATAGGGAGGATATATCCATTACACTGTATAGTTAATGGTTACTCTTATCCGCCCTAGACGTTGACTGTCCTCGCAATCATTCGGCTCCACGAAGAAAAGTATATCTATTTGTTTCAATATTTGAATTCTGGGTTGGAGCTTGAATTACCTTTTGCGAAGGGGTGCAAAAATTAGCGCCACAAGCATGTTTGCAGTAGTTCTCTTGGATCCTAGAAGTTACGTCAGTCAAGATTAAATAATTAGAAGTTTTGGATTAGTAGTTAGTACGTTTGACCACAGAATATAAGGCCCCGAGTACCCGGGTTCTCGCAAGAACCATTTAAGTACTTACGTAGTAATTATTATGTAGTCAAAGTCCTATATTGTTAAAAAAAATATGAATATTGAATAAACACAATCATCATCTCCACCAAAGCCATTTGCATTATGAGCACTAACATTTTGCCAAAAACAATTCTTATAAATTGAAACCTTAAAACCAAAAGATTCTTATTAAAAACATCTAAATATGTACACAACTACGTACAAAAGGGTATACACTTAAATATTATAACCGTTTTATTTTTTTAAAACCATTTCAAAGGGATTATTTGATGTAGGATTGATTTATATCTACTGGAGATGGGTCCAATAAAACCCGTTTTAAATGAGCGATTATATAAAAAATATTTTTATAAACCACCTTTTTTGGCTAAATTATAAAAAAATGTAAACGAAACTCTACCTCACTTCTTTCTAAAACTCACAAAAATGCCTCAAAGGTGACATTTAAAACTGGATCTTTTTTGACCTTACACCATGCACGTAATTTTTTGAGCCAGCGAGCTTTAAAAAAAGCATCAAAAAATTGATGTTATTTTTGATATTTGTATTTCTTTTCAAAATGAAAATAAAACGTTTTTCACCACAGTCCTTTTTTTCAGCTAATTATCTTTTCTTTACAAGGCTGCAAGTCTTTATACGATACTTAATGTGCCAGAGTCTATCAGAATTTCAAGATGCCTAATCTGCCAGTCGCAAAGTCATGATATTTTAACAATGTTTGATTATTTAAATTTATTTCAACAGAGAGGGAAAAAGTTTTCGAGAAGAAATTTGGAAGTCTAGGCATTTACAGGGCTTATGACCTGTCATTGGCTGGTTTAAGTGGCCACTTTACACACTGTGTAACATTCACCATTCTGCCCATGTTTGAACATCCACATTTCCTCAACTCTTCCATCTGTTGACTTTTGTGAAGTGAAAGAGCTGAAACCTTTATCACGTGGGTGAGATTCATCCGGCTGAACCAAATCACCACCATTCTGCCCGTGTTTGAACATCCACATTTTCTCAACTCTTCCATCTGTTGACTTTTGTGAAGTGAAAGAGCTGAAACCTTTATCACGTGGGTGAGATTCATCCGGCTGAACCAAATCACCTACTAGACAACGCCTGGAAACAATTTTCCAATTTTTATACTTCTTCTTTTACCAGGTAGTAATTCAACAATGTTTGATTATGTCCAAATGCTTGCAGACAGGCTGGAATGGCCCTATAAATGCCTAGACTTCCAAATTTCTTCTCGAAAACTTTTTCCCTCTCTGTTGAAATAAATTTAAATATGAACAACTCCCTAGGGAGGAAATCCAGCCAGTCTGCAAGCATTTGGACATAATCAAACATGTTTGATTATGTCCAAATGCTTGCAGACTGGCTGGATTTCCTCCCTAAGGAGTTGTTCATATTTAAATCCATTTCAACAGAGAGGGAAAACATTTTTGAGAAGTGTTTTCCTTCTCTATTGAAATGGATTTAAATAATGATATTTTAGTTACATAAAACTAAAAGTATGTTTTTTAATGAAATACCTTTTAAGTGTCTGTTTTTTTATATAATGCATGTTTAATTTCTCTTTAATTGGGCAATTTTGATAGAACAGCGTTTAGAAATGGCTAAATTGTATAATTTCCTTACTTTTTTCAACATTTGAACAAATTGGTGGACAAAATAACAAAAACGATTTTTCGCTAAGTCATTTAACGAGATTTGTTCGTCATAAAATACAAATAGTGATGCGAAGTCTGAATCATCCAATTGTTATAGATCATACATCAATGAAACTGAAACAATGTTGTCCATAAATCCCAAAAAGTTTTGGAGTTTTGTTTCTAATAAGCGTTTCAATAACGATCTGCCAATAAGTATGTTTCTTAAAGATAAACACGCATCTAATGGTACCGACATAGCTAATCTTTTTGCAACGCATTTTTCTTCAGTATATGTTAATAATTCTTCCAATGTTAATTCCTTATTTAGCTATACTAATACTGTAGACCTGAATAATTGTGAAGTGTCAGCTGAGGATGTCAGAATCGCTCTAAGTAAACTTGGTAATGGTAAATGTATTGGTCCAGATGGTATTCCTGAAATACTACTATCAAATTGTAAATCTAGTCTTGCCAAGCCTCTGTCTTTACTGTTTAATATGTCTTTAACAACGAGTGTATTTCCTGATATTTGGAAAATTTCTATAATAAGACCGATATTCAAATCTGGTGATAAATCTAACGTAACTAACTATAGACCCATTTCAATGATATCTCCTGTACCTAAACTATTCGAATCAATTATTACAAAAAAAATAACACCTATATTTAAAAATGTGCTGATTGAGGAGCAGCATGGATTTAGGACAGCCAAATCAACGACGACCAATTTGCTTTCTTTTACTGATACTATTTTTACAGCGTTCGAGAATAATCTTCAAGCTGATGTACTGTATACAGACTTCTCCAAGGCCTTTGACAAAGTTGATCACAACATTTTATGTGCTAAACTTCGTGCTGTAGGCATTAGAGATCCCTTTTTATCGTTTTTAAAATCCTACCTCTCACATAGAAAACAAAGTGTAAAAATCAATAACTTCATATCAAATAGCTTCCTAGTAACTTCTGGTGTACCACAGGGTGCCCACTTGGCCCCTCTTCTATTTAATCTGTTTGTTAATGATGCTGCTAATGTTTTTTCTTTTACAAAATTCTGGCTTTTTGCTGACGATAACAAGATACTTAAGCTAATTAAAAATATTGATGACTGTGTCAGACTCCAAGAAGACATAAATGCATTTCATACTTGGTGCAAAACTAATAACATGGAACTTAACATCGATAAATGCAAAATTATTTCATACCATAAATGTAAACATCCTTTTATTTTTGATTATAAACTTAATGGCCAAGTTCTTTCGATTGTCACCTCTATAAGAGATCTTGGAGTGATCCTAGATAATAAACTAACTTTTCTGGAACACTTTGATAATATAGTAAACAGATCCTTAAAAATTTTAGGCTTTATTAATAGAACTACGTCTGATTTCCAAAGTATGCTTACACTTAAAACACTTTATTGCTCTTTAGTTCGCCCTATTCTTGAATATGCATCTGTAATCTGGTCCCCTCATTATGCTGTTCATATCAAGCGCCTTGAATCAGTTCAACATCGTTTTATAAGAAAAATTGCATGGAAGATGGGATTGGAAAGAGGAGACTATTCATATTCTGATATGGAGAGGTTTTTAAGCATATCAAGTCTTGAAAAACGCAGATGCATTGCAGATATAATCTGCATGTATAAAATTATGAACTGTCTCATTGATGCCCCTGAAATTTTGCAAAAGATTCTTTTTAACGTTCCCACCCGTAGACTAAGAAATAATGAAATGCTTTTCCTCGGTCACTACAGGACCAATTATGGTGCACAGTCGCCTTTGCCCAGAATGATCAGGCGGGTGAACGATCATCAAGATCTTGATTATTATGGTGTAAGGATGTCTTTCTTTACAAATCAGCTAAAGAATCTGTATAGTTAGCCTATGCTTTTTACTTAATCTAAAAAATCTATCATCTGTCTTTGCTGCTTATTTCTGTTCCTTATATTTTTTTATTCCTTTGTAAAAATTTCTTTTAATTGTAATGTTTATAATGGACTTTGTCCGTAAATAAATAAATAAATAAATAAATAAATAAATAAATAAATAATTCTCAGAGTTGTTTTGCCCACCCGCTGGAGGAAAAACAACAATCTTACAAGGAATTTCTTTTACTTCGGGATGATCCACAAAAAAAGAACCGAAAATTAAGTGATCTTCAAGAGAAAATATAAACGAAAATAAAAAACTGCCTTTTCTTTTCTTTCTTATATAATATTAATAACGAATATTGATTACCAATTAATTATTTCCATCGCAGAACTTGCCGGAAATCAGTTAAGTAATAAATTAATTTTGAAATAAAGACGTTGATTTATTGAAAAAACTTGAAAAATTTGTGAATATTTGTAAATATTTTTAAATTGCGTATTTTAACGCTTTTTCTAGGGTCAGGTAAGTTTAAAAACTGGTTGACTTAAATTGATTTTAAACAAATTAACTTCATTCTTCGATTGTTCAACGTAAATACTATTTTGCCATTTATTCTTCCTATAATGATATGTTTTTTTTTTCATTTCATTTTTTTTGCACCACAACAGGCTAGGAGGCCCAATTACAGTAGTGAATTACATTACAGAACAACCAGGCTTGAGAAAAATCTAATTTTAATTTTTGTGTTCTCACCGGTAATTGAACCCGGAACCTTCCGTGCGTGAGTCAAGCATCTTGACGACTACACCACGGAGGGCACCTTTTTTTTCTTTTCTCGGCAAAGCACCCAAATTTGAGTGATACATGCCTTAATTGACAAATGTTTTCGTTGCAAGGTTGCAAAATTGTTGCAAATTAACAAAGGATTTGACAATATTTAACGAGAGGATCACATGTTAACAAGTTATAGAACAGGGCTGAACAATAAAATAATAAGTAATTTATTTAATTTTAATTCACATAATTTTAATTTCGTAAATAATTTAGTTTTTCAGAATATATACTTCGTGTCATAGATATTTTTTTTGTATTTCCTTAAATGTTTGACTATCACACTATTGATTATAGGACAGTTCGAGGAAAGAAGATGTTGACTATTAAGTGGAAAAGATAGACCCAGTAAGCAAATGTCTATAAAAATTTGTCATTAGGTAGCAATCTCCAGTTAAATAGAACGTGATCTGTCGGCACCTCTTCTTCTTCACATTCACATAAAGCAGAGATCTTTTGAGAATTCTTTTGAGGTGTGATGCCAACACCGCATGGCCAATTCTCAATCTACATATAAGGGACACACTTAATTTATATAGTTTGAGGTTACGGAACCAGGATATTTTTGGGACTACTGGCTGGATCGATTTGTTGTATGACTGTATGTTGTTGTATTTGTTAGTCAGACACTCAGAGAAAATTTCATCCCATTCTTCACCCACACTAACCTTAAGAACATTAACGTAATCGGATATAGGCAGAGAAAATAAACAAGGGATAACACCACAGTCACGGGCCTCATTGGCCATTGAGTCCACCAACTCATTTGCATTGATTCCTATATGGGCTGGGATCCAAGCAATTGAAACATTATTTTTTTAAGAAAGCCATGTATAACATCTTTTTGATATAACACAGAATATGGTTTTGTTATAATGACAGAGTGGTTATGATTTGATTTTAAGCTATTTGCAACACTGAGAGAATCAGTAAGGATTATCGTTGGTGATAAATGCTATTGGAAAATGATATGTTGTTTTAACATACCACCTAGAACAGGTGGTAATATCTTAATTCCTAAATAAAAAACAACTACTGCACAACATTATTATACTTACAGAGGAATATATTTCTTTAATGAAATGAACAAAGATAATAAAAAGTGAAGTCAGGAATACGATATATATAAAAGAAAGAACTAAAAAATTACATCTATAATTCTCCTTTATGTAACCCTGATTGAAAACATCGTTTATATCTTTTTTGTAATTAATTTATGTTATTCTAAAAATATTATTGATTAAAATAAAATAATCTATTGTAAGACGTCACTACCCATTATGTACACAAGAATTGTTTATTTCTTTTACGTAATGGGAAACGTTAATGTAAATATTTGTATTTGATTAATGTAAAAAGTTGTATTTAGTTGTAAAATTGTATTTTTATTTGTTATTAATAAAAATATTTAAAAAATATGATATTCCGGGTGTTGCGAACTCACGGTAGTCGCAGTCATTGGTAATACGTTTTTATCATTTGCTAAAGAAAACAAAATCTAAACAATTGATTTTAATCTTTTTATTATTTTCATTTTACAATACACCCAAGGGGCATTTACATACAAAAAATTGCTAAGTGCAAACATTTTAAGTAATAATTATAATAATAAACAAATGGTTTTTTTAAATGTTTTTTTGTATACATGTAGAAACAGAAAAAACATGCTGCAATGTCTAAAGTGAATAAAAATAAATATATGGATAAAAAAAAGTTATAATTAAAATGCAAATCGTTAATATCTTTGTTAAAAATTTAAACAAAAAAAAATGTATGAACAAAAATAAATAATAAAAGTCAATTCACAGTAAGTATATAAAATAATTATATATGACATGTAGTACACAATTAAAAAGATTTGAAAATGTAATTTCAGAAAGAGATGAGATAATAATAATACACATCAAAAACAGAGAAAGAAGTGCGCCAAAAATAAAGTTCATAATTAGTTTTAAACAATGCATTAGAGAACGTTTTGAAATGAATAATTGTTGTATTAGAAATGTCTATATCACTGGTAAATTTGTTAGCTAAGGAATGTCAACGCGAAATCGGAGAGTGTCGTGCATAGTTAGTACCTACGTATGTAGTTACAAACAACTTAATAATTCTAGTTACTTGATTCAGTATTTTAGAGTTAATAAGATTGAGGAGTTCACAAAACTCGAGCTCCGAATTAAAAATAAGGTGATTTATTTTTTTACGATCTTCTAATAAAATAAAATTTAATGTTTCTAATAGATACGTGTACTTTACGTTATCTAAGGAAATATTTAATTTAAAATTTACGAATCTCAAATACTTTCTTTGAATTTTCTCTATGTTCCTAATGTGTAATTTATACTGAGGAGACGACAGAGTAGAATTATTTTCTAATTGACTACAAACTAGTGCTACATGCAACATATTTATGACTATAAGCAAATTAAAGTCTTTGACAATGCGAGGCAGGAAACCGAATGTTTTCATGCTTTTGTTTGTTTTGTTGTTAATATGGTTAGCAAAATCTAGTTTTACATCAAAAACTATACCGAAGTCTCTTATTTTGCTTATTTCTTCGAGCAAGATGTCATTGATGGTGTATTCATACATAAAAGGGTTTTTTTTTTGACAGAAAGTAATTGATTTGCACTTATTAACAATCAAAAATAAATCATTTTGTATGCACCAATTATTTAGTTTATTTAAGTTAAACTGAAGTGTTTGACAATCATTAACATTTGATATTTCTTAATATATTTTTATGTCATCTGCAAACAAGACAACTTCTATATTCTCAAAAATGGAAACAATGACATTAATGAAAATTAAAAACAGTACTGGTCCCAAGTGACTTTCTTGTGGTAAGCCGCTAGAAGTGTAAAATTAATTTAGTTGATATTAATGCATATAAGTATAAAAAATACATGGCTGAACTATACGACGATTTTTTTTAAGCCTCCGGAAAATTGTCTTTGGCCAAATACCACACAGAAACGAGGTATAAGTTTCTTTCGAACCGGTAATCTTTCGGAGATCAAAAAGTCACTATCACAACCTTGATTAGCAAAAAAATTGACTAAGACTTTCGAGAATCCTGACAGTATAAACAAAAATAATGGCATGTAGTTAAAATTATTCTGGTACCCAGTAATAAAAAAAAAACACATAAAGCGCCAACTTGAAAGAACACCAATTTCAGATCAACAAACTGCATACCTAAAGCAACGACTGCCATGCGGTACAAACCCTAAAAATACGACACAACTACTAAACGGAACATAAATAGTAGGTTTGTGTTCGGGCGGATGAAGAATACAGTCCTGTGCATGAAATATAATTAGAATCTTGGACGAGTGCTTCTGACTCGATGGCTCTTCTAAGATAAAAATCCTGAAAAAGGAAAAGAAATGAGATACGTCCGCCTTGCTCTTTAGTAAATGGCGCGTTTGCCGACCATTTTTGAAGTCCCGGGTTCAATTCCTGAGATAGTCGACATGACATATGTTATAAAAAGCTGGTTCTACCTTCAAGTATTTCATGTTTTTGGACAGGCACATGAAGCGTAAGACTGATCGATTCACCTTCATGTAACAGATGATCGATATCCGCTGCATTTAGTATACAAATGCACCATCGGGTGCAGATTGGGGTATGAAATAATTATACAGCTACACAAATAACACACATTCTGATGATGGATGCTGTAATGCAATCTGAAACATCGCAAAAGAGTGCGAATGACACACAGCATAATAATTAAGAAAAACTCATCGTGAGAACTATTTAATTTTTTTGGAAAAAGGGAAATAATTTAGTTCTTGTTATTTACGCAAATATTCCATTTTTAGACCATTTCCTAAAAGTTGTAAGTAACTTGTGCTGGAAAAATGAAAATCGAGTTGTGGTACAGTGGAATTTGTACCTTGGATCTTAGGTCCGTGAGTCCGTAATACTACCACGGGATCACAACCCGGTTCAGATTTCAGTTTTTTTTTAAATATGTAATTATATCTGTTTATGTGAAAAATATTATGATCATATTATGACATATATAACGCGTACTGTGAAACTAAATGACATGAAGTAATGTATGCGTTGTTTTTTGCTAACCAAGCAGTGTCGCTTGAATAACACACGTACATAAAATATGATATTATGTAAGGTTTCGTTTGAAAAAATCCCAAAGTAACATCTTATGATTGACGTTAAAAAGGCTTTTTATTCGTAAATATGTTTTTAAAATTGTAGCTAGCACATTTTTAACGTATGAAGAACGATTCTTTTTGACGTGAGTGATAGGTACCTTGGAAATATATTTTCCCTCGAAAATATAACAAAATACTTGGATTAAGGTGGATCTTCCTTTATCATTCCCATGTCAGACGAAGAAAAATACCATTTCCAAACACGAGACATGTGCCGGCAAATAGAATTGTATTTATTCTATTTTATAGTATGTATCTTAGGTTTTAAAGGAAACTCATCTGGTGCATAGTGTGATTACTTGAGGGAGAGCAAACCACGTTTGTCATATATCTCGTTGAAAAAACAAGTCTAAAGTCATACTTCACGTTATGTCACTAAGAATTTTCAGATAAATAATTATCATCACAAAATTTAAAAAAGAAAACAGCTTTTTGATTTAAAAGCCATTAAATTTAGAATTTTATCTTCAGAAAAACTTTTTTTGTAGTAAAAATTGTTATGGAATAATATAAAACTGTTTTTTTTATCAACTTTTTTACAACCGAGCAAAGAGAAAATACAGTTCTAAGAGTGAAATATGTAAAACCAAAATCCCGAAGGAGTATTTTCGACTCGACGGTTATTCTTAGTTAAAAATCCCAAAAAGGCAATAAAGTGGAGATAAGACCGCCCAGTAATGTGGTGGTTGGTGAGTTTTCCATCTTTCTTTGTTTTAAGTCCTAGGTTCGATTCTTAAAGAGCAAATGTGAAATATAGATTTTAAAGGTGGTTTTACGCCGCAATCATTCATTTCTTCATGGATTTGCACCTAAAGCGTAAAATTGATCACCTTACCTTTCATGTTACAAAAATGATCATTGCAATTGAAGTACCAATGTAATGCCTTATACACTACTGGGTGTGGGAAAAGATCATTCGAAAAATTGAAAACGGCATTTATCTAATAAAACAAAAAAACATCATTTTATTATGTGATTCTCATTCTATTTATTCGTCTATTTAAGTATGCATATATAATGCACATTTGCGGGCTTTTGACAATTTCTTCCGACAAAATGTCATTTTTTTTGCTAACCAGTAAATGAAATTAAATAAGTTTTTACATCAGAACCAACAGTATGTGGATAGATTAATGAATACCACTACAAGTTTTTAATGAAAAGAGGAAATACATAGAAATAAATAAAAAAGAGAAGAACTTAAGGAAAAGAAAGTAGATGTTTCTTCGGGCGTAATTCAAATAGATATTGTAAAAATATCTTGATATTGGAGGGGTAATAAATTCACTGTCGAGACCCATGGACAGTGGATACTATGTGAATTAGATAAGAAGGTGGAATCGGGGATGGGAATTAAAAGCTTATCCCCTATTTGTATAAAAGGTAATGTTCGTAAGTGTGTCCTCGATATAATAAATAACTACTGGACCGACTTACGTGCAGTTTTTTTCTCAATGATAAACTTTGACTTGAACATACTTATGGCTTTAAAAATCTTCAATTTAATATGTAGAAAAAAAGTTAGGAGCGTAAATCTTTCATTTATCATTCACGTAGGCTGCATTTGACGAGAATGAGTTACCTGAAGAAATAAAGGAAATAGAAAAAATTGAAATATTTAAAATTAATTTAAAAAAATATGTTATTGAGAAATTTTGGTAAAAAAATTGTAATATTACTAAAAGTTTATATAAATTCTTAAGATGTTATGAACTAACTTAATAAAACATTAATAAATAAACCAAAGAAATGAGAGGATGTATTTTTTTTTGTACATTAAAAGTGTGTATTTGAATGTTTACAAACACAATTATTTTTTATGTATTCTTATTAAATTCTTCATAATTTCTACCAATTTTGGATTTTTTGTGACGCTTAAATAATATTAATTGACAATTAATGCATTTAAAAAAATCGTATTCCCACATAAAGTGCTCTATTAATAAGAAAAGCAGAACTCAAAATTGGAGAAAAAAAAAATGTATTTACAAATAAATAATTCAAATTTTAGAATTCAATCATAAACATGTACCTAGGTACTTTCTTAACAATGAAAAATTTCACCATCTTTTTGCGGAACGCCAATTGAGTTAGCTATCTTAAACCCGGCTGGCGGTTAAAGAAAGACTAAATACGCGTTAGGCATGTCTAAGTGTTTGGGCATGAGTTGAGTGCCATAATTTAAGTGGACTCAGGGTGCGTTTTTGTGTATAAATAGGTAGATGGTATTATTTAAGAACACCGAGCTTATTTCTATGGTCACGTAAAAGTACTATAAAGTAATGTTTCGTGGGTATACTTAATAATGTTAAATCTTAAGAGGAAACTCGGTCTGACTTTTCTTCATACAAGAATATTTCTGTGTTTTCTCCCTGGATTATGGCACTAGAGAACAGATTTTTATATGTGAACACGATTTTTACAATTAAATAATTCCTTTAGTACGTTCAGAATACAACATATTTTTTATGTTAACATGAATTTATTCAGGTGTGAAAGGGTTAAAACAACTTTGAATCATTACATTGTATTTTATTCAATATGGATTGAACAATTATGAATAGGTTTTAACATAAATTGGTATATAATTTGAATACCAAGTTTACTAGTATGAAAGAACCAGCTGTTTCTAAATATTGGCAAAATAACACTGCAATACAGTTCATCTAAAATACGTGTAGTGAACTCTTTTGTTTAAAAAAACAGTTGGTTTGACTTAATGCAGTTTTGTTGTAAGGTTGCGTAAAATCAAATGAAAAATTTACTTACATTTTTCTGAGGTTTTAAGACATAAATACAACACTGAATGAATTAACCGTGATACGAATAAATATTAAGTGGGTATTTGAAAGTCTGAGAAAGAGCTAAACGCAAACAAACTGTGATCAACGCGGGACACGGAGAATCTGCCATGCCTCGATCACGCCGGTGTCGTGCAGTTCTTGTGTACGTTTTACGCTCGGTGTTACAAGCGGTTAAAATGCAGTGTGTGAGTGCCTGCCCCTTGTGCCCATATACGTAAAATATTATTTATTCATATTGAAAAGTTATTTAAATACAGGAACGAGACGTTTGCTTAAATTACGGCCAATGAAAAAAAGTTTTTAATAATTATAGTCTTAATTTTTAATGAAATATAAAATATGGTATGATAAATACTATTTTCAAATGAAACAATTGTTAATGTAGGTTAAATAAGAAACCTAAATGCCTAGATTTCCATATTCCATCATCAAAAATGTTTCCCTCTCTGTTGTAACAAATTAAGGCCTTTAAATAAATACATTTTCAAACTCAATTTATTTAAGGCCTAAATTTGTTTTAACTTGAAAAATGAAAATTTGGCTTAAATATAATTTTAAAGAACAACAGAAATATGCTACAAAACAAGCAAACCAACACGAAGCCAATTGTCAATCTAAAAAAATAACTTTTTTGTACAACGACTACTACTAAAATAAGCAGAAAAAAATAGAAACGTGCTTAGCGATACAAGTAATTAAAAAACAAACTTGCCGCTTTTTCATTTCGGTAGTTACGAGAGTAAATAAATCTTAAACATTGTGTACGCGCAGACCGAAAGGGTTAATCATTTTGTTTAATGCTTGCTCTGGTTTATTTGAAATACAAAAAAAGACGGAATATTCTCACAAAAGTATTTTGTTTCTAACAAGCGCTACTAGGCTAACAGAATACGAAGGAGATGACAGCAAGGCCAGTGAGGTTGGTTTAGTACCTGACAATGTCACGATATGGAGGGAGCTCCATCCACCTCCTCTATTCTCCTTCACCCTTGGGATTTAGCATGGCTAGTCAGAGGCTTAGGCGGACATGACGTATAGCGGGAAAGATTACGTTCGTAGCTTATGGCTCGAGCAGATTTGCGTTACGAAAAGTAATGTGTTCCTCGTCTATTTTATGGCGAGCAACAGTTTATAATAACGATAACACGTGATGATCGAAGTTATAATCTAGCAAATTTATCACGACAAAGATTCAATTTGAACAACGAACGAAAAAAACATTTTAATCCATATGGGATTATTTGTTTACATATTTTTAAAGAGATGTGACTTTTTTATGAACATACGGTTTTATGAATACTTGATTTTATGAATGTAATCGTATTCTGAGAGTGTATATTTAGCTTTTTAAAAAAAATAGCAGTTGAGTTAGACATTTGTTCAATGACAGAATGTAGTAGTTTCATGAAAAAAAATACATAAAAAAGAAAACCAACATAAATTATAATTTAAGTACACAACACGGATAATGTGATGTTTACGCAATTTAAATTATACAGTGGGTTGCCAAATTAATAGAAACACCTATGAAAAATGCGTTTTTGTCACTTTGATGTTCATATAACAAAGATGTCAATGATTTTAGGCAGAGTAATGAATTTTTATTAACATGAATATTTTATTGGGAAAATTTAAAGATATTTTTTGAGTTTATTTATTTAGTTTAATTATAAATAAACATTACTGTATAACATGTTAACATTTTGTGATATCGCCTTTAGCCACAATTACACATTGTACAAGTCGTGGGATACTTTTAATGCGCAGTTTTGCATTAAGTTTTAACTCAGGATAGAAAGGCCACACTTTGATGAGAATTTCGATGAGCTGGTCCTTGGTTATGATCACCTTCTTGGCATTTTTTCTCTTCTTGAGCTCCACCAAGTTTTCAATGGGATTTATGTCGGGAGAATTCCCCGGCCAAGGTAAAACCTTCCCATTTTTTCCAGTCAAAAATGCAGTGACAGTCCTGGTTTTATAACAAGGTGCGGAGTCGTGCATTAAAACGTACTCTTGGCCACCCAGAAATCATTTTTCAACTTCCTGCATTAAAACCCCTTGTACAAAATAGAAGCGCCTTATCCCCCTGGAAGAGATAATTGACCACACAATTATGCTGGTATGATGTTTGATCGTCTCCAAAAGACAGTCAGGATAGAGTTTTTCCCCTGGGTGTCATCGAATGAGCAATAATTTGTTTACCAAAATTTGCAATATTGACTCCTTAGAGAAGTACACCCAAAAAATATAGTAATCATTTTTTTTTATTTGTTAAAAGCATGAAAACCACAAAAATGACAAATATCATATTTCAGTCCACTAAAGTCATGTAATGTTGTACTTTGCTCCATTACAGCCTTTTTTTACTAGTAGCTACCGTGAGACGAGGTTTTTTAGCTGGCTGGTGACCAATGTGATTCTCCTCAGCCGATTTTCTCTAGTACATTGATCACCAAAGTTAAACGAACCACACTTTTTTTTCCGGATTTGGAGACATAAGTCTCTGATTTTGCAGTCAGAACGAGGTGTGGTGATTCATTTTCTGACACATTTTCCAAAACGATTGACTTCAAGGGGCAGGTTTTGATAGATTTATTTCCTTTCCCTGTTAACTATAAACTTTGAAACTCCTGTAATCGCTGCTTTTAAAAAAATGTTGAGTATTTAATTATATTGTCTTTGCTGCAACAATTTACTTGGGGAAATGTATAAAGATCTGACAGTAATGAAAGAACACATTACTGGAGTCAATACGGTAAAACTTTTAATATAAATATAATATGACCATAAAACTCAATGAAATTGGTAGATAATTAAAAATTACTTACGTTTTGATAAAGTTTACCTGTTAAGACTGGTCAAAATAATCTAAAGATAGTTTTTTTTACAAGACCCTCGACCTCTCGTTTTCATAAAAATGATGACCACGAGGAAATAACTTCAAAATTTTAACAGTTGTAACGGTTTACTGGTATTGCCACTTCTTGAAAGTATCCGTGATGATACCAGCAGTAAAAATAATAAAGAGATTTTCATCAAATCAAAGTTATTTAGAAGTAGAGACAGTATAAACATTAAAATCACAAAATATTAGTACTGTTCCTATTAATTTGGCAACCCAATGTAGTTAGCACCATTAAAATTTATAAAACTAAAATACATGTTTCTTTAATTTTTATTTTATCTATTTAGAATATCAACTGTAATACATAAAATATAGTTGTACAAACAAACAACCATAAAATATAACCAATAAAAAATATACACAAAAACACACTTTACATTAACAAGTAGGTACATAATAAAAATGCGTGTGTGCGTGTGTGTGTGAGAGATAGAGGGTGAACTTTTTTGTTAGAGGGTGGTTCTGTGTGTGTGTATGAGGGTATGTTTTAGGGTGTGAAAGGAAGGGTGATGGTGTAAGTGTATGAGAATAAGTATCAATTTTGTCTCTGAGTGCATAATTAGTATTCGTAAACATTATAAAATGGCAAAATGAAGACATTGTAAGAATGATGGTTCAATAGAGTTGATTACGTAAACTTACATAAATAACGTGAAATATCATCAAAGATTTAAATACTAGCATTATGTATTAGTTTTAGAGCTCTTATTTTTAAAGCCATTTTATTGCAGATATAAATATACAAAGAATAATGCTTGAATTTAGAAATTGAAATAAATGATGCTGGCAAGCTAATCATAATTTTGATAATATAACAATTTTTGTTTGTGCAAGGTGTAACATTTTGCGTATAACGAATGAGTAATGATTGTTTTATAATATGTATGTATGTGTTAGTGAAAGTAGTGAAACAAAATTAAGTTATAATAACGGAACGGTATTTTTTTTTTTTTTTTTTTTATTTAGTCTAAAAATAGTACAAACATAATACATAAATGTTCTTATATTATAAAAATAAACTAATTATTAACATTTCTAAATAATAAACGTACACTTCTATAAAGCCAACTCGAATAAGATTACTTTTTAAAAACTAACTTATCTGTTAAACACATGTTTTTTTAACTAACATTTAAACAAAATAATATATTTTTATTATTCTATTTCTAATGGTATTTCCTTATAATATAACTATACAGCTCGGTGCATCAACGAGTTATGTGTATTTGTCTTTTTACAAAATGGCAGCCTAACTTAATTTTTATTTCTTGTTTCATATCCGTGTTCACAATGATTAAAATAAACCCTTTTAGTTAACTCTTTTGAGGTATAACCATTATTCATTTTGTGAACAAAAAACATAACATTAAAATATATCCGTTGAAGTGTAGTCATATTTTCTGTTTATTTCAGCATTAACTTTATCCTAGTGTATCTATTTTTTCTTAAAATTACTCATTCTGCCAAACAGTAAGTTTATTTTTTCCCCCTCAGTTGCCAAAAACAAAATACTACTTCAATAATTTATAGAAGGCACAATAATGTAATTATATATCATTCTGTACGAATCTGCAGTTAAATATCTTTCGATTCTTCCCACAAGAGAACTTTTCCTTGCTATTTTAATCGTCACATATCTTAGAGAAATCAATATAAATATAAAGCAATGCTGTTTTATTGAAGCTCTGTAAAATCCAAGTTATTTCTGAAAGCAATTCAAGGGGAATCATTAAATTTTCTGAAAAATATATTGCTATTTCTATCCCATACAAAACTATGATGAATATTGTTTCCAAACTACCACACATGTTATATTATGACAAACAGACAAAGCACAGAAAGTAAGAAAAAAAGAAGAAAGTATTTTTTAAAAACATGAAAAACATAATACAAATATATTTTGATTGTAAATTTCAATTAAAGGCAAAATGTTTTTCGTCAATACTCAAATTTTAAAATGTTATAGTTGTTTAGGAAAAAGAAGTATCAACATTCTTTAAAAAAGCTTATAAAAGGCATAAATTATGTTTTAAAAGTTTTATTCCTGCCCGTTTAAGAACAGCAACAGATTAAGCTCGGAACAAGGGAAAGGCGGAAGAAACCCACAAAAAGCTTTGTTACTTAGACATATCAAAAACTTTTAATAGACTTAATAACATCTCAAAACTTTTGGAATTCGAGCAAGTAATTATAATCCTTCCCAATACCATTTAAAACTTCAAAAAGTTCCTCATTAAAAAGGCGGTGAGATTCGGGACTATCCCTTCTGGTTCCGGAGACTGACACGTGACCGTTCCTACTTCCGCTTCCCGGAGATGTTGATTGGCTAATACCTAGTCTAAGTGGATACTTTATCACTTTCCGGATGTGCTCTCTGCCGGGGGATGGGCGCAATTAGAGAAGAAAGCGGAACATGCCAGGAACGCCATTGTTGTTCGTGAAAGGACTTTGTTTGTTTTTGTCTTGTTGATTGACGTTTGCTCCGAGAAAATTGTCTACCCCTGAAATGCCCAAAATATCGTTCTGGTGCCAAAGCAGTATGGTAAAAAAATAATATGGATCTTGAAAGACATGTCACATTTTCATTTATTCGTAATTTATTAATTAAAAAAAATCTTAAGAAAACTGTAATAAGTAAAATATTATCGCTGACATTATATACGATGATAATGCTTCTGTACACTTTTGACGTACATGTGGGCAGTTATGCAGCTATTTTTTTTCGAATGTTTTAAACTATGGTTATTTACGTGGGAGTATATGTATGTATACGTATATATGAATATGTTTGTGTATTTATTAACTATTATTTGATGCTTTTGAAATGCTGTTCTTCCTTATTTACAGTCGAACATTACGTAGTGGATGTAAACCCTTTGCTCCCTGACGAAAAACATTTTTCCATGCGTAAAATAACTGATATATGTACCTCTTATATGATAATGCATTTGATGTAACTAATCACTGTCGGTACATATTTGGACGTCTTTGAGTAATTTCGGCCATTTTTAAGTAATTCGTTTTAAAAAATTATTCCTGGGATCAGTTTTGCGTAGAGCTGTCACTCGTTTGGTTTTGTAAAATCACCACTCCTTTATAAACCTCAGTATTACAATTTCGATAGAAAGTTTTTTATTTTCAAATATTTTTGTGGTTTGATTGTAATGCGGGTTTTTGACATTGATATAAATATATGTGAACACTTTACGCGGCACTTAACACCCGACTTGTGGTCCATTTAACATGGGTTCCGGAGATTATCTTGTATTCGGTGGAAAATGGTGTTTTTTTTTATATACGCAAGTCCTTTTTACTCTACTACGCGTTTTGCATGGCAATGTCATTCTATACTTTTTTTTAATTTACGTTATTTTTTTATTTATATTTTTTTTTTTTATTTTTCTTTCTGTTGACGCCCATGGGGCTTTTACATTATACATACTATATAATAAGAAAAAGTTACACATTAAACATAATTAACATTTTTTCAAATATAAAAATTAAAAAAAATATATATTATTAAAATTTAAAAATAAAGTTACATAGTTAACATAATACACTATTAAGACATAATACATACATTATATTATGTTTATAATATAAGGCATAACAGGATTCAAATAAAACATAATTATATTTTTTTTTTTTTTTTTTTTACACCGGTAAGCTAAACTTTGTGAAGTGAAGTTATTTAAAATGTTGAAAACTGAAAAGGGTTTTATAAACTAAAAATATAAAACATAACACGGGCCAACTTTTAAGCATACATAAATACGATCGAGGATTTATTAACTAGACTCAGTCGCGTCGGTCGCCTGTAGTACTTTGGTCTTGAATATGCTCAATGAGTAACGAAATATATCAACATCGCCATATTCATTACCAAGGCGATGAAGTCTAGCTATAGGTGAATTTACATAGTAGTTGTGCCCGCTGGACACCTCGACAAACACCGACTTATTTCGTGTGCGACGGGAAGGTATTTTAATATTGACCAGTCGCGTTAAATCAGGGCTGTCCAGCGCGCCATTTACAATTTTATATAGGTTTACTAAATCGGTTAAGATTCTCCTATTCGAGAGAGTAGACAATTTTAAATTATTTGATAGGAAGTTGTAGTCGATTTGGTCAACGGGAATATTAAGTTTAAAATTTATGAAGCGAAGGAATTTATGTTGGACTTTTTCTAATTTTATGTTATGTATTTTATAGCAAGGTGACCAAATTATTGAATTATACTCTAAGTTACTCCGAACTAAGGCAACATATAAAGATTTAAGCGAATCGATGGAATTAAAATCCTTCACCGTTCTCAGCAAATATCCGAGACACTTCATTGCCTTGTTAGTAACTGCATCAATGTGTGGAGCAAATGACAACTTGTCATCGAATACTATACCTAAATCTTTTATTTCTGTAACTCTTACGAGATCTGTGTTATTTATATTATAAGAGAAGTTGATTGAAGTTCTATTACGGGTAAACGTAATAACACTGCACTTGTCAATATTAAGAAAGAGCTCATTTCTCTGACACCAAGTATATAGACTCGCCAGGTTTAATTGAAGAGATTCGCAGTCACTAACAGAAGCAATAGTCTTAGATAATTTCAGGTCATCAGCAAATAAAAGAATGTCCACTCCCTCAAATATCGATACAATATCATTAACGAAAATCAAAAACAAAACAGGACCTAAGTGAGATCCCTGAGGAACTCCACTAGATGCCTCAAACCGATACGACCCATAACCGAATACTTTGACTAAACTTTTCCTAGACGATAAGTAGCTTTTGAACCATTTTAAAATGTTTCCTGAGATTCCTAATAGTTTTAATTTGTGTACTAAAATCGCATGTGACACCTTATCAAAAGCTTTACTAAAGTCAGTATAGATCGTATCGGTTTGCCGGAGTTTCTCCATAGCTTCCATAAGCCGATGCTGATACAACATTAGATTTGTCGTTGTAGATCTTCCTGTAATAAATCCATCTTGTAATGGGGAGATAACTTTTTTTATTTCTGGAGTAAACTTTATCAAAAAAATAGATTCTAATAGTTTAGGTATAGTTGACTGCATACAGATGGGTCTATAATTAGCAATATCTGATTTATCACCCTTTTTAAAAATAGGTGTCAAGAAGCTGACTTTCCATCTTTCAGGAAATATGCCAGTTTTTATGGATAAATTAAAAATTTTAGTAAGTGGATCAGTCAAGGAAGAACCACACTGGGTGAAGAAGAGGGGAGGAATATTATCTGGTCCAGAACCTTTGCTTGGATCCAATTTGCTTACCCCAATTTTTATATCAGCATTAGTAAACAAACAGGTATTAAAATCAATCAAATTAGTACAAACAAAATCGTGCAGTTCTGGATCAGTCTCTGAACTATATACACTGCTAAAGTAGTCGGCAAACAAGTTAACAACATCTTGTGGTGCGTCGGCCATTCTACTGCCATAATACATTGTGGATGGAATTCCAGACTCTTTACAATTGAGAGTATTAGAAAATTTAAAAATATGTTTAGGGTTGCTTAGGGCCTCTTGTTCAAATTTTGAAATACAATTACGATAACATGTTTTGGAGAGATTTTTAGCCTGAGCTCGCAGTTTAGTAAACTCATTGTAATCGTTAATATCTCGAGATTTTTTATAAGTAGCATGAGCAATTTTTTTGTTACGTATGACTTTGATAAGTTGGCTATTAAACCATTTAGGATACTCATTAAAAATAAACTTGGTTTTAGGAACATATGTATGTTTCAATGGCTGTGTTAAGGATGGTATAAAATTGGTCAGTTATAGTATCGATATTTGATTCCTGGTTTATAAAACTCCAGTCAGTAGTCGAAAGAAATGAATTGATTGCTGGATAATCTGCTTTAAAAAAATTGGACTTAATATTAGAAGTTTTGTACTTTTGAGTTATCGAGGTATTGAATCTAATAAATAAAGGTGGATGGTAAACATCAATAGGTAGAATATGGTCATTTGCAACTTCCACAGATATGTTGTCCGAGTTGGAAAACACGAGATCCAAGAGACGATTGAGGCTATTGTAAACATAATTGACTTGCCGAAAGTTCAAAAAATTTGACATTTCGATGATTTCGTTGGAGCCATGGTTGATGACATCGCCGGATTTGGTCTTGCTGTTCAAAGGATCCCACTGCACATTTGGCAAATTATAATCACTTGTGAGGACGATGGTTGTATCGGGGTATTTTCTACGAAGGTTTTCGACTTCTAAGTAATGATCCCTGTAGATATTTGCATCTGACATAGGGGGAATGTATACACTTCCTATAATTATTTTCTCTTTTTTGGATGATATCATAACAAATAATTGTTCGATGTTTGTTTTAGTGCATTTTAATATGCGTGACGAAAACTTTGTATTAACTGCAATCAATACACCCCCTCCACGAGACCTGTCGCTAGTATTTTTGTTCCGATCGTTTCTATATATCGAGTGGTTACAAAACCCATATTCCGAATTATTCAGTTCTTTAGTAAGCCATGTTTCTGTAAGTGAGAAAACAGGAAAATCTGTCGTTGGTAGTGACACCTTAAGTTGAAGTAATTTAGTCTTTAATCCTCTTACATTCTGGTAGTAGATCTTGATGGGTTGTCCTTTTTTGAAAACCCTTTAACTATTTTGGGATTATTGTTAATGTATTTGATTGTAATATCGGACTCCCCGTTTGCCCTCCTACTTTCCAACTCATTACGTAATTTGTTGAGGTTTGATCTTTGTAGCGGCGATTGGTCCTGGTAAATCCGTATGTTGTTCTTTATGTTGAGTTTTTTGCTCAACATAAAACGTGCCCATTTGGACTCTTGGAACTCCACTTTCAGTGCTCAGGTTTCTCTCCTGAGTATTTACCCACTCGGTATACTTTTATGATTTGATCATTTACCGAGTTATCGATCTCGGATATAATTTTGTTTACCGCAGTATTATCGTCCTGTATAGCGTCTGCCCTGTTAGGACTTTGGCTCTCAGGTACGTTGCAGATTATTATATTCTTCTCTCGGTAGCTTCTGTCCTGCACCTCCGATACCAGCTCACAAATATTCACCATATCGTTAACAGATGACGATTGATTCTTGGCCTCCACCTCTAATGCACTCATTTTCACTGCCATTTGTCCGATGGTTCCCAAGATTTCGTTCGTTTTAGGGACAAGTTTGCTTATTTGTAACTTAGTGAAGCTATTACTCGGGTCCATTATTACTGACGTGAGTGCGTTGATTGCACTTTTTGCATATTCAACAAATGCTAGGGCGTCCATTTCAGCCGTTAATAATTGAAAAAGATTTGCGAAATATATGAAACAAAATTGCTGATACGTCCGCCTGGATTTCAAGTAAACGATTATATGTAGGTTCTAGGTAGTCAATGCTCGGTGCAGAGTGTAGCGCAAACGAATAATCACCTAAACCGTAGCCAGTGGTGACAATAAATTATCAATTATTAGATTTTAGAATATTGTCTTATTTTTTTGAAGTTTCACTTACTTTTTACTTTTTTCAGCACTAGAAAATAGTTTTCAACAGAATGTCACAGTACTGTTCCCGGCACTTAACAGTAACTCACTTTATTTAGAAAAAAACAGAGAGCTGTACAAAAATACGTGTAACGTGTAACCTGCAGTTTATTATTTTGATGATTTGTTATATAATTATATTTTGTTATATAAAATGTTATCTCCTTATAAATATACTTCAGTGTTTTTAAATATAATTTTTAATATGCCGTATTCGAATCATCACAACTTTTTATATTGCAAATTTATAGCGGTTTTATTTTAAACAATCATTTCTTTAATTTTTATATAAAAAGTTGTCAAAAAAAACTAGAAACATATGTAACTGTTTTCCAGCTATAAATAATACAATTCAAAAAAAGAAACTTAAAAACCATACTTAATCTACGTTCAGTGAACAAAAGGTTAACTTAAAAAGTAATCCTCACTAAAATAAACTAATTTTATTTTAGTTGTTGATTAAACTAACTAAAAATTTAAACGTAAATCTAAAAATCTTGTACACGGGCTCAAATTGCGCAAAAGGGAGACAGATTTTTGATGGATCAACGAGTGGTTTAAACTTTATTGGAAAACATTAATCTGAGATTCGAATTAAGCCCTCGATTCTCAAAATAGTAACAGGATATTTTTTTTTATTTGTTTAAGATACAACAATTATTAAACATCAATCCGAGATTGAAATAATTGAAATATTTTTTACTCTTCTATAAAAGCCATATTAATCTAGTAAAAAGCGATAAGTGACTTGTGATTAGCGTAAAAATATATTGTAAAAAATGCAATAAACATTCGGAAAATTTCGGTATCCATCGGAGTTTGCAGATCGGGTTAGAGGAATATTGGTTCATATTTGATAAACAGGTGGTATAAGTATTACTGTTATGTTTTATCTCACCATTTTAGCTGGTTTAGGGTCCTCCTTCTATAATCAGTACATAATTTACAGCAGTGCTACTGAGAGTAAACTAATGTTTTTTGTATATATATATAAAATATTTAATATCTACGCTTCAATAACACAAAAATCAAAAATTTAACTTTATATCACTTTCACACATGAATTTGTTAAATATAACCGTGAAAAATAAATTGAGCGGGAATAATGTGTACTTATCATAAAACGAAATAATTCAGACCAAAATGGGTACCAAGTTATTGAAACAATATACACTATCCTTTAATAACTGCACATATGTGCATCTGCCATCTTTCAAGAATCAGCGAGCAGCCTATTAGCCACATGTCCGGCAGTAACTTTGATACCTACAATCTACAAAAGCTATCATTCGGATGTTTTCTTTTATTTTGTAAATAATAATGTTTAAATAGTGCCTTATTTATTAAGTGTTTATTGTTTATTTTAAAGCAGGAACACTTGAAAAATTATCTACTCTGCTCAATGTTTATTTTTCGTAAATTTATAAAGATAATTTTGTGCTGCTAGAATTCCACCCGTCCATGCGCTTTGTAGCTGCAAGGCGATTGGTAATCTAGCTTCAATATGTACATTTTATCAACTATCAGATACCTAAATGTTGTCAATGGGGTCTCAAATTTCAGTCGTCCATGCGTTCTGTAGCTGCAAGAATTGTTATAATCTAACTCTTATTTTTGAAATCGAGCTTGAACGTAAAAATTGATGACTATTTTCTTATAGTGAGATTTACAACTCTATGAAAAGGCCTCCAGAATCGAAATATTTGGGTAAATCATAGGAACGTAAATATTTCCCTTTTTTTAATAAAAAAAAGGAAGTAGCTATTGCAATAGGATAAAGGGTTAAAAATAGCTTGTAAAAGCATCATCTTATCATATAAACCATCCTTAGTATATTAAGATTTTCCCTTTTCCACAACTCCAACCATTAAGATTGTAATAATTTCAGGTTTCCACTCATTTTGGCGGCCCCATTAAGTCTAATTATTTTTTTGTTTGCTTTGATTTCCGTTCTTTTATATGAATTATGGTTTCAATAAGTAACCTCTTTTATTTGTAAGCCTTAAAATCACCATATTTAGTTGAATTACACGTTTATTTAGCCTTAGCACTTTAAGGTGAAGCAATAGGCAAGCAACCACGCGTCAGTTAGGTGTTTTATACGATTCACAAAAACACGTTTTTCGTTGGTAGATTTAGCAATAATTCAAGCAATTTCGTCTCCTATGTTTATCGTAAACCAACTTTTCGTTCGATAGTAAATAAATATGAACTCACTAAAAATTAATATGAAAATCGCGCATGGTAAAATTAGTGAAAATTATGAATGTTTTAGTAAATGCCAGAGTTAATTCACGTTAGAACTCATTTTTCTTTTGGCTGTATAAATTTATTTTTAGTACCGAAGAAAATTTTGAAACTTGACTAATGACAATAATTTGTAAGACTTTTGATTATGCTAACAGCTAAGGACCTATAAAGTGCTTAAACCCATATTTATGCGTAACTATCTGTGTTCACGCATTATATATAGAAATAATAATTTATTTATAGTAAATATTACTATTTTTTCTGAGCATAAATATTTTTAAATTATTAATATATATTAATATATGCCAGCAGTTACGCCCACAAAATACAGTAAATAACAAGGTTTACCTTATTTTCATCTTCTTTGACAAGTTTCAACTTGAAAATTATTGCAGCCAAGAGGAAAAACATTTTTGAGTCTGGAATATAGATGTCTAGGTATTTACAGATATTGTGACCCGTCATCAGCTGGTTTAAATGGCCACTTTACACAGTGTGTAAAACATTCATCATTCTGCCTATGTTTATACATGCACATTCCCTCAACTCTCCCATCTGTTGACGTATGTGAAGTAAAAATGTTTTCCCTGTCTACAGCAATAAACTTCAATCGTTAATTCTAGACACGTACACAAACATCACACACCCAAGAGTCAGTGAAATATTGTTTAGTCACAACTAAGTCATCCTTGACACTGACTAGTTCAAAGGATGAGGCTAACGGACTTATTTCTCCAGTTGGATGTAGCGTCAGCAGATACTGTTATAAAAAATCATTCACAATTTTTTTGATCAGCTCTCGTAAATCTTTTTTTTGCCTATTTTGCGCCATTAATCCAAACATTGTATTGGTTTTTTGATATAAATTAAACGAGTTTTTTAAATGCATCGTAAGATCAAATAATAAGATCAAATAATAATTTTATGCGTGATATAATAACATAAGGCGCCACTTGCGGCGATAATGATTATTTTATAAAGTTTTACATCCCTGTCACAATACATATTATAGAATTCGAAAAAATTCAATTCTTTCAAAGACCCGAACACGTTTTATAGCTCGCCACATGTTATATTACACTAGTAAGTATATATTTATTTTGTGGTCAGGTTACAAACTTGATTTGACGAAACTCTAGCACAAACGTGTCGTTACTCTTGTCATTTGTTATACATATTAAACCACATATGAATAATTGGGACATATTAAATTCGCAATATAAATGTAAATTTCTACAAATACCGCTCACACCTGTCTCCATTTAATAAGACAAACAATGATTAATCAAATACATTAAGTATATGATAATTGTTCCTTAGCTGTGGAAATGTATCTAGATCTCATCTAGGAAGTTCTTATGTCGCCAGGGAGATAAGACCAGACCCTGTCTAATGAAGAACACATCATCGTGTTACTACCAAACCATCGTAACGTCGAAATTCTAAAACCCTTACGGCCAATTACATTTAAAAAAAAATTAAAATGGTAAAAGTGAGTCACTTTTGAATGAGTGGTGATGAAAATGGTTGAGTTATGGTCAATGTGTGTATAAAATGATGATTCATTTTTAATTTTTAAGAAACATATTCCTTTAATTTTCACGAAACCGCAACAATGATTATTTCGTCGTTCAGGTAAATTTCACGAACCCAAAAAAACATCATTTTGAGAAATCGCGATTCGAAAGTTTTATTAACTCGGAAAAAATAGATTTTTGTGTTTAGTTAGTTTTACGTATTGAACACTGACCCAATTTCATTTTTATAAATTCGATTTGTAACTTTTTCTTTCGGATACGTATTTATACATCTGGAAGGTTTTTTATGCGGAAAGGTGACTAAAATTTGGTTTACTGACTTATTTTGTTGATAATCTGGACATTGCAACCCAAAAAAGTAAGTGACAAGAAGGAAATACTACAAATAATTATTAAATTTTGTAAGAAATATATTTTTTTAATAGGTTTATACAAATACCGAAACACAAATAAAATTATGTTTTTAGGAAAAAACTGACACGCTAAAAATAATAAAAATCTTCATTTACTGTCAATAAATTATAATAATTATAATTATAATTATGGTTTATTAACAAAGAATATTTTTTTCTATCTACTACATAAACACTCAGGTAATAGATTTTTCTGGATCATTTCTAGTCTGACTTACTAGGTACAACCAGTTTTAAAGCAGAAATTTTTATTCAAAATAAATAATAACAAAACTACTTACTAGTTTATTTATTATATTGTTATATTAATTTATACTATTAATTATGATATTATAATGTTTTTGAGTAAATTTTCCAATTTTTCTCTACCTAAACCCAGTTACCATTTATTTTACAAATTAATTTAATTGAATCCAAATCATGGTTTTTCGATGTTCGAGTACCTAATAAATGGAATATTTTATGGGCCCAGAAACCTAAAATTTCTTTGCCCGAATTCAAAATTTGGGGGAAGTCACCATGACCTATCCTATAGTTTGGCTTCTTGTAGTGTGGAAGTGTTCCTTTATTATAAATATAGTGTAGGAACAATTGTATCTGTATTTTGTGATTCACGCTTTTTTAAACTTATTTTTTATTATTTATGAGATTTTATTGAAAGTCACACCACTGTTTTTCACTAATAATTAATGCTTTTGATTTATGCAACTTTTTCTTATTTCGTAACGTTTGTGACTTTTAAATAGGTGCGAAGGTTTTGTGACTTTTGCTTAAAACATACGAGTTTAATTTTACTAATTTATTGCATATATAATTTAAAACTCCCTTTATTATAGTGAGTGACTTTTGAATGAGTGGCGATCAAATAACACGTCTAGTATACTAATTTTTTAGAACATCTCTAAGAAATTTAAAAAAAATATTTAAAATTAATTTCTGTATTACGTTGCCCAAGAATTTCCTCCTCGGTAAAGTTTAAAAAAAATATCGTTTTAATTGATATATAAACGTACAACATTTTGGTAGTGTCCCGATGATATTAAACTCAAGGAAGGCTGACAGCAATAATATGTTGTGTTAGGTGGATTCCAAAATTCGCAACTTTCAGGGTGTCGACTTCGTGTACCTATATTCCTTCCATAGTTGTTATTACCCTGCGAGGTTGTTCATGAATTCCATAGTGGATTAAACTGCGGAAGGCTTACAGCGTATTACGTTCTTAGTAAATTATAAAGATCAACTGCAGCTAGGAACAATTAAACAGGATACAATGAAGAGTGATTGTTCGCAATTTAGTTTCGTAATTCCTGATTATTTTGGAGTGACAAAGACCTGGAATAACTAAATTTGAACTCATGTTATCCTCCACGAAGAATAAATACTAAATACTGAATATGATATAATTGTTACTGATTATACTGGTCAACATAATTTTTGTCTCACGAGTACCAATAGAAGCACTTAATGCATTTTTTTATCCTGTTTTCAAATACGTATTTTGAATTTCTCAAACATCTTGGTTTTATGTGCCTCAAACAGAAGTTTCCTAAAATAAGTGACTCAAAAATTAAAGAAGGAATATTTGTGGGTCCACACATATAATCACTAATGCACGATGAAAAGTTTGACGAACCATTGAATCAACTTGAGAATGCAGCTTGCCAAGCGTTCAACAATATTACTCACAGTATTTAAGTTAGTCAGAATGTTTGAATATCGAACAGTTAGGAATATGCAGTTTTAAATAGTGTATTTGTTTCACAAAAATCCATAATTAAAATAATATTAAGAGTCCCGATACAGACATCTACTAAAGAAATATTTCATCCATCACAACTTATGACACCAAAGCAATTATATTTTTATTTTATTTTTATTTTTATTTATTAAGGAAAAACAACAGTTATTTTATAAGAATAAAAAATATGAAATCTAGTACATACATCCAGTTAAAGTTTTTTACAAATATAATGAGAGAACAAATTACTCAGCCAAGAAAAAAATAATATACTATATAAGTCATGAGAAAAAAAAGAGCTCGTAAGAAGGTTAAGGGATGAGGAAATGAGATGAGTGGAAGAGTGGAGAAGAGGGATTTTCGTAATATAGTGGACCAATTCAAAATTTTGATATCATAATAAAATAAAGATATTTAAAAGAACATAAACTTATTATATGCTTAAACAATACTCGCTTACAGGTTTTAACACAATTCTTACTCAAACGAAAGACATAACCCCATCAATATAACACATGCAAATAATATAATCACTAGATCTTTAACACAAATAAAATTTAAACATTAATAAACGAATCCCTCTTTCGGCCAAAAGGATTTTGAGTATTAGGTTATCAAAATCTATAATCTACTTCCACTGTCCAACAATAAGTAACGAGAAAATAATTATATTTAGTATTTTTATGTTTTTTTTATACTTTTTATTTCCTTTTTTAATTACTAAAATATAATTACTATAAATAAAAAATACCTTAGAATCTTTAACAGATTTTTTTTTTCTTTTTATGTTACACAAAAATATTAAAACTGTCTATTTACTATAGAAGAAAAATTCATAAACATTTCTTGGATACCCACAAACAGACCATGCCTTTGTGGGATTTTTATGTTTACTATTTTTACTGTTAATATGTTTTTCATTTCTATATAATTATCCTTTATTTTTTACTACTCTGTTTTATCTCTTATTTATATTGTAAAAAAAACTAAAAAATTTAAATAAATTAAAATAAAAATAATAGCTAATTATTGATTGATATTTATACAAAGCATACATTCAATTCTATTCGAATGTTCATGTATATTTAACGTATTTTATATAATTATTTCAACTCGTTTATTTTCTAGATTATGTTTGTAACTTTGTAGTTTAATTATTTTTTAATGTTATTTTTTCAAATAAAAATATGACTTATTGGTCAAAATTATTGTAAACAACGACAAGACACAACTCCTTATAGCGTTACAATATTTAAGTTTGTCCAAATGTTTGTAGACAGAATACTGGATTTCATCCCCTCGGGAGTCATAAGGATCAAAAAATTACAAAAAGGATGGAAAATACCTTAAATAAGGGAATGTCTAGGCATTTACATGGCTTATAACCTGTGAGGTCTATAGATGGATGCTCTAACATTGGAAGAAGGGTGAATGTCACACAGTGTGTAAAGGGAGCACCTATACCAGCCAATGATACGCAATAATTTTTAATTTTAAATTTATTATTATTGTACCAATAATAACACGTGCAAGTATTAATTAATGAATTAACAGTTGTTAAAAAAATTTAGACGAGTATTGAATGATTCCTTCCCAAAAATGTTTTCCCTTTCTGTTGAAATAAATTTTAATATGATTACAGAAACATTAAGTAAGCCCCGTAAATGCCTAGATATCCATATTACGTTATTTAAATGTCCTTGATTCTTAGATTTTTTAATACGTTTGTTTTTGGATTTTTCTAAGTTTTTTTTTTAAGGAGTGACCCGGTAAGCCTCTATTTGAGGCTTGTCAGCAGGTGCGAAAGAGGAGATATAGAAGGATGTAAAGAAAAAGACACCTAGAGCAATTGATAAAAAAATCTTTTTTTGATTTCTTTCTTGCAACTGGCGGGAATCGAACCCGCGATAGCAGTTTCACAGTTTTCTGCCTAACCAACTGTGCTACAGCGCCTGTCAATTAATGTTTTTAATGTTTTGAGTTTTGTATAATACGTAAAAAAAGACTACCTTTTTCCACATGTTACTTATTGTCCATGGGCACATTTAAAAAAATCCTAGATTAACATATATGTAAACTGTTGATTACTTAGAAACGAAAAAATAAAGTGAACTAAAAATAAAATATTTCGGCCCGTGGTCGGCGCGTTTGCCAACCATGCGTGGTTGAAATAAACACAATAATATTTCATAGTTCCTGGACCGATACTCTTACCTTTATTTAACAAAAATGATCTTTATACTTTGCAATTGGTGTAAAAATGCATTGTCTTGTGCACTATTAGATGCGGAAAGGAAATGATGAATAAAAATAGTTTTGTGTTACCCTCCGAAAAATTAAATTGATAAATAATTGAAAATGAAAATGTAAAAAATAAACCGATTAAAGATAACAAGTGAAATGTGGTTTTGAGTTGTATTGTTCACAACAGTTGTGCGTTGTTCAGAGTTACAATTTACGCATTTATTACAAAGGCTTCTATTTATTATCTTTCAGTGATTTGAAGTACTGGTTTTTTATTTTGAGATAAATGTTACTATAAAACTTATTTTTTAATTTGTTAATAGCGTTAATATTTTATTATATGCTCCCAATTCGTTTTAAAATGTATTTATTTCTGTGATGTCACGAGATTTCAATGTATTTGTAAGTCCATATTTAAGGGAATGAAGAATACAGTTCAGTGTATAAAACAGAATTGGAAACCTGAAGTGTTTTTGACTAGATGGCCTTCTTAGTTAAAATCGTAAAAACCGCAATCGCTTGGAAAAAAGTTCGCCTCGGAGTGTAGTGGTTGGTGGAGCGTAACTTGGCATACCATTCTTGAAGTACCTACCGGGTGCGAATTTAGGAAGAGTAAATTCTAAATATTTGCTTTAGAAATGCTTTGCATAGCAATATTTTATTGCAAAAAGAATGATAATATCCGACATAAGCTCTCCTTACAATTTATCAAACTCACAGTTAAAGGCTCAATAAAAACAGTAGATAAAATTGATGTTTTTTGTTGATATTTCTTGATAAAACTTCATATTTAATAATTATAATAAAATTATAAATAAACTTATTAATGAAACATCTTGGTTAAACTTAACTTTTTATTATTTTTACCAACGAACCCTTTTGCCTAAGTAGGCATCTTCAAGACTGTACCAGTCTTGATCTTAAAGAATATTTCAAAAGTGTATTTTAAAGAAAATATGTCAAAAATTGTGTACGCAAAACGTATTGAGATTCCTAGTAAAAGGATTAACCTTCCATCAAATCTTCAACGTTTTGCGTTATTCCACGCCTCAAAAAGTGTTGGAAATATAATATGATATGTCAAAGTTACGTCTGAAAGGCATTGCTGTGTTATATATTATATGTCATAATATACTGAGGGTCTTTAGAAAAATTCACAGTGCAGACATAGGTAAGATATGGGGGTGTCTGACAGGGCGTGAAAAAGATTTATTAACTTGCCAAACAGTTACTCATTTGTGGAGATTAACAGTGTTGCAAGCAGTCAACTGAAAAGTACGCTATTCATATATCTTTTTAAAAATGTTGTTTTACCCGGCATACGGCCTTTAATTGTACGCAGTAATGCAAAATTAAATATACCTACTGCATTGGTACATACGATGTAAATAAAACTAATGACAATTACAAATATATGTTAAATTGTTCTCTACTTTAATGTAATTGGAAGACAAAATTAAAATAGACACTAAAAATAAAGATAAGATTCGATGTACACTCGTATTTGAGGAGAAAACTAAATATAATTAAGGTTAATTTGTAGCAAAAAGTATGATTCTAGACATTTCTTGATTTGTAAATCACTAGTCTTAAAAATATCAACAAAACAAAATAAACAAACAAACAAACCATCACGCCGTTTCCCCGTAAGGGTAAGCAGATATGATAGAACGCCACATCGCTCTATCTTTGCATACATACGCGTATTAAATATCACAGGCTTCAATCTACAGTCAATGACTACATAATCGGGAATAGATCTTTCGTTGCGTCTCTCCTACGTATTCTAATGGATTGTTTGTGATCAAAGAATGTATTTGACACAAAAAGATTCCGTTCCAGATATACCTTTAACAGTCTTCTTGCATTATCGTTCTGCTTTTTATCCCAAACATGCCTAAGGTAGACTCCATCCCGTCTCTTTGGGTTCCTACCCATCCATGTAAATTCTTCGCAAGTACTACCCTCTTATATATTACTTATTAAAAAAAATATCAACAATATTCCCAAATTTATTAACAATAATTGCTAACCTATTAATAATATTCATGTAACTGACTTTGGTTCGCAGTTTTATTCCAAGAATATAATTATTTGCCTCATACGTCTTTGGGGAATATGAAATCTTATAAATAGTTCAATTTCTGGGCAACTAAAAAGAAAGTTGACTATTTTATTAACCGAGATTAAACATTTGTTTTGCGTCGTACAATGAAAGTAGTTTTAGTTCTGCTTGTAATTCTTTACAATTAATTATATCTATCTTATAAAAAACATATTAAATTATAACATTAATATAAAGTCATTTTATCTTTCTAAATAGAGTTATTAACCTCTTAAC
This sequence comes from Micrasema longulum, assembly GCF_059751315.1. Taxonomy (NCBI): domain Eukaryota; kingdom Metazoa; phylum Arthropoda; class Insecta; order Trichoptera; family Brachycentridae; genus Micrasema; species Micrasema longulum. Next base: position 481,320 of record NW_028278185.1, on the reverse strand, counting down.
ACAGTTAAAAATATATTTGTATATAGTCGATTTATTAACGAAACCCTCTAAATGTATATTTGCATATTCTGAGAACAATCAATTTGAATGTTTGACTAAACAAAAATCTTTTCCGGTCTTCCGTTTTCATATTTTGTAAATAATACATACTCATGAAACCGTATTAGTTCCTATAAATTCTGTACCTTAAATGATAAACCACAGGAGTCAAGTTGATCAAAATGTTCAGGAAAAAAAAAATTGTGGTTGTACGATTTCCGAAATATCATAACTTTTGAACCAAATGAAATAAGAATTCAGCCTATGAAGATCTTTCAATTTTAAATTTTGTTTTTTTTTTTACATGTCAAAAATGTAAATAAGAGACTACTCATGTATTTTGCATTAAAACAAAGTGGACTTCAGATTTTTATTTAAACTTAAAAAGGCATTTTTAAAACAAGAATAGACATAGATGTTTTATTCACGTATAAATAGCTAATTGTTATAATTTCTGCATTTTTGAATTCAAAGCGGCAAAAAATGGACTTCTAAGGTACAAACTAATTTAAATACTTAGGACTTAAAGGAAAAGTAAAGTATTTGGTAAATAGAATCAATAATTTTCACGAGATAATATTTATATTATTATTTTATTTTATTCCAGTAAAATGGCTATATAGTGCAGAGCCAATTCTACCATATAGACATGAACATTATAAAAAATATTTTAAAAAACATAACAATAAGCAATTGTTAACAATTTATGTGGGTTTTTATACGTGATGTCTTTAAAACTAAACTTCGGAGATATTAAAAGATTTTATCAGTTGATAAAGTTCGAAAAATGACAAATAACAAGACTTTTTAATTGTTTTCTCAAATTTTGTCATTATATATGTTAAAAAGCATAAAAATGTATTATAATTTTTAAAATAGCTTCATAAAAATAATAGATTGAGTTTTTTAATGACTTTTCTTGGTGGAACTGCAAGATAATTAAAATAATAAAAATACCTTAACAGTTTAATTCCATCTTTATTCATAATTTGTTACCCGTGACCCGGTTTCACCGTGAACGACAACGAATATCAACAGACTCTGTTGGACCAGTCTGACAATGACAGGCGCGACGAAACCCGGTCCCTGGTAACAATTTATTAATAAAAGTGGAATAAAACCATACACGTATTTTTATTATTATAATCATAAAAATAAATCAACAAAAAATAACTTTTCAAACAGGAACATGTATTGGCCATCACCATTTACGTCTCAGACCCTAGACAATGAATTTTACTAAAGAAAGCTGTCGGTAACCTCTTAAGATTGAGGATTTTACAGCTCAGTTCAGGCATTATGTAATATATTATCTTTTGTCCTTTGAATGCGTATTGTCTCTGTGCCAAAGAAATCCGAGTCTCATAATGATGAGAAACTGATGGGTGTGGGTCTCTATTAGTATGAGAGACCACTACTATAATATATATGTTTTTATAATCTATTGCAAAAAAAAAACTCATTTATTCACTGGATGAGTAGTTGCTACATTTACTTACTCTGTTTCCATTTTTTAAAACGAAAAATAGCTGATTTAAAAAAATAATCTTTGAAGCGTGATGATTATGACGGTTTTATTTATTTATCTCGATGTCTATATTTATTTATCGTATATAGAATACACTTTTGTCTGAAATAAAACCTGAACCTTTGACGAGTGTTTTCGACTCGATGGTTGGTCTCAGGCAGAAATTCGGAATAAGAAAATCGAGTGGAGACAAGTTCGTCTCGTTGTGTATCGGTTGGAGCGTTCGCCTACAATTCTTGAGGTCCTGCATTCTTTTTTTTATGAAAGGGGTGGTCGTGGAATACTTATTTTAAAGGCTGTTTTTTTATTTATTTATTCTTATAAATAAAAAATAAAAAACATTTTTATTTAAAAGTATATACTTTAATTTTACATTGGAAGTCTCTACCTTTCTAATGCAGCAAGATGCTCGTGTTTAAAGAGGTAAATATCGTGGGACTACTGGCAAAAAACGTTATCTCGAAAATATATACTACTCGTATATACAAAATAGTTATTAAAAGAGATACCAACACTTTAGCTTCAAAACTTTAGAGTCTAGAAGAAAGATAAATGACTTGTTATATTTATATAAGATTGTAAATAGTAGATAGGAAAGTTCAAGCTGTTTAAGTACGATAAAAATTTGTGTTCCTAATGGGCATACCTTAAGGAACCCAAAAACATTCCACATATATTCATTTAAGAATAATGTGTCCTTCTTCAATTCAGTGTCAAGAATATGCAGATTATACAACACCATTGAAAACGTAGAGATTGACATTTTTGACGCTGGATTTTTTAGGTTTAAGAAATGTATACAAAATGCGTTTTTATATTGATATATTAATTTTGTACATTTAATTTTGGTGGACGACATTTCTGGTTTTGTTTCGATGCATATTTTGTTTCTCGTTTTTATTAGTATTTAATAAATTGTTTTTATTAGTTTTATATTAATTTTGATAATTTTTATTGTTATTTTGATTTAAAAACGTATTTTATTCATGTTAATTTTATTATTAATTCGTACAATTTTTGAAATTTAATTAAAATTTTTAAAATAATTTAAATTCTATTTAATAATTTATTTTGCTCATTTTATAAAAATATGTATTTAGTTAGTGTTTACATGTAGTTGATGAAAAATAAGGAGTGTATATTTTTTTTTATTGTTTCTATATTTATGTGTATTATGTATAATTTTTTCATTGTTTGTAAACCAAATAAATAAATAAATGCAGATTTGACTTAATGGTGTAGTTTTGTTAAGTTTTTTACGCTCTACAAACTGGCAAAATACACTAAGTCATAATAAATTTCATATATCTGTAGTTTTAAAAATAAATTTAAGGTTTAGCAGTATACCCGGTATTTCATTTAGGCTCAAAGCTTTAAATAACTTAATATTTACTTAATATAAAATTAAGAAACGGAAAAATGAAACCCTTGTTATTAAATAAGCACTTAATATTTTACTATATTTAAATAAAATATAAAAGAGTAAAATTGGAACAAAACTTAAATGCTTGATTTCTCAAAACAGGCATTTGAGAGTTAAAGCTTTTTGCCAGTACGAAGTGCTCGTGTTTGAACTACAATATTTCATTATTTCTGAACTGACAAATCTGAACAGTTGGCAAATTAGAAGGGATGGGTTCACGCTGACATATTTTTTTAGGCTGATAAGAGGCTTTATCCAGAACTCAGCCGTTTTAGAGAGTATCAATTTTTATTTTCCAGATGGTTATCTCCGACTGCGTGAGCACAGACTGTTTTACCTCCCGGTTTCCAGAATCGACCTGGTTTAGGTTATGCCGATTGGATGAGTAGTCAGGCAGCTAAAATCTCTTTGAAGATTGACATTTTTCACGTTACCGAAACTTTATTTAAGAGGCAAATACTCCTGCTATTGGAGTGTATACCTTAATAATGTCGTAACATTGCCCAAGGGTTCCTGGTTTATTGTCATAGATATTTTGATATTTGTAGTTTGAATTACGTTGCGTTTTGTTCATCAATACAGTTCCCTGTATACCACTGGGTACGAAAGGGGAAGTTTCGATGACAACCATTTTTTTATTGTCACCAAATAAAAATATTTGCAATTGGCTACAGCACATCGATAGTGACAAGGTTGTCAATCTTTTTTAAGTTCGAGATTAGCGAAAATTGACTTATCTGCTTTCCTTCCATACTTATCTTCAAATTGGCTTATTATATATCTTGATATTATTATGTTTTTTTAAATATTTTATTATTGTATTAATAAATGTAGTACTCACTATTATTTGGCACATTATTTATTACTCTAATTTCATACTAAACTATAGAGTGAGTATAGAAACCATATCTCAATTATCATTTCAATGATGTTTTTGTATTATTTTCTATTGATTTTAATAAAACAACTATTTTGTATATTTGATTATGTATGTAACTAAACTTGTATAATTTATATTTAAATATTTTTATCTTATTTTTTTTTACGTTCTTTTCTTTGGAATTGAAATATTTATTATTTAAAACTTTTTTTTCTGGATTGTTATTTTATTGCATCACATGTAATTATAATTTCGTTATTTTTAATAGGTTTTTTTTGTTAATTATTATTGATTAACAGGAGCGCAGCTAAAAGAACCTTATTTAATTACTGAATATGTAAACGAGTGTAATTTTTAATGAATAAATTAAATAAATAAAATCTTGTGTATTTAATCAATTGGATTAAATAAAACTGAAATAATTTTAAACTTGCCTTACATATCATTTATAAAGACCATAGAAATTTGCTCCAAAACAAACAAACCAGCCGGAAGCCCACTGTCAAAATTAAAAACTATTTTTTTCGAGTAATGCTGATTACCAACGTATAAAAATCAACAGATATGAACTTAGGGGTTCCCTTCATTAAAAAAATAACTCGTGGCTTTTGCATTTTAGTAGAAACAAGTTTTTTTTTTTTTTTTAATTTGTGTATATTTGACAAAACACCCAGGCTGAAAGGGTTAAACCTTTTTTTGCCTTACTGTTTAGTTGTACTTGAATTGTTTTTAAATATATCATAATCATCATTCCCTTTCCACACCTAACGGTGCATCGGGCACTGAATTGGTACACCTATCGCAGCTTATCTTGATCATCTTTATTACATGAAGGTATTATGATAAATCTTACGCTTCAGGTACCAGTCCAGGGACAATGAAATATTCTGGTGTGAAAACACCTTTTTAAATAAATATTTTATTTAAACCATGTCGGAAATCGAATCCGAGACTTTTTGCATGGTAGGCAAACGCACAGACCATTACTCCACGAGGCCGACAAATAAATAAATGAACATGATAATTTGTGTATAATTACAAAAAAAAAATCACTACCATTTTTTTCGGTTTATTTACTAATTGTATTAAAATACTGTAGTTTCGTTTTATGAATAAAAGTTTATAAATGACTTTATTAAAAAATAAGATAAATGTACTTACTACAAAATACAAATATTTAGTAAAAAAACGATAAACACATACGAGTACACAAATAATTTTTAATTGTATTAAAAAAAAAACTTGATACTAGTTAAACTTATTTGTAATTACGCTCCATGGGAATGTTTATGGTATTTTGTTATTTTTGTTTTTTATGTTCATTCTTTTTTGTATTTACCATGACACATTTTTAATACGAGTATAATTTGTCGTGTGCTACTTCTTTATTTAAAATTTGTTAAATGATACTACGTATTTATATTACCACCTTTTAATGTGGTTATCATAAGAATATTTATAATTTGACTTTTATATATTTAACGATGATTTGTTTTATATACAAACTAACCTGTTTTGGTCTTTCAAAAAACAAGATAACGGGAAATTAAGTTAGAAAAAATCTGCTTTATATCTATTTTATTTCTTCTTTCAAAATAAATTAAAATTTTCCGCCATGTAAATAAAGACTGTTCATCATAATTTGATATCAAAACATTTCAAATTAAATACTTAAGTACTTTATTATCATACTCAACTTGTGGCACTCTTGATTACATTTATTACGCAAAACCACTTAGAACATGAGTAAATCATACCAAATTCAGGGAGGTTTTAATTGAAAATCTGAATAAATTTAATGCTCAGCAGAGTAGCAATCTTATTTTGAATTTCTAACTAAAATGTGAAATGTAAGTTATATTACTAATAAATAAGAATGGAAAATACCTAATAATGTAATGCAAATAAAGTTCTTTGTTAAATAATCTCTGCCATAATAAACAAATTTGAATAATAGGGGTATGTTTCTTGATCTGCACATAATGTGTTGTGCTTATGTGTATACATTTGTGTATGTATATGTAAATGTGTATGTATATGAATATATTATCAAGATACTTATAATTTTTATAACTAGGATCATAACATAATGTCGATGAATGTTTTGAAACGGGTTGTCCCAGTGAGGTGTTCATATGGAAAAAAATCTTTTTTTTTATAAAATAAAAATAAAATCAATACATTTTTTCCAAATATGAACAGTTGAAATATTTTCATGCTCCCAGTATAATATAAAAAACTGTTTTTTTCATGTTTAAAATTTGTTTTACTGATAATTATGTAAATAACCAAAATATTCAACATTTCATCAGAAATAATTTTGTGACATGAGTAACATAATATTACATATTTTCATAGGGATTTAACGTTTTATTATCACTGTAAAATTTAACCAGAAACCTGGAGTATTTTTTACTACATGGCTTTTCTCTGGTAAAATAATAAAATTTCATTTGCCTACCACGCCTAAGGTCCTTAACTTAAGACGATAGAAAATAGGGAAGATAATTTTACGATTAGGTATTTTGTTTATGACTTAATTTATTTAGTATAATCACATATTTAAATTAAAAACGTTAGAAATTTCAATCATTTTAATGTGGCGGAACTATATATACACAGGCATACAAACCAATTCAGTATGGTCTCCATTTCTCTATCTCTGTATAACATAATTTGAGATTCTCCCAGTGATCGAGTTAAGTATTTTAATTCAACTATTTCATGACACAATATCCCCATTCATCTGTTTCCTTTTATTCCTTCGTCTACAACCATTCACAAGGAGAAAGCTTCTATCCCGAGACCCTCCTAGAAGGAACACACTTTCCTTTGTGCACATTGCACACCCTTTCCTCGAGAGATAATATTTTGAAAAGCCTTCAAACAAAATAAAGGATCTTCTTAGGAGCTGGAATATTCAACTCGTATTGGAAGATAAATTTTGCGGTTGACTTGTTCCATGTTTTCTTTTCCCCAAATAATTTAATTCAATTCGACGTAATAATTTCTACAACTTGGATTAATCTCCAAAAAAAACATCATTATTTATATAAGAGGGGATTAATTAATGAAAAATAAGAGTTTCTCGATATAAATAATAAGATGGCTTTGGTCAAAGTGAACTTACTTGAAATAATAATACAATATTATATTTTTGAATTCTGTATTTTGATGAATAAAACAATGATTTTTTGTGGAAAAACCCCTCTTCACGTGAAAAATGCACCTTCCCAAGTCACCTTTGAAAAACGTCAGAAACATTACCAAATATCCATAGAACTCTAGCCTACATCCGTTGTTTTATTTTTATTCCTTTCTTTTCTGGATCCTCTTTGTGTTTTTTTCCAAATTCATTACCTTGTCCCACATTTCTCATCATATAATATGTAATTAAACATAATGTATTAGTATTACGATTATATCTGCAAGCTTTATATGCCCATTAAACGCTGTTATATTTATTAATAAGATTTTTTATAAACTTACTTTTTATTTTAAAAAATAAGTACAAATTTTGACCAATTCTTTTTTGTTTTTTTGTTGTTTGGTTGTCAGGAAGATATTTCATTTAGCAATAAGTCCGCTAAAGTTCTTTTACTCCCATTTTGAAGATTTAAAATGAATAAAATAAAAGTTTCGTGTGAAATAAGGATTTGTCAAGCCAAATAAAGTAATCATACCTACATAACAGTTTAAGATACTCACACATAAAAAAAATACATGTGCTTAGAATTATTTCTAAAAACGTTAAAAACAAGATGACACAAGTAAGATGTATGAACTTTTAGTTGTGCTTTTATCTTAGCAAATAATTATTAATTTATTGATAGCATGTAACACGCCTGTATACTTAATCTCATATATACTCGTATACACACAAACACACAAACACACTCTTTTACATATATACATACGTACGTACACATTTAAAAATGTACCATAGTTTAATATGTATGATTTTTATTAGGAAATTTCGCTGGTCTGTCTTTCGACCTTATCTTTACTATGTAGTTGAATCATTGTCGACTGTACGTTACTGTAAAATAAATAAATAAATATAGCACCAACATTTCAAGGTGCCTTAAGTAAAAAAATGTGTTTCAGTAAAGTATGACATTTAATAGAATTATGAATGTAGGAATAAAGAAAAATCAATGAATTAAAAAATAAATATGAACATTGTTGTAGTACGAGATTCACACATAATGAAGATTTAGTGATTCCAAAGACATGCAACAAATATGGAAAATGACAACTCTTAATATATAGTTCCAGTTGTGTTGAATTTGTTGCCAAACGATCTTTAAAATGGAACTACCAAAAGAGACAAAGGCAAAAAAAGGCAATTCAATTAGGAGTTGAAATATAAACAAAATAGAATGTACATAAATATTTACAAATAATGTTTTAAAAAAGGCAAAAATTTTGGTATTTTTGTTTCGTGTTTCTAATTTTATCGTATAATTGCGATTATCTTATAATTTTCTAAATAAACTGAAAAAAAATTTTTTTGCTCCCTATAGTTAAGTTAATAGTAATAACTATTATACAAATAGTAAAATCGTATGTTTTAATGTTTAGGATTTTCACCGACAAGCCATATAAATTGGCTTGGTGAGTCTTGTAATAAAAAAATAAAAAAAACTACATCCATATATTACATTATATGTAAATAAAAAAAAGTAGGCTACCAAACTGCCGGAATAAAAAAGTTCATTAAAACCGCATGCGAGTGCATACTGGCACTCTAACATGATATTTATTTACAGTCGTCACATATTTATCACACTTCAAAATTAACAATTAACCTGGCTTTGTACTCTATAGGACATAAATGATCTCATTGAATAAAACAGTATTCTACCAAAACAACATTTTCATTCGAACTGCAGTATACAATTCATAATTAACGACAAAAAAAATATTTTTGTTTTGGATGTCTAAAAAAATTTTTTTTCGTTCTGCCAATTTTGGTTTTAAGATATTTTATTTGAACAATTGTGTTATTGATTATATAGTAACGTATGTTTATGTAAAATACGTTGTTTTATATTGATCTGTGGTCAAAACTGGCAATATATTTGGTTCTGGACTTAATAGTTATTAAACTAGTCTAATTTTATTTTCTTCTCCCGCAATATAATTCTTAAACTTTTCGCTACGTTTATAAATGTTTTTCTATTTTGCTTTTTCATATTTACGTTTATATTTCGTTAATACTTTTGGTTACTTGTGTATATTTACTCGTTACTTTTGTTATAGTTATGCAATTTCATAATTTTTATTATTTATTTATATATATGAACAAATGGTTCTTTTTTCTTCAATGTATATGTTTAAGAAAAAATAATGTGCCGTTAATGTAAAAATAAATATAAAAATCTCTTAAGTCATTTCCCTAGTAAGAGACGCAGGGTTGCGATCTGTATGTCACTAACAGCTTTCCTGTAAAATTATTTCTAAGTGAGATGCGGAAAAGTTAGATTTAAATGTAAAAATGCGTTGTTAAATAAATATTTCACCCACCACTCCCCTTTCCGAATCCATAGGACACTGCATTGGTAAACGTTTAACCAAATGCATCGTAGTACGATCATCTGCGACAGAAAGTGTAAGGTGATTAGTCTTACGATTTAGGTTCCTGCGCAGAGTCAGTGAAATATTGCTGTGTTAAACCACTTTTAAAATAAATATTTCACGTCAAACCTGCCAGATGTCGATCTCGGGACTTCTAGCATGGTAGGCGAATACGACAAGTCACTGCATTATGAGGTTGTCCTAACTCCACTCCATTTTATTCATAATGAAATTGACATGAAAGTAGCCAACGAGTCGAAAACACTCTTCAAGGGTTTTATTAATTTATTTCAACACTTTACATACATAAACAGTTTACAAACATGAGGGTACTACTTGCAAATTCGGCAAAATCCAAAAAAAAAGTTATTGATTGAAACTTATTTGGAATACAATTTTTTACAATAATTTTTAAATTGTCAGTTAAAAATACGGCTTAGTTTGTAAGAGTTGACTTTTAAATTATCGGCTTTGTTGCAAACATGGCAACCTACATAAGTCATATGTACAATATAACATAACAACGAATCACAAAGTTCCAAATATAAAAATAAAAAAAATATTAAATTTATCATTAATTTCATTGCGTGTTTTATTTAACAGTTATTTTAAAGAACGTGTAATGTTAAACAATACAATTTAAAAACCGTAACTTATTTAAATAAGTTACGGTTTCGGTTTTGGACGAAACTAGAACAGAAACTAACCAACAAAATAAAACTCAACTCTTTCAATAAAGGGCTTTTGGTCTCATAGAGTTAGGGATGCGTTGTTTTTTTTGGTAATATGTATCTTTGTATGTGTAAATAAATAAATAAAAAACCGAAATTTTGGAGACCGGTTTCCGTTTAGGTTTCGGCTGAAAATCTTGGTTCAGTCGGTCATTACAATTAAATTACAAGTAGTCTATAATTATTCATTGACATTTTTGCTAACGTATCATACGAGATAATATAAAAATTATGGAGCTTATGCTTCAGTGGTTTCGAATATTATCTAGAAAATAGTCTTTAAAATAATTATGTAGGTTCCAAATGAAGGTTAAGTGTATTTTAAGTATCACGCACTACTGGATTCAATAATGTTCTTTCATACATCAGAGGAGAATTACGAAACACTTAGTTGATCATGAATCTTATACTACAGCTAATATTCGTGATTTTGGTTTTAAAAGATTTGAAAAAAAAAACACTAGCATTTTATTTATTTATTCCTATTTTTTGCTTACAAACTAAAATTAATAATAAAAATAATGTGACCTCACTGGGGTTTCCCGTACCAAGGACACTTAACGATATACTTTTTTTTAATTACATGAGAATATACAAAGAAGACTAACTTTAAAAAAAAAAGATTTTTCATAATGAATCTGTTTTACACGTTAGTCAAAGAACAATGGAATATTTGTGAAAAACCTTTCAAATCAACAATACTTAAAGTATGTTTAAATGTTTGTTGACATGGCTGGATATTACACCCAAAGGAGTTATTTAGATTGAAACTTATTGCAACGGAAAAGGTAGACATTTCTGAGAAGAGAACAATACAGAATCAAATAAATGTAATTGTCTTATTACACGTTGTAAATAACTTTTAATATTTTTGATTGATTATTGAGTCATAACTTAGTTGGGGTCCTCACATTGATGGAATCTGCGACATATTATGTTACCGGCTTTAAGTCTGTAACTTAAAGCTAAAAAGCTGGAAAATTGAGTTATAAATGTCATTTGTTCATATATTTATATTCTATTAATGCTCGAAACATTAGAGTTCTTCGGTAAACCACTACTGAAATTACTTGTTCTCAAATACCAGTAGTGCAGTAATAATACTCGCGCTTTCAACAAATTTCAACGGTTTGCTGGTATTAAAGCAATGGATTCCGAATAAATTCCACGATTTGTATAACAAACTACCTCTGACATGGCGAAAAATTTTGCGCAAAATTAAGGTGTTATTGTCATAATCAACCATACTTAACCACTACTTCATTTTTTTGCTGTTAATTTCATTATTTTACTTTGTTTTTTTTCACATACTGTTTACTTTCAATTACTGTTTTAGTGCCATCGATATCTTGTAATTAATTTTTTTACCTGTTATTTTCATAAATATTTAATGTTTAATAAATGGTATGTAATTTAATGTTTTTGCTTAAAGAAAGTTTAATAAAGACAATGTTTTTCTTGACAATTCTTCATTCCTTTTTATCCTAAAGTCCGAGAAAAAAATAAGGCAAAGACCGGGCTCATATAACAAAAAACATTGAAGTCCCATATTTATTTGATTGTCCATAATTTAAATGTTTTTTTCTTAAATATCCTTATCAAGGGCAAATAAATACAAGAAAACAGCAATATATTATATTTTTACTTTGAGAGATATATTTGAAACAGTTTTACAACTTTAAATTGCTCTCCTGAACAATTAACCAAATTTGACTTCCAGCATTTCAGCTTTAAGGTACAGAAGTTATATGGAATGAATTAAATGGAAAATCTTCAATTAAAAAAAAAGAACCAATTTTCTTAAATATTTGGTTAATACTTTGTGTTATGACTGTTAAAAAGTTATAAATAAACTTACATTATATGTGAATGTGTAAAACAAAACTGTCTTAAAAATAATGTACAAGCGAAAAGTCTTTAGACTTATTGGGTAATTAATTATTACATGTGTAAATACTTGATGATGGCCAATAAAATATGGTTATTGTAGAAATAAAGTTTAATATAATGGAATACGTCTTATAGCTAAGAAAGTCTGAATCTCAGTGCCCAATCGAGTGATCACTTTCGGCTTAATGCCTATGACAACGTTCCACGTGTTTTCGCCCACTCTTACGTCATGACTGGCACCGCAGCGACATTTCTTGAGCAGTGAGTGTCATTATTTCACTTAAATATGTTACTAATGAAGTGCATTTAATTTCTGGATTACTTTTTTTCAAAGCAAAAATGCTAAGGCTACAAAATTACAAAAAGTTCCTTAAGGCAGCTTTTTCGTTCGTCAACGAGCAATTTTTCCGTGTATGTGGGCACCGCTAAGGAGACTTATTTCCTTAAATGCGGTGTGCGGTATTTGGTAGGCAAGCTGTACAATATATTATTAAAAATACAAAAGAAACGCAGTTCTGCTGCATTGAAACAAAAAATACACTTATTGTTGAGAAAAATGACTACCTGGAAACCGGAAATCTATCACAACACATAACCACCGCTATGATTGATCAGTAATAACTGAATTTGTGACGTTTCAAAGTGGTTCGTTTTTATGAAAATCATTTTGACTATCATACATTTTCAAGGACCTTTGCCGTTCAATTTTCACCGTGTGAAAGTCACAAGTATCATTGATTTGGAAGATTTGTAATTTTAAAATTACATTACCCTTGACGTCACAAGTACAAGTCGGTGAATTTTCGTGAAAAGTAGAACCCCGTGACCGTCAAAACACGTCAAACGTCGATAAACATGGATGTTTGGAAAGCGGAAATCAATCAAAACGCAATAATTGATTGGTTTTTGTTGACGCGTGTTCACTTATACCTGTGACGTTTTAAAGCAGTTCATTATAATTAAAAATATTTTTTTTACTTTTTTCGTACGTTTTCGAGAAATTTCGGCGTTCAGTTATATGCTCTCATTTTTACCGCCTGTAAGAAATAAATTTCTGTATCCAATTTTCGGTAGCACTGAACTTCTTCATTCTGTCGTAGGATAGCAAATTTTTGTCTTTAACGGAATCGAACCCCTTCCTTGAAGTCAAAGATTGATTCCACAAGTCACCATTTATACCATCAGCTTATTTTATCGAAGATCCCTCATCCTTTTAGTGAGAGTTACTAACATGTTTTTGCACGAAGCTTTTCAAGGGGGACTTAGAAAGTTACTTGTCAAAAAATTATATTTGAAAATGTTTTTAAGAGCATTTTCTCACAGCAAACAATTTCTCTTCAAGTTCCCCATTGTACATTTTGAATGATGGTTATTTACTTCGCTTACTCTTTCAAGATTTTTTTGTCTCGTCTCTCACTTCTGCTTTATATTTATATCCGCGGCCCTTTCATCATTAACATTTTTTGTCTACGATAAGGTAGAGAATATTATGACGAATTTTAATTCTATTAATTCTTAAAGGATGCCTGAAAAATCTATGGTTCTTTTAAAAAAAATGCTGAAATCACGATTGTCTTCCACACAACCGAGTTTTTTTACCTCTTAAACACATTCTTTAATAATTTTAACTCAAAAAAATATCCAAAATGTTTCATTATCATAATGTCTCGGAGATGAATATGCATATATTTTTGTGGAAAAACTTGATATAATGATATCTCTTCCAATAGGCGGAGCTTGCATATAGATTAAAAACTGCTTCCAACTTCAATTCAGCCAATTGGCGGAGTTGGCAGTGCATATGTTTACTCATAATTGTGTAGTTTTTTAGTACACTAATTAAAAATACTAGCAGGTAACACTTACTTACTTAAAAGAGAATTTGGCCCTCCGGGCCTCATTTAATCAACCCATTTGACTTTGATTAATTAGAATCCCGGACACCTTGAGGTATTGTATTACGGAAATGGCGCTTTGTAAGTTATTTATTAAAATAAAAAAGAATATATATAATATTTTATTTCTAAGACTTTCTTATATTTGCAATGTTGAAAACATAAAAAATACATGACTTTTTGTGTCGCGTGACAATAAATAATTTTGTCGGTATTCAAAAACCTTAAACTCATCAAATAACATTCTTCTGTCGTCACTTTCAAGCTTTTTTCCGCAAATGAGATTATGACTATTTTCCTTACCGTAAGTTTGCCTCTAAATATGGGCATTTGTCTAATTGTAGACATCTCTGGCGCCAGTTAGATAGGTAGGTAGATAAAATAAAAAAATGTCTAATCAGTAAAAAAAGTAAACATAAACACACGAAAATGAAAGCTAAAACAAGGAAAAAAAATGGACCCTTTTAAATACGTGTCACCTTTGTAGACAGCGATAGGGCCTGCATTGAAAAGAAAAATAATTATTAAGATATTGATCACAAACAAAACGATCACAAGCTTGACAGATATATACCTATGCCGTGGAATATTTCGGAGAAAACAATGAAAAAGGAGGCTTGAACTTAAATTAAGTAGTGGATTTAATGATTTGAGACTGCAAAGGATGCAATTGGCAGGTCTAGTCAAAAAAATGCTCGGACGAAAGGGCACCGAAATTTCTAACAAAGATGATTCCTCAGTAGAAGCTACCTAGAAGAGGACTGGAGAAGGGTGGAAAAGGACTGAGGAAGATGGCCTAGTAAAATAACCGCTAGATAAAAAACTAGAAAAAACCTTCGGCTATTTAGAAACAAGTCAGAAAAATGATTTCAATATTTGGAAAGGGTTTGTGTTCTACTTTTTTTCTAATTAGGCCACAAGAGTATCATGTGCGGTTCTTGGGAATGGAGAAAATGGGGACATTTTCTGTTACCCGCAAAATTATGAAAATAAATAAGAAATGTGTTCTTAAGTAATACATTATTTGTTGTGAAATCATTGAAGATTCTTTGTGTTTATTAAGTCTAATTTAACAAGTCTCGGTTTAATTAGAGACCTGACCCCACTTAAGAATTTAGTGTCGTGTAAAAAAAGAAAATAAAGCCAGTGCCGAATGATAAAGGACATTATGTGTTGCACATTTCTATTGATTTAGTTATGACAATTTTATAATTTTTTCATTATTTACTTTTCCTGAATTCCAAGAATGGGGTCAATAAAGGTCTATGAAGGTGATCGATAAAACAAGATTACGTAACCTCAAGGCCACAGCAATAATGTAACATATCTTAAAACCTTACAGGGGTTAAGTTATTACCATGTGCGATCGAAATCGAAAATCTGATTTTAAATGGTTCTAACCTGCAAGATTAAAAGAATCCATTTATTTATTTAGAAACGAAATGAGAAAGTGCTATAATTTAAAAAAGAATTGCCAGTTAAAAAAAGTATTTAAGAGCCAAGTCGAAAAACATTTCTTCAACAATTATTTCTAATGTTCCGATAAAACTCACCTCACAAGTATATTTATGTATAATTCTAGTTTTTTCTCTTGTTTATATACTCGTATGGTAGCATTGCATTGGTAAACACACAATTTTTTAGTTTCCGGTGTGGAACATTGTTATTGGAATCAAACATGATATTATACAAATGCCTACACTTCCATATTTCCTTCTCAAAAATATTTTTCGTCTGTGTAGAGTTTTATATTTATATATTTTTTTTAATATCAAATTAAATTACAATCTAAATGGGGGCTAGATTACTTACCGTCTATGCGGTCAATGCGCATATAATATGAATATATTTATAATAATAATCATATGTAATTTATTTTTAATACTTAACCTCAATATCAAATACAACCTCTTCTTTAATACTTATCCTCAATATCAAATACATAGATGGCGCTCCAAACGCGCAAGCGAAAGCTTTCCTTGTTTCATGACATATATATAAAAACCGAAAATGTCACCGATATGGATATTCGCAAATAAGCGGAACGGGGAATAGTGTAGTATCTTCATAAAAGTGGCCACTTGAACCCAACCTATGACAGGTCATAAGCCCTGTAAACGCTTGAATATCCATATTCTTGAAACAAAAATTCTACCCATCTCTGTAGTGATATAAATAAAAATATGTAATTATAATTACAATAGACCATAATTGGAAACAAGGAACAATAATCCCAATCGTCTATGCGCTCTGTAGCTTCAAGACGTACTGGGATATTTATATATTGTACAGCGCCCTTGAGGTGATTACCACAAAATATGGCTCAAAATATAAATTATCTAACCATAAAAATAATAATAATAATACTTAAAAAAAAAAAAAAATTATTGATAAACCCTTATGGGTTACACACATTTGACAAAATATTTTTACTTATAAAATTCACATTCTACTGTTAATAATAATATTTTTAACACCTTTTGTAAAAATAGTCTTTTGTTTAGTTTTGTCTGGTAGTTTATTGTATTGTTTATTCAGTCAATGGTTTATTAGTCTTGATTGTCCTTTTCACGTTTTAGAAGGTTGTTTATGATAATTTTCTGATATTCTCGTATTGTGTTCATGTTTACTACAGTTTTTTACGAGTTTAATTTCTTCGTCTACAATTACATCAGTGGCTAATTTATGAATAAATTTTAAGAATTCTAGTTTAAAGAGTTCAGTGACATTTAATTGTATAGTTAGTTTACTTGTATTTAATTGTATAGTTAGTAAAAAGTTCTTTAGTTGCTATAAGATAGGGTAGGTCATAAATTAACTTTAATATTTTATTTTGCTGTCTTTGTAATCTGTTTATGTCATTTTAATTTCGTGTTACCCATAGCAGTTGCATGTAACATATTTTAGATTTTACATAGGCTTCGTGTATTAATACTTTTTAAAATTTTTTGAACGAAGTTTTTGATTAAAAAAAAAGACTTGATAATGTCGCCACTTTGTTAATTAAATTGTTGATATGAATTGCCTGTGTCAATTGTCTATTTATTGTGAGACCTAAGTATTTAACATTTTCTATATAAGTATGTTGTTCATTATTTATGTGAGCATCTACTTTCTGACATTTTTTTCTAGATTCAAAAACAGACCCTGTTAGTGTTTTTGAAAAAAGGCAAAAATCCTGAAAAACGAAATTGAATAGGTAAAAATTGGCCCCGCGGATTCTTGCAGAGTCGACGTGAAACATTTTTTTGGTGATGCAATATTTTACTGTCCGAGGTCTGATAACTAAAGTGTAAGACTGATCGTCTTACCTTCCATGAAACAAAAAAATATTTACATACTACTGGAGTGCCAATTCAATACCTTATGCGCCACTGGGTGTGGATACGGAAATTAAGATATTGACAGGCTTCTAAAATAGTGGTTTAAAGAATTCTTCCTTAAAAATAGTTTTAGCGTATTTATCATCGTTTGACACTCATTGTTTATGAGCACACTTAAAACTTCCATTTCATCTTCAATTAACAAATTATTATTTTAAAAACATATAAACTTTTTAATTACGTGTTAGCAGCTCTCCAAGAGAACTTACTTCTTTTTTGTATAGGAAAAGCATTAAAATTACAAAATACTGAACTTATAAATAACGTAATAAAAACTGTAATAAATGTTACTTATTTATATGCAATATAACAAATAAATACTACATTTTTTTTCGGAATATTATAAATGATAGGATTATAGTGGAACCTTTTTAAAGTAAGGTCACAAATGGTGCCCAACTGGCCTGTTATCGGAATGGCAATCTGCTGCATAAGACGCCGTGTGAATAAGGCCTTACAACACGCGACATAAAAATATAATTTTCTTCTGATTGCTTTTATACGGGTCGATATTAATTTGACCCGAATCCGTTAATTATTTATAATGTATAAATGGTAAAGTAACTTAACCAGTAGCGCACCCAGGATTTTTTTAAAGGGGGGTTTTAACATTTTGTAGGTTATAATAAGGCCTCGTGGTGTTATGGTCAGTGCGTTAGCCTGCCATGCAAGAGGTCTCGGGTTCGACTCTCAACATGGTTGATATGAAATATTTATTTAAAAGGGTGTTTTTACATTAGAACATTTTATAGTCCCTGGACTGGTACCTGAAGCGTAAGACTGATCATCTTAACTTCATGTAACAAAAATGATCAAGATACGCTGCGATTGGTGTACCAATACAGTGCCGTATGCACCATTAAGTGCGGAAAGGAAACGATGATGAAAATAAGGCAAATGACAAAGTTTTTTTAAACCTTAAGTTAATGATATTTTTCATCAAAAAAATTGACCACGAATTCATGGTACAAAACTAAACTTATAACATATAGCAGTCTGACCCAGTAGTCTGACTAAGTTATCCAAAATAACATCAGGCGTTGGATTCATAGATCTATAAAGTTGTAATAGTGTCGAACCATTTTTTTTTAATCTATTTCCTCGCAAAAAAAAACTGCATAATACTATAATCAAGCAGATATCATGTTTACATAATAAAGGAGGTAACAATTAATTTGGCAACGTAACCTAAAACACCCTGAACTAAACTGACTCAACAGCGGTACAGCGGTACGGATTAAAAGACATTCCTCGCGATTGGTTGATTTCAAACTCGATCTGCGCATACGCTATTATTTCTTCTTCATCTTCGTTTTGTAATGGCCTTTTCACCTCTCAACTTGGGTGTTTTGGCAAATGCGCTATTATTTAAAATATATTGAACTGCCTATTGTTTGTAAACAATAATTACAAAACTGAAAAACGCACAAAAATGATTCTGTATGTGTGCTAATAAGGGTACATAATTCATTTTAAGTTGATACCCATTATTGAGTTGTTATATTTCGGGGGGTTTTTACCCCAAAAACTCATCTCTTGAGTGCGCCACTGAATAGCGCTTTTTGGCACGTATTTTTTTCTGAAAAAAAAAAGATTTAAGCTTAGAGGATAATCATCGTCCGTTTTTCTCTATCCAGTGGTGCATAGAGCACGGCAATGGTTGACCAAATGCAGCCGAGTTCTATCATTTGTTACATAAAGATCATGTTATTTGTCTAATCCTTCTTGCACCAGTCCAGAAACAATGAAATATTGCAATAAAAAAAACCCTTAAAATCAATGTTGTACGTCTACTCCACCAGAGATCTAAATAATAACTTTAAAATGTTTGTTTTAATTCATTTTATTTTATAAGGTAGTTCAACAAAAATACATAGAAAACTTACCATTTGATGGTATTCGTCGATACAATTTCCGAAGCAAAAATATCTTAATTATAGAATTACACAAAATAGATAGAATAACAAGTGTTTTTTTAAATTTATTTTCTAATCGTTAAATTTCTTATACAACATACAATACAATAAAAAAAAAGCTATACGTGTGTACTTATTAACTAAAATTTATTCCTAAGAGATGGTTCGGAAACGTTGGGAGAGTATCATAAAAAATTACAATTTTGTTATTCCGGCAAAATATGCGCAATTTATATTATATTCCTGACACAAACGAGCCACAAGTGCGTGGTATGTTACATTACTTGAAAAAAGGCAGTTTAATCATGTCCCGATGTCTGAGTGTTCTGTGTCCCGCATTTATTTGTTTTTTTTTGAGGTTGGCATTAACTCTTGGTTTAATGTTATTTTATGGAGAAAATTTATTTAAAAAACAACGCGACGTTTTGTCAGGGAATCAAAATTAAAAAGAGTTTTAAGTTACCCCTAATTTGAATTTGAACTGGTTTATACTTTTAGGGCTTATTTAAAAGGTACCTTAATATATTTTTTTAATAGATTCTATCGAGTTTAAATGATTTTAATGCTAGGCAAAAACCACTACATAACGACGCGCACTTATTTCTTTTCAATTTTCTTAGTCAGGATATTTACCAGAGAGCAGCCAGCGAGTAAAAAACACTACTGCAAGTGTTAAGTAAATAACAGCATTTATCGATACTATTCCTGGCCGATTACTTTTCGTTCCCATCATTCCTTTGACTCATCCTTATGGTACCTACCTAACATCAAGATAGAAGATATTTAAAATAAGAAGATTCGGATGTAGAACAAAAAAAAAACAACATTTTTGACTTGACATAAAATCGGAAAAAAGTGGTTGGAATTGTCGCGCGTCGAGGAAAACATTGTTATATTTTATATTTCATTTTGTGATACAGTGCCAGAAATTGAAGAACATTCAGATCATATTAAAGGTAGGTATCCATTCCATGTTCCTATCCTTTCTCAAATTTTCCCATTCACAAAGCTGAATGAAATTCGTTTGTCATTTACAGTCCACCTTTTCGTTAACACCAAGGTTGTGGTTTGATTTTACACACAGAACTGTACTTTTATCCGTCTGGACACAGATAAGCACAAATTACAACCAAATGAAAATAAAGTTTTGAGAAAAGAAAAAAATTATCTTTATAAATATATTTTTATATCTTGACATTTTATTACGACATAAACGGAAATTTGTTTTTAGGCGGGAATGTTAAAGTCTAGACTATTGTATTAAAGGTGACTTGGCTATTATATTTCTTTCAGGTTTCTAGTTTCAAGGTTTTTGTCGGCTTTTTGTCAAGGTTTTTTTTCAGGTTTTTGTCGGCCTCGTGGCGTAGTGGTCAGCGCATTTGCCTACCATGCGAGAGGTCTCAGGTTCGATTCCCGACATGGTTAATATAAAATATTTATTTGAAAGGGTGTTTTCACATCAGAATATTTTATCGTCCCTGGACTGGTACCTGGAGCGAAAGACTGATCATCTTACCTTTATGTCATAAAATATGGTCAAGGTTCACTACGATTGGTTTACCAAAGCAGTATCCTATGCACCATTAGGTGCGGATGAGGATCGTTGTTGTTCTAGTTTTAATGTCAATGTTTTTTTAAAAATGTTTTTATTGTGAATAGACTCAAATCAAGTATATAAATAAATCAAAAAATACATGTCGTATTATCAGCGCCTAAGTTTTGTAATTTTGCATTAAAATTACTCCGCCTGTGATGTCACAAGTTCTAGTCAGAGAGTTTTGCAGTTTAGTAAGCTCTTATTTTTTTGCCCCCTCTTGCACTGTAATAGCTGCTCGATTGTAGAATAACCTACCCACTAATCTTAGAGACACCCCTTTATTAACATTTAAGTCAAGATTGAAATGTCACTAACTAAATATTCAAGTTGTTTCTTTATCATTCTTCTTTCCTTCCCACCCCCTCTGCTCTCTTCATAGAATAATGTATATTTTTATTTTCTTAATCCTTGTTTTACATTTTGTATGAAATTTTAAGCTTCAATATGTCCATGTAATTTTCTCAAACTGAACGTTTTGGGTAGGCAGGAAGAAATTGCCTTAAGGCATTATGCTCGCCCTTATATGTATATAAATTGTATATGAATATAGATAAATAAATAAACTTTCTGGAAACCGGAAATATATCACAATACTCTTTTGTCGGTTGATTCTGAAGAACTTGTGACGTATTTCAATATAGTTCATTTTTATTAATGTTTTCGAGCGTTTTAGGGAAATTTCGCAGTATTACTTGATGATCTAATTTTTACCGTTGATAAAAAAAATATTGTATCCAATTTTCCGTAGCACTGAACACTTTCATTATTGCTTTCGTTAAGCGCAAATTTCAGACATTGAAATTATAATAACTTACGGTCATTCAGTTTTTTTTGTCTTTCAGCAAGAGCGCAATGCATGAACACACGCAAATATTATGCTAAGTATTATAAATCTATTTATTGTACATTAATAGCGGAAAAAAACATACAAAATCATTATTTTGCATTGGGTTTTTCAGCAAAACATAATTAACAAATCACCTAAAAAAAAGTTCTTTTATTGTAAAAAAATACTGTAAACTAAAATTCATAATTGGGTTTTGGTCCCGTGACGAACATAACGATCAGATATCTGATGTTCGAATCCCACTCTACCCCAACTTGATTCCCATTTTCTAATGGTGTGTTATTTACCACTCGTTATTAAAGGCCCCGATATTGAAATATTTGGGTTAAATGACGCCAATATTTATTTTATTAAAAAAAAATATATGTCAAAATATGTGCGTATGTATAGTACCGCGTAGATTAATTGTAGCGGGATAAAAAGTTAAATATTTAACGTTTTTAAAGCCTAAACTGTTCGGCACTCTAGAAATATAAATTATTTATTTATTTTTTAGGTAAACCTACTCAAAGGGTATTCTCGTGTAAATTTTTTTGTTGTGTGTTTATTCGTATTCTTAGAAATAAAAGCAATACTTGATTTTTTTTTACAACACTACAGGTTAGGAGACTCGATTACACTGCTGAATTACAGAACAAAACATTCAGGCTTGAGCAAAAATAGATTTTAATTTTTATGTTCTCACCGGGAATCGTACCTGGAACCTTCTGTGCGTGAGTCTAACGTCCTAACCACTACATCACGGAGGCTGCCAATATTATTACTTTATATTGAAATATGTAGAAATTGTGTTTTTTAATAGTTCAACTGTCAAATTAAATTATACCCAGTTGACAACATAGTTGTCATTTTTTGATCATTACAGAACAGATAGAATCATTTCTAAATTTAAATGATTGAAATGCTCGCTTCTGGTGTGTATTTCCTGAAGTGTATGCAATTCTAGAAATATATTTGTCTGCATCAACCAGGTGGGCAAGGTCTCTTGTTTGCCAGCTTTGTCATTCCTCGGTTTTATTCTTCGCCAGTTTGAGCCGCACCCACCCCATCCCACAATGTCCCCGTGACCCCGTTCCGTCCGCACAAAGCCTACCTTCCGAGATCGTCCTTTGACTTTTGAGATTACAAATGTTCCGAGACCCTAACTCGAAGTTATGATCAGTCAAATACTTTTGTTGTGTCAAAATACAAAACACTGAAAAGACCGCCGGGTTTATCCACTGCACAACAATTGAAACACCCGGATAGCGGTTTTGTAGATGTTTAATCTGGTTTTGATTTCTTTGGCTCCGTATTCACGTATTTTTAACGATGTTTAACGAAAAATTATAATTATTTCCACTGACAGGAATTTCCAGTTATATATTTAAACTGGTTTCATAGGAAATACGAAATTAAGATAATTAAAAAAGATACAGTAATTCTAGAAACATTTTATGGTTTGTGTGTATAAAACATTTATGTATTGTATGGTGTGCTGGATTAAATATGATTGGATTTGAAATCATTAGTGGAATAATTAATAATCGTGTGTTGATTAATAATGTTTCACCGGACACTTTGAAGTTGTTATTAATACTTCAATTAATTATTGTTTGTGTAGTTTAAATGTTAAACATCAACTTTGTGACGTGCATTTTAATGATCAGAATTTTCAAAAAATTTTCGAGGGTACAACTATATATTTTAAGTTTGTTATGCTAACAATTAACCAAACTTTGTTCAAAATATTGAATGTTTCATCAGCCTTGAGTTGAAATTTAGTATTTATTCTAAGAAGATATATGAACTGGGGTGAAATAGATTAAGCAGTTCTTATTTTTTTAAATTATACATTTTTATGATTTCTCAATCCAAAAATGATAGTGAAAAGGGCGTTGCAAGGTAATTAAACTGCAGCCTATAAATGTCATTAGAGGATATTACTTGCAAACCCGCAAAAATCCAAGATCTTAAAAAAATGAAAATATATTTTAATTTATTAAAAATACAATTATTTACAACATTTGAAAAACTGCCGGTTTAAAATACGGTTTATTTGTGAGAATTAAATAATTGGGTTTGTTGTAAACATGGCAACCTTTACTTGGGCAATGCAACGACTGTAAAGTTGGCAATCTTTTAAATTAAATGTATTATTTTACTATTGTTTCTTGACATGATTATGATTTTTTCATCACCAGTAACATATAAAATATCAACTAAAACATAAAGCTTGTAATATTTTTTTTAATTGTGTTTAAAATTTAAAAAAAAAAGATTTTGCCTAGTTTGCAAATGGTAACATTTTCTTAAATATATTTTCCTGAGATCAAACGATTATAAAAAATTGCACACACGTTTAAAATAAAAAATTTACGTTGTTGGTTTACGTTGCCACCCAATACACTGTATATCAACTATTAAGAACCCACATTTCCTCAACTCTGTTACCTATTTACTTTAAAACCAACTAATGACAGGTCATAAGTCATTCAAATGAACAGACTTCTATATTTCATACGACTTTTTTTCTTCTCTGTTGCATTAAAATCTTAATAGATAACTCCCAGGTAGTAAAATCTAACCAATTCCCTTCTCAATAATGTTTTTCCTCTCTGTTGCAATAAATTTAAATTTAAAAATCCAACCTGTTTGCTCGCATTTGGTCATACTCAAAACGTTGTTGATTAAATAGATATTTCAGAAATCGAGTCCAATATATCATAGAAGGTTACTATATGCACTTACCGGTAGACTATGAGACGCACAAATCTCCACCCAACTTCTATTTATCAGGATTTTTACCTGGTGGAAGTCATCGAGATTTTGGTTCTATTTTACACACGGAGCTGTATTTTTTCCTTCATCTTAAAGAAAGTAAAAATCTTTGAAGTAATAATACGCCACAAATAGAGTCGCCTATATGGAAACAAACCATTATATGACTATTAACCACAAAGTACGCTGTGGTTTACAGCAATACAACTGGCCGTAGATACGTCGAAAATTGCAAGCGCAAACCGAAAGCACCCGTTCCGCGTTGTTTTGAAACCGAAAACCAAATCAAATATTTTTACCGCTTTTTTTCTATGCAATACAGCGAAAGAGTTAGCGAAAGTCTATTTAAGCGAATCAAGGAAAATCACAATCATTCATATTTTATAAATTATTTAATTTTAAAAAAAAGCAAACATGTTCAACGGTTACATATGTAGCTGAGATTTGTCAGTAATCTAAAAACATCGAATATTGAATTTTATTTTCTTCTAAATCCTTTTGGTTTTATCAATAATAAAAATAGTTTATTGACAAATATCACCATTTCTTCATCAAGTGCATTTTTTTGATGGCATATTTCCCTGGATTATGTGTAGTCCATCAAGCCAAACACAACCAGTTTTAAGGCAGACATTTTTATGTGTAGAGCAAAATGACTAACTACTTGTTAATTTGTTATACAAATTTTACCCCTTCTCACTACCTAAACCCAGAAACATTTTTTTTGCTAATTTATTCAATGGAATTCGGGTCACAGTTTTATAATGTTCGGGTTATACATTTAATATTTTGGCATCCAAAACCTAATTTATTTTTTCCGAATACGGAGTTTCGGGTAGACTCCATGACCCATCCTCTAGTTTGACTCCTGATAGTGTGGGAGTGTTTCTTTTGAAAATTAGCAGATTTGTTTACTTTTACAAACATTGTGATTTTATGAATATGCAACTGTTTGTTGTATCTAAAATTTCGGATTTCTCAAAAAACTCGACGCTGGGGTACCTGAATAGCTTTTTATTTTAAGCAGACTCGAGAGGATTAAATATTGATTTACAAATGCCCCCCATCTTGTTATGCCATAAGTTATAATTGATTTCCATAAAATTATAATACGTCTTTTTGAAATTTTGTAAACAAGAACTATATTCAACGTTTTTCTTTTTTTTCTCAAAGTTTTCCAACTCTGTCAAAATAATATGTCAATCTAAATAAATAAGTTGACCGTCTTGTTATCGGAAATTCAATACACGGTCTTATTTATGATTACACGTTTTATGTTTCATATCAAAATATAAAAGTGTAATCAAGTTTTATATGGATACCAACCCCAAGAAAAGAGATTCGTTTTTCTTTTGCGAAAACCTCTCTTGGTTTATAAATATTCATTTGTTGGAATTGTAAGTACCTGGAATTACCTTTTTTCATAACATAATCCACTTGTATTGAGATCTTACAACAAAGGGTCTTTTCTTTTGTCCTCAAAAGATTTGTTCAATAAAATATTTATCCAAAATAACTTATTTTTCTTAGTTCGTTTATTTCTTAGGAGTAATGCATATTAGATAGAAAAAAGGGTGTTGAAAACAAAACGCCACATAAATTATAAACATGAACATTATACCAAAAATAAGGAAAAAATCAGAGTTTCATTTAAAAAAAAAAAATGAAATCACTAAATTCAACTTTATATAAAGCAGTAGAAAAACTTAAAGGAACGAGAAAAACATTTAGAAAGAAAAAATATTTAATTTAAACTTAACGTTTGGACATATATATGTTTAACAGTTTATAAATCGTGAGTATACAAGGAAAACCGGTTAACTACGTTTTTGGCATATTTGAGTTATGCATACTATTAACTTCAAATTTTTATCCTCTGTCTGCAGGTATAATCGGTTAAATAATATAACCGCTATTAACTGAGTTTCAAAGAATCATAGAGCGAGTATAAACTTCTTTAAAGCATTTCTTCTCAAATATTTGCAAAGAATAACCTTTAAATGATTTTAAGTGATTATTTTTGAATTGAAGCTTATGTTTTTAATAATAAAAACCTTACAACAGCGAAAAACAAAAAATACATTTGCAAGGAAAAACGGTCAAGTGTCTTTGTCTGGTTTTCGTTACTTAAACAATATCACATCCAAAGTTTTTATTACTAGTGAAAGCAACTATGTGCGTCAAGCTAGTTTTTATTGTTGTTAAAATATCTGAAATAATGAAACCTTACTACAGCGAAAAACTATGTTAAATAAGACTTGTCAAAGTTGTGCAAAACAAGAGTCATTCCCGAAGAATTCCATCATTGGCACAAGAGTCTTTCTACTTTCGCTAATGTGATAGATGCTTTATTTGAAGACGAAGAAAATGTTGATTTTGATAAAACTCAAATTCAGTTAGACAATGTCGCCGGCTAATTCAACCAGCACAAATTTCTTCACAAGGAAAATCAGCTATATGAGGATTTTTTTTTTCATATCTTACTTAATTATTTTTTCTCGCAAAATTCTGTTGCTTTTTACTTCACATAAATTTTGTAATGTATCAAAATATGTTTCAAAAATAATAATTAAAAAAAAAAAACAAAACTTGATTTTTAATGAACCACCAAACTTTAAAATTCAATTTACCCAAAACTGGCTTTTTGCAGTTAACCGGTTTTCCTTGTATACCCACGAAATAAGTTAAATGTATGCATTCACATATATTATTTATTTTTATTTTTTTCATCTTAATTATATTTTTTATTTTTTCTGAGTAGATCAATTCCTCTAGATTGAGAAATTTTGTTATTTGAAATAAATCTGTGGTTCTGGTATATTTATTAAAATTAAATGTTACTTTTTTGTTTGACGCCTCAGATTCAATCCCTGGTAGTGTCGAGTTGAACTTATATTTTAAGGGTGGTTTTACACTCCTTTTTTTACTGTCCCTGGACTTGTCCCTTGAAACGTAAGACTGACCACGTAACCTTCATGTAAAAAATTATAAATATACCTTGTATACTAATGCAGTGCTCTATGCACCATCTGGTGCGAAAATGGTTTTGATGCCGATGACGACTTTATTAGATTTAGTATCCATTTTTATGTTCCTGATGGTTGTCTCCGACAGCGCTGGCACAGACTGTTTTACCTACCGACTTCCAGTACCAACTTGCGTCTGGTTATGTTGATTGGAGAGCAGTCATGTATTTGAACTTTATTAATTTGGAGATCGTTATCTTTCCCATTAGTGAAACTATCTTTAAGAAGTAAATACTCTTGCTGAGAGAATTATATCTTTATAATATCGAATCATTTGTGGATAAGTTGCCCAAAAATAACGCCTTCAATGTTTTTGCATTTGAGTTTGATATTGCCAGTGGCAAAAAGTCTTAAATATCGTTGTTTTCTTATACCAGAGTAGGTGTTTATTATGATTTTTTTTTATAAACCAGTTCACGTAGTTTACTAACACTTATTGAAAAAAATATATTTTCCATTTTGAATCGAGAAAAAAAAACGTAAAATATATGTTAACATAAATAATGATGAACGACTAATTGAAATTTAACATGTTAAATACTTAAGGCTAACAAAAGACAGAAAATTGATATGGACAATTCATATCAATTGTCTGTCTGTCTGTCAATTTAATTAGTTAAGTGGTGACATGATCGAATCTTTTTTTGAAAATCATTATTTTTTTTCCAAAAACGTGAAAAATTCTAATGTATGATGAAGCCTATGTAAAAACTCAAATATGTCATTTGCAACTATTATGGGAACCAGAAAATTAAAATGACATGAACAGAATTCAAAGACAGCAAAATAAAATATCAAAGTTAGTTTATGACCCCCCTTATCTAACAGCAACCAATAAACTCTTTATGTAAACTAAACTTTGAAATATAACTGAACTCTTTCAACTAGAATCCTTAAATTTTATTCATAATTTAGCCGCTTATGTAATTGTAGATGAATAACTAAAACATGAAAAAAAGTAATAAACATGGACACAATACAAGAATATCAGAACAATATAATATACAACCTTTTAAAACGAGATAAGGACAGTCGAGACTAATAAACCATTGACTGAAATTATACAATAAACTACCAGACAAAACTAAACAAAAGACAACCTTTACCAAAGTCGTTAAAAAAATATCATTAACAATAGAATATGAATTTCTAAAAGCAAAAAAAATAAAATAGTACGAGTAAAGGCTTAATAAATCTTAAATGAAAGAATAACAAAAAAAAATTAGTAAGGGTTAATTAATGCTCGTATTTTCTTGTAGTACAATGTGCTAATAACAAGAAAACGCTTATTTGATTGTTTTATCAAATAAGTGAGTAACTTTGCGTGAGAAATATCCGCCTGAGATACTCGTATAAACAATATCTTAAGAAAATTCTCTTGTTTCATCCCCAAAGCTTCAAAGTAGCGAGAGAATATACATATATTACATTATTATAGAACCATAATACTTGGCCTTCTTAGTAAGATGACAAACTCAGTCGCAACTTCCACTCAAGGACAACCCTTACATTATTTTCTATTCATTTTCATACTGTAAATTTTCTTTAGAAAATGATCAATACCCATTTTACATACGCCCGCCTGCTCTTTGGGTATTTTATTCAGATAAAATTTACATATGTCTCACAAAAAGTTTACCGCGGATAGAAAATGAAACGATGAAAAGTTTAAGCCTTAATTTTTCCTTAAAAACGCTTTAGCGTTTTGTCAATCCCTGTAAAATCGAGCAATTTAATAAAAGATATCTACTTTATGTTATGTGATGGGTTCGAATTTTTTTTTAGTATCGAGTATCTACGCAAAATCGATTTTAATAGGTTTTTCAATAGCGACGGAGAACTACTTAAAGAAGAAAATATTGAAATTAAGACAGCATTACTCAATGCATGTGAAATTCTTGCGTCGGGTCATTATTTCTTCATGCGATAAAAAAATACGGTTTTTTTTTTTTGTACAATCTTTGTGGTTCATAGTCCATGGCCGATGCACACACACGTGCTAAATAATTCACTTGAAATATAGTGCAACGACCGATGAAGCAATTTACCTTTTTATACATAATACAAAACATTATATTCTGCAAAGCATAAGAGTGACGTCCTGCAGTACATTCACACCATAGAGACATAAACAAAGGAACGTGGCCTATAAAGATACCACAGTGCGTGATAACGCTCAGTCAGTCAGTCAGTCAGTCCAGTCAGTCCCAGGGCAGCCAGTGTAACACATTGACGCCGTAACATTTGCGCGACATAATTTAATTCATTATTTATTCACCATGTAATAAATACGCATTAAACAGTAATCTCGTATCATCTGTCAATCTCTTACTGAAGTAAGAGCTCCACAACCCCCAACAACCTAAATTCTACTTGGTATTTGTTGGAGCGGCCTTCGTTGATTAGATGTTAGTTAATATAAGGACATTCATGGATTGTGATTGGTTTATTTTAAGACTAAATAAAAAAACTTTTTTTTTTTTTTAAAACTTCACGATGCTCTCAGAAAACAAGGCATATTTGTTCAATTCTGCTGAGATAGAGCTCATATTGGGGAAATGAGAAATGAGAGGGCAGATAAGCTAGCTAAGGATGCTTTGATAAAACATGTGAGACCAAACTTGGATAAAATCCCAAAAGCCATATAAAGTGGTCCTTTTCAAACGACAAATCTAATGAGTGGAGGGAAATATATGAAGAAAAATCTGCCAATAAGTAATTCAAGAAACTTTTGAGAAGCGCAGACGAGGCCAAAACATTTTGGAAGCATGAAACGTCTACATATGAACTAACACAGGCTCTCTCGGGGCATGGCTGCATGAGGGAATATCTGCATCGCTTTGGGCTGCGAGACGATAGTTGCTGCTCAGGTGATGGCATCACTGAGCAGACCATAGAACATCTTCTCATATACTGGCTAATGTTCGATAGGCCGAGATGGTAGCTTGAATGCAAAGTAAACACTCAGATTTCTGCGACAAATAATCTAGCTGAGCTTCTGAACTGTAACGATACACAAAGAAAGATTGTTTGATTTATTACGGGGACGATCCAAAAGGCTTAGTTATTTAATAGTGCTACTATGCTTTTTTGTTTTTTTTTGTGTAAACATTTAATATATTTTTTTTGTGTTAATTAAATATTTCAAAGTGTAATTTTATCAATTCTGATCTTGTTTTTATTTAAGATAAAACTTTGCATAAAACAAAAACAAAGTACAAATAACTTGCAATTATAACAACAAAAACAAAAAACCCAAATCCTGCAAATCCTTCGAGTATTCAGACTTTCAATCAGAAAAGGAATGACCAGTGGAGAGAGCAAGTGTCGTCATTTCACATCACGTCTGCTTTGGCAAGCAAAACACGTAGTAATAGTAAAAAGCACTGACTGTTTACATCGGTCTACTGAAAGTTCTATTCAGTATGTCGCCCCCTTTCGCATACGCGTCACCTTTATTTGTCGTTTCACTATACACCCGACTAACTGAGCAGGACAGGGACAGGAGATAACTCACGAATTGGTAATATATTAATAAGACGTTTTTTGAAATCAAGTATTGATTGAGATAAGGTGAAAGGTTATACCATTGCTTTTTTAAATCGAGTTTTGCAGTATCTTAGCGTACATAAAGGCATTTTAGTCATTGCGAGGAGACAAAAGTTCAAAAGTAGCCGGGTACTGTTCGCGACATACTAAAGTCCGTTCTCTCAAACATATGCCAATTGACCGCAGGTTGAGAGACCTAATTTCGAACAGTCATGCTTACTCTAGTTTTAACTTTAATGAGAGAATGGTGAAATTTCTTTGAAAAACAATTTTTCTCACATGTTTGTTGTTTATTTAACCAGCCAATAAGTTTTTTCTTGAAATTAAAAAAAATGATATCGGATGCAATTTGTATGTTTCAAATATCAACATATGGAAGAATCGAAGAAATATGAATATACAAACATCATCATAAATTACCTTTGCGCACATAATAGTGCATAGGGCTCTGCATCGGTACACCAATTGCAGCGTATCTTGATTATTTTTGTTATATGAAGGTAAGATGATTAGTCTTACGCTTCAGGTACCAGTCCAGGTACTATGAAATACTCGAGTGTAAAATTACCTTTTTTTAGAAATAATATCAACCATATCGGGAATTGAGCCCAAGACCTACTGCATGGTAGGCAAACCAATACACCACGATGTCGACAACATAGAATCGTGAATATTACACAGTGTGAAAATTGGCCACTTAAATTAGTCAATTGTTGGTCATAAGCTAAGATAAGATTACCAATGAGGAGAAAAACAGAATTTATAAACTCACTTTACAAGAGATTAAATATGTACAATGAGTTACCTGGAGGAATAAAGGAAATAGAAGAGATCGAAATATTCCAAATAAATTTGAAAAAAATATGTTACTAAGAATTTTTTATAAAAAAATTGTAATGTTATTAAAAGTTATTATTAGTTTTTAAGATGTTATGAACTTATTTAATAAAACATAAATAAATAAATAAGCGCTGTAAATACCTAGATATCCATGTCCCCCTTTTCAAAAATGTTCCGCAATTCTGTTGTAATATGTTAAGCGCCATTTATTAAAAAAATCGTCAGTATTATTTCTCGTAGAGAATTAAGTTTTTTTTTAGTAAAATCGAAGTGTTGCATTAATTGCGTAAATATAATTTTATAAACCGTCCCTTCATCAGCAAAAAGGTTTACAAATCCCCGATTTTCGTCCAATTTTTCTTGTCCGTCAAAGTTATCCAATAACCAACCCAAAGTGCGTGGATAACGGGTCCATTAAAGTACATTATAGTACCTACACAGGACCCACCCAGTTAGGACAGACTGTCAAGATAAAAACATTTTGGAAGTAATTTAAACGGAGTCGTATTTCTAATTTCATCACGAGCCCAGGGTAAGGGTTGTAGTAGATATACTTTAATAAATTAATGAATATTTCCCCTCTTAATAATTTGATGGATATAGAAATAACAACAATAACAGGAGATATCTGATATTTTATTTAGCTTCTATTGTATTCTAGATTAGAAGTATCAGATTTTATTCCTAGCTGAAATATTATATTATATCTTACGGTGAAAGATAAATGCTTCTTATTCGAGTTTAATTAATGTATTATTATTGAGATTATAAAAATCTATAAGGTAAAATAAAGATAACTATTTTTCTATGATCAAAGTATTAACTTTGTGGTCAAACATTTTAATAAATGTTAATGAAAATAAGTATTTTTAGTTTGCTTTTTTTCGTAAGATTTTTTCAGTGTACATTACAAAATTTAAAGATATAAATTACACAAACATCACCCTGTCAGATTTAAAATTGACAATAAAAGTGCATTATGTAACTTAGTAGACATTATAATAATAAATATGTACATCTTCCTTCCCCTCCTTATCCTCTCTTCAAGCATTCTTGTCCCAATCCCACCCAATTTACAATAACTTACTGTTTTTAAAAATTTTATATTTTTTTTGATTATTAAAAAATTTACGAGTTCGTAAAAATAGCATTTTTATATGTATAAACGAATATGTATTTATTTTTTTATCAATATTCCTACAGAGATGAGGTAGAATTTTTTCAAATTCAGGATTATCGATATTCGAGCGTTTACAGGGCTTATGACCTGTCATTGGCTGGGTTGAGTGGCCACTTTACGTTTTTTACAACATTCCCCATTCCGCTTATTAGCGAATATCGACACTGGTATCATTTTGATTCTTGTATATATCTTATTAAATGAGAAAGCATTCACTAGCGTGTTGGAGCACCATCTATGTATTGATATTGAAGTTAAGTATTTTTAATTAGCATATTACTTTATTTTATGTATTTAAGACTCTTCCGAGTTAAATTAAGTACTACTAATCGCCTTTTACTATATTTATTTAAAATGTAATATGTATTTATTTAAAATGTAATATATTTTTTTTAACTAACTTTGTATACTTTGTGGAAATCTGTTATTAGTTCCGAGTATAAACTCACAATATCTGTTTGTTTACTATAAATACGTATGCCGAACTGTTGATTTCCCAAATAAAATAAAATAAAATAATCACCTAACAACTTTTTATGTCTACCGGTTTCGAGACGCACCCGTCTCTTCTCAGGACACTCACAATACCAACAAGCAAATACTTTAATACACCTCCACCTTCACCATCACTGCAGTACATATACAGTATTTTCAAAAATACATAAATCACATGCAGAATTATAGAGTTGTGAACACCACCATGTCTAAACATGCATTAAGATTAATTAAACAATATTTTATCTTATACTGAAGATGTCGTAGGGAGTTGAGTGGATTAATTTTTAATTCTAAAAAAGGCTATACTAAATAGTTATTTGATTATGTACAAAAATTGTATAATTTTTAATGGCTTTTTTTTTACCTTTACCGTCACCGTAGTAAGCATTGTATTTACGAAAAAAAAACATAAATTGCATGCAGAATTAAAAAAGTTGCAAACACCACCGTGTCGTTAAGTGCATTTTTGGACATGTAAAAACACTATCAACAACAAGACTTCGAGCTGGCCCATGCCAATCCATCTTGATTCCATTTTGTTTTTGTGGCGAAGAGATCTACGAAAAGCCGAAAGATCTATCCCAAAGAATTCTAAATTGTGTGACGAATTGACTAATCTACGCATTCTGGACATTGGGACATAAAAACTAATGTTGCTCTTAGAAGATTCGATGAATAGCAGATTTTGAAAAGAAATCAATTGCAACAGAGATTAAGGAATTTTGAAATGTTTATGAGGTCCGTCTCAGTTCTATTTTTCTGAAATGCAGACGGATTAAGAAATTTCAAAATAAACAAAACTAATCATTCATAAAACAAAACATTGTTTTTTTTTAGAAACAGAAATTGACTAAATATCAACACTATATTATGAAAAAAAGAGGAAGTTATGATCGATTTCCGGTTCGATTTTTTTTTTTTTTTTAATTATTTTTTTTCAGCACCACAACAGGCCAGGAAGCCCAATTACAGTGGTGAATTACATCACGGAACACTCAGGCTTCAGAAAAATAACTAATATATATTTTTGTGTTCTCACCGGGAATCGAACCCAGAACCTTTCATGTGTAAGTCAAGCATCTTGACCTCTACATTACTTATTTATTTATTTATTTTACATAAATGGCATAAATTGCATTTAACATATATTGAACATAAATAAGAAAAAAATATATATATTTAAAAACATAACCTAAAATTATAAAATTGTATAACTTTAACAATAGTAACAAGTAGGTAAATACACAAGCAACCAAAAATATTAACGAAAAAAATACACAAATGTGAAAAATCAAAAAAAGGAATAACAAGAAAAGTTTAAGAATAATATTGCGAGAGAAAAAAATAAATCAGACTAGTTTTATAACTATCAAGTCCAGAACCAAATATATCAGCCTTGTCCTCATACTGATTGCCATATCTATGGAGCCTAGGAATAGGCGAGTGCATGTGATAGTTGGTCCTAGAACTTGCAGAACAAAAAGGAGATCTGTGCAGATTACGCAGGTCGCCATGCGAGTTTTCCTTAACGTGGGTGCTTTGTGCTGTAATTCAACACTTTAATTGCGCATTTTGACCTACTGTGTCACAATTGCGTATATGTATTTATTTGAATATTTATTCATATTTTATTGACTTCCAGTTACAAGACAGCAATTCGTTTTATTTTTTTTCAGTGAAAAACTTTTAAAATCAAATGACATAAAATTTGCTCTTGTTGAAAAATATGGGAGCGAGGCGGATATGAGAATGACTAGGTTCATAATGATAAATCACAAAGATCTCATCGACATGAAATACAATGGTACATAGAAAAGTAATTTCCGTTGTCCTACCTATGCATGCAAAATGAAATATTGTTTCAAACAGCGAGTTTGGTTACGATAATCGATACGATACTAAAAAGCAAAGAATCATACAGGAAGAGAGAAAAAATACAGTGTTTATTATTTTTCAGATTACGTTTGTAAATTTTAGACTTCGAAGCAGTATAAAAATGAGGGTACTATTTGCAAACCCGGCAAATCAATTTTTTCGACCAAATCACATTTTTTTTTTTCATTGTAACCAGTTTTTTTTATTTTTGATGTAATGAGTGATAAAATAATTTTGCTTATGTCAAGAAACAATAGTGAAATAATTAATTTTATTTTGGAGAATGCCAACTTTGCAATACTCAAGCAGAGGTGGCCATGCTTGAAAGAAACCTAATGTTTTTATATTTTTTGTGTATTTTTGTGTTAATATATTATTATATGTACCCCTGAATGTCGGCGATTGAGTTCGTACACAATATTTTAATGCATTATCACGGATGTCAAGATTATATAATATAAATATGTAGAAAGTAATGCTGATTGATTGATTGATATACATTAAACAAATAGTTGCTTATTTAAGGTAGGTAAAATAAGTTGTAATGAACTGTAAGTATAATTATTTAGCGTCATAATTTTCATAATATTAATAGGATTTCATTAAGCTAGTCAACAAAGAAAAAAAATATATATAAACTTTTTGTAAACTTATTTGCGGGTGTTGTTTTTTTGTTTAAGGAATAACCCGCTAAGCCTCTATTTTGAGGCTTGTCAGCCGGTGAGAAAGAGGGGATATGGACGGTGGTAACAAAAAACACACCACCCAGACCAATTGAGAAAAATCTTATTTGGATTTTTTGGTCTCGAGTTTCAAATATCTGGGAGTATATGTTACGGAAATTGGCAGCTTTCAAAAAGAACTGGAAGTGCGGCTAGGAATTGCAAGCGCCACATTTAACAGTCTAGAGCTGTCTGGAGATTGGATATTTACTCAGTGAAAACCAAATGCCGCCTATATAAAGCCTGGATAACACCTTCTCTCGTCTATAAATGCGAATCGTGGCACTTCACTAGGGCCAAAACAGCAAAATTATGAGTTTTGAGAATAGGTATCTCAGAAAAATTTTGGAAGTGCAGAGGTTTGATAAACAGAGATAGAGACAGAAACAGAGACGGTGACAAGCGGAGACGATACGGCTGGCTTGGCCATGTGCTGCGGATGCCTCCTGAGAACCTTAACCACGCTTGCCTACTTTACAAGGCATCAGGTTCTCGACGTTCTGGACGTCCACTGCTGACTGTTTGTCGGCAGTTTGTGTCAAAACATGAGATAGAAATGCTTGGAGGATTTTTGTGGACACGGTATGCTCCAACCAGGGAGCGGACATGGAATAATGAATGAATGAGAATGAAAGTATTTATTTTGGAGTCATTATACACTTTTTCTACTTAAATCAATGGGTATATGAGACAATTTACTATAAACTATATCCTCCTCTAATTTCTAGAAAAGAAGGTTGCCTTTAACTTTTGCACCAAGTCAATGGAAACTTTCGGTTACATGAATAGGTGACTTAGCTGTCTGTACACCGCGCATCGTAAGGAATTTAGGTACTTCAATAAGTCCTTAACCTGAAGACTTAGTTTTAGTTTGCAGATATAAGGGTATGCTTTGTTGTAGAGTTATAATAGTAAAAACATTACCTTCACATACTTGAAAACCATTTTAGAAGCTGAAAGTCTTCATATCGGTTTCACTAAAAATTGAAAAACATTTTTGTAAATGAAAAACGAGCTGTTTATATTCTCATTATGATAAACCTAGATTTAAATATAATTTTACTCTAGTGCATACATCAGTCTTTTCACAGAGAGTTAGGCAAATTGTATGACAGATTTTGTCATTTTTCCTCAATTACACGAACAGTAACAAAAACTACGTTTATTCTTAAAAACCCATTCTCGTTATGGCATTATATGTTAATTTAAAGACATCGATTTAAATCGTTTCTGTAATTATTTTGAAAAAATACAGGGCTCTTTTTTTTTATTGAAAAAGAAATATTAGCGTTCTTATAATTTACACAAATATCTAAATTTTGATGGCCATTTTCAACGAGTTGTAAATTACTCACAATTAGAAAATGGAAATCAAGTTGGGGTAGAGTGGGGTTTGAACTTTGGGTCTCTGGCTCGTTAGTCCGTAACACTAGCCACGGGACCACAACCCGATTTAAGAATTCAGAACACTTAAAGCACCAACCTTTTCCCAAAACTTTTCATAAAGACAAGTATCTTTCTTCAGTGTTAAACATTTATTATATTTTTTTACTAATTTAACAAAAATTTATACTAACTAGCAAGCAACATTCAACAAAATCCGAATGCTTCGAAATTCGGCCCTGCGGGTTTTCAGTTGATTAATTAGAATCCCGAGCACTGTAAATTTCACCCCTTTGAGCTTCACAACTTATTGTTTGCCGTTAGAAGCAATCTAAATATAATAATGAACCGGGTTGTGGTCCCGTGGCTAGTGTCGTGAACCCAGGGATCAGAGGTCCGAGCTTCTCATCCCGCTCTTTCACAACTTGTTTTCATTTTATAATGAATCAATAGTTTGGGTAAATCATATAAACACAAATATCTATTTAAAATAAAACAATCAATTGTACTATATATTAAACAATAAAGATTACTGTCACTTAGAACAACGGTACCAAAACCACACAGTTATAATATATTAAATACCCGGCGACTGGTGTCGTGGTTAAGATAATTGACTCACGCATGGAAGGTTTCGGGTTCGATTCCTGGTAAGAACACAAAAATTAAATGTGATTTTTCTCAAAAAACCAAATAATCGGTAGAGTGCTAACCCGATCTTCCCAAGATCTACCGATTTTGGGTAAAATCTACCGATCATAAACAAATAAACCAAATACTCACTTTTTCCTTTTTTATTATATAAATAAAACACGAGTGATACTTTAATCAACAAATTTGGAATATCCAGTGACCGGTTTCATCGCTTTCGCGACATCTTCGAGACTGGTTTTCCTTTTTTTCACAAAGCTGCTTTTTCTGCCTGTCTGTTACTTTTTTTTGTCTAAGTACACCACAAACTAAACTGTCTATCTGTAATTATTACTTTTTTATTTTTTAATTACATCACAACAGGCCAGGAGGCCCAATAATAGTGGTGAATCGTAGCTCAGAGTGGTCAGGCTTGAGAAAAATCACATTTTGAATTTTCAACCTTCCGTTCGTGAGTCAAGCATCTTCACAACTACACTACGGAGGCCACCGATTATGTTTTATATATTTTGCCTTTACGCCTATATATATTATTATGAATACTACTTATCCCTTGGTCGTACATTACAGATACGTTGTTTGGTTTATATTAAATTATGTCATAGTTTCTATTTTATTCAATAGAATGTTAGCAGATTTACATGAATTATTGTGATCTCACTGTTATTTTTGTCATTTAAATTAAATTAAAAAAAACAAAGGATAAAATTCGACATATTCGAACAGATATCAACCCATTTTAATGGCAAACATACCTTATTTTGTGCACTACAAAATAAAATTCCTTTAATGTTTAAATATGACCACAGTTTGCTTTATTTTCACGCCATAAACAAACTAACACAAAATAATATTAATTTATTAATCGTTTACGTCTAAATATTAACAAAACCCAAATTTCAGGCACTATGCGCATAACATAACCTCAAATGTTTGACGTGACAGCGTGCGCTTTCGCACCAGTACGGTGATGAGAGAGACAGCGATCGGACGCATGTGTATTCCACCAGTCCGGTGATGTGAGAGACACCGCTAACGATTTAGGACGCATGTGTATTACTATCAGTGGCATGTTACACATTCCACAACACCGCTAAATTACATAGGGAAGATTATTTTTTTATTTTTTTATTTCATTTATCAATAGGCAGGTAAAACACGAAACAGTACACCATGAATCCGACTAATCTCCACTTCATTTCTTTAAGCGAAATTTTCACCCACGAGTAGAAACTAAATAAATAAAACCAAGAAGAAAAATAATAAATATGTGTCCGCCCACCCTCATTTTACCGAACCAAGTAGATTGGCGCAATACGTGTGAAATAGGCCCGTTTATGACATACTCAATCATTTCTAGAATAATAATATATAAGATGTTTCTTAACGATCGAACCGCTAACATAATATCGTAAAGTTTTTCTTATGCTCATTTCCTTGAACCTCGTTATCCCTTTTTTTGGCAATGTATCCAATATGATACATATGATCAATATTTTCTCATGAACTAGCGAAAGAATAAAAGTTAAACATTAATTTAAAACTGCTTTATTAAATTTTTGGTTTTCACTGCATTGTTACAAATCATAATAAATTTCAATTAAAACAAAATTTTTTTTTTGGTATTCTGAAGCCAACTTTTTTTTTCGTTTTGCTAAGATAAGGATTAATGCGATTTTTTTGTGAGTTGAATTAAGATGAGTCCCTCTCAAAGTGTAGTGGTTGGTTCTTTCTGATACCATGACATGTTATAACCTGTTTAGGCTGTAGTCTGGTAAAACGTAAAACGCTCACAAAATGATGAAATCATTCGATTTTGCCATTTTAAAACGAATATTTATTTTTTATCGCGGAATAATAAAAAAAACATGAACAAAATAAAAACAATATTTTTTAAAGGTGTTTCTGATAAAAAATATACTTTAAAGTTTTATGTAAATAAAATATAATTTCTTTTAGACCGGCAGATAACGCCATTTCAAATTGAGACTAAACTTAGGTATTTGGGATCTCAATAAAAACTAATCATCGAACTAAAATTGGTTGCAATAATTTGAGGAAAATAAATTTAACATGAAAATGGCTGAAGCAAATTTTTTTTTTTTGTTTTTGAAAAGAAATACAAAGATTTAAAATCACATGCACTTTTGTGATGGATTCCTTTATTTTTATGTAAAATTATGTCTTCGGTAATTTAAAAAAAAAATATATATATATATTGATTGAAAGATATTATTCGAAATCTTTTTTTAAAGAATTGTTTTCTCTTTTTTTTTTTAAAAAGAAGATAATTTTGGTTGTAATATTCAATTGATAATAAAATCTTATAAGCGTTTTTATGACCTTAATACCTGCCCTTATCGATACCGGTACAGTTTATGCCTATTATGTAAAAATAAACTTTAAAGCTCTATTTCCACAGATTTGTGTTTTAGTCTGTTGAAGAAAAACAAACTGAAGCGACGTACGTTTGTATGAAGGAAATTTAGACCCCGCATCTTCTGAAGAATTGGTGGGGTTTATTGCCTGTTTCTTTAACAAGCAATTAATAAGATTACCAATTAAGATAATTGTTTCTCACATTTCGCTGTAAAGAAATAAGAGTTAAAATTTCTTAAGTCTGCGATCATCTTTCAAATAAAATATTCAGTAAAAATTATCCTCAACTACCAACCTTAAGGGTCTAAAAACTAAGTAAACACTACGTTATCTGAAAAATTAAGATTTTATTAAGATCTTAAGCCGATGTTAACGGGTACTCCGTAAATTTTACATAAAATATAAAAAATAATTACTCTGCCTAACCTTACACC
The DNA here is from genome assembly GCF_059751315.1 of Micrasema longulum. Classification (NCBI taxonomy): domain Eukaryota; kingdom Metazoa; phylum Arthropoda; class Insecta; order Trichoptera; family Brachycentridae; genus Micrasema; species Micrasema longulum. The sequence continues at coordinate 440,314 of NW_028278185.1, read as the reverse complement.
AGCGAGAATCTTTTGCTTTTATTACAAAAAGTTTCTCGGTAACATAACTTTGAAACTGCGTAAAACCCGTTAAATATTTATAAATAATACGTACCTTAAGTAAAAGCTGTTGCGTTATCGTTTTCATCTTCTAAATAAGTTGAAAACCAGAAAGATAACACCAAAATGCAAGGGTTATTTTACCTGTGATCTAATTACCGGCATATTAAAAAAAAAAGGAAAAATTATATTTATAATTCTTTTTTCTGTAGCACTGATTGAAAACAGAGTTTTTTTTTGTCATTTACTCGTATATGTCATACTAAAAAGATTAATAATTAAAAATAAAATAAACAATTTTTTTCGGCCTCGTGGTGTAATGGTCAGTGCGTTTGCCTACCATGCAAGAGGTCTCGGGCTCTATTCCCTATATGATTGACATAGAATATATTTTAAAAAAAGTGTTTTCACACTGGAATATTTCTCTAATAACTCCGCCAATTGGCAAAATCGACAGTGAACCTAATAAACACGTCAATTGTCGGGACCAAGTAACTTTATTTATAACATATAAAAATATAAATTATTACCTCCTTTTAATGGAATTTCATAAAGAATTGTTCATAAATATAACAAATCTAAATAAAAATTTAAATTGTGTGTGAAAAACAAAATCAGTTAAATAATTGTTGTTACTATGCAATATGATTATAATTAATCCAGTAATAATGATACAAAAAAGAGTAATATTCGCTTTGAAAATGTGAATAATTTGAGTTCGATTGTGTGAAAACAACCCCGGATAATTTAATCTTAACGGTATTTTATCAAGTTCAAAATATTTATATTTATTTTGTTCCAGAAACGATTCTCAGTTTATTTTATATCTACCAAAGGTATCACATAAAATAAGTTACGTCAACTCATAAATATATTAACTCTTATGTTCCTTGAAGATATTTTTGATATCAAAGAATATCGTGAGATAGTCCTAAATATTAACTTAAGATGTTCCTCATAAAAGTAACGATTCTATAAAAGAAAACGACAATTCCTGTTGGAAATCTTTTACAAAGCGCGATTAGCTCTAAAATCTTTTTGTTATATGGCATTAATAGAGATAAGAAAAACTAACTTTTAATGAGAATTAAAGTAAATGATCATGATATATTTATTGACTTGGTGTTTATTTTGTAGAATTCCTTATTGTATTGTTATTTTAAAATTAAAAGCAAGCAATGATTTTAGTCTACAAAAATTCGGACAATTGTTTCAACTTGTTACGGGAATTTTTAAACAAATGTAATGATTAAATGGACTGAAAGTCCTTACATAGTTATGTTATTCTAGATACTTAAGTAATAATAAACTGAAAGTAGAATCAACGGTTTTAGTAGACTCATCAGTGTTTGATTTCAATATTAAAATTTAAATGATCATGAAATAATCAAACAAATTATTCTACTTTCTGAACCAAGTAATGGGGTAAAGGGTATTGCATTGGTACAAATTGTTGTACTTTGAATTTTAATTACATAAACAGAGGCAAGATGATCAGTATTAAGCTTCAGGCACCAGTCCAGGAATAAGACCGTCTACTTTTCCCACTGTTTAATTATTTAAAAAAAATTAAGGTTATAGATATAAAGAGAATTGTTTGCTTCAAATACATAAATACAAAATAAATAGTAGTACTTCTAGGTCACAAAACGTAAGTACGTGACCTAGAACAGGTGGTAATATCGTCATTCCCAAATTAAAAACAACTACAGCACAACATCATTAGACTTACAGAGGAATATTTTTCTGTAATGAAATGAACAAAGATAATAAAAAGTACAGTCAGGAATACAATATATTTAAGGAAGAAGTGAAAAGTTACATTTATAATTGTTCTTTATTTAACACTGATTAAAAATATCAAATATATATTTTTTTTGGAATTTATATATGCTATCCTAAAAATATTAAAAATTAAAATAAAATAAAATATTGTAGGACGTCACTGCCTATTATGTACACAAGGATTGCTTATTTCTTTTACGTAATGGGAAATGTTAATGTGAATATTTGTATTGAATTTAATTTAAAAAAAATGTATTTAGTTGTAATATTGTATTTTTATTTGTTTTCTGTATAAATCAAAAAAGACTTAAATACTGCAATGTAAAAGTATGGTTGCTATCATCATTATTTCCATTTTCGCAAACAGTGGTGCATAGGAAAATGCATTTGAAAACAAAATGCAGCGAATTTTGACCATTTATTAAACGAAGGTTAGGTGCTCAGTCGTACATTTTAGGTGCCAGTCTAGGACCAATAAAATATTGCCGTTTAAACAACTTTTTAAATCAATATTTTACGTTCACTTGCCAGGAATCGACCCAGGTACCTTACGAATGATAGGCGAACGCGATTTCCAAAAGTGTGATAATACCCGATTAAATATTATGAATCTATAAACATCTTAATAATTTCATCTACTGTGTCGGGAATCGAATCCGAGATCTCTCGCATAGTCGGCAAATGCGCTGAATATTAGACCACAAGGCGGACATACATAATGCATACATATTGCCAGGGTCTACGTTCAAGGCGCACGGAAAGGATGCGGTAGTGAGTTGTGACGCTGCCCGGTTAAGTTACAGTAAAAATTGACATGTCGATATTCACGGATATATTATATTCATATCTGTTTGTAAAATATTAAAAAAACAAACATTGTATAGTTATATACCCGTTTATAAATTTAAAGCACAGTTTATACTATAATATAATATAATAACTTAGAAATCTCCACCAAAAACAGACAATTAGTAATTGATGCCAAAAACAACTATGTAAAAACTAAAATATGTTATACGCAACTACTATGGGGAACAGAATATCAAAATGACATAAACAGACTACAAAGACAACAAAATAAATATTAAAGTTAGTGTATGACCTTCCCTATTTAACTGCAACTAGAGAACTTTTTAAACAAACTAAGCAATTAAATATAACTGAACTCTTTCAACTAGAATCACTAAAATTTATCTATAAATTAGCCACTAATATATTTGTAAAATTATAGTCAACATAGACATAATACGATAATATCAGAAAAATATCATAGACAACTTACTAAAACCAGACAAGGACAATCAAGACTAATAAACCAGGGACTGAAATTGTAGAATAAACTACCAGGCAAAAGTAAACAAAAGACTCAGACAAACTTTTCAAAAGATGTAAAAAATATTATTTTGAACAACAGAGTATGAATTAAAAATGTTTATATTATTTTTGTACAATGAATTTAATAATCCGTCAGGGTTGATAAATAAATTTTCAAATAAAAAAAACTATTCATAAAAATCTACCTACCTAAATATTAGCGTAATTTGAAACCGTCTCTAAATCTAGCAAAAAACAGAATTCAATTTTACTGCTTGACACCGCAAACTTAGCTTTTAAATACAATTGAGTTAGTGAAGCATAATTAGAAATCTAACTTTTTTTTTTCGATGATTTTCTTTAATATCTCAGCAACTCCGTCAATGGAGGTTTCTAAATTTGCTTCTAATACCCTCAACCACATAATTGTTTTTTTAGCAGAAACACCAAAATCTACCTTTTGATTTGATATATTCAAAAGAATTTCAAATAAAAAAGATGTTTCAGCAATAAAAAATATTTTATTTTATTTCGTAGGTGTTATATTCTACAAAATGGTACCCGCCGATGTCGTTTGAATGAAGTTTTTCATGCTTATGTCACGTTTCGTGATTTTGTATGTATGGCAGTCTGGGCGGTGTATCTCATGATATGAGGGAGGAGCTGAACGTAATCTAGAGACAGTCTAGGGTAGAGATACAAGTTATATTGGCTTCGTTAGAGCTAACGGCAACACTAACATATGTCGGCTGGGGCCTGTTACATTACCCCCGAGTAAAGTTTGCCTTAGTTCGATCACCTTATAATGACTTACCTCCAGTGAATTACTCCACAGCGTAAGTTTATCGTCGATTTAGCAAAACTACTGCACGGCTTCGCTGTTAGCAAAAGTTAGAGATTTTGATTCAAATTACTAAGGTTTCCTTATAATCTTAGCATATTTTCCTTTGTGCGCGTCCCCGAAGGATGTGCGTCCCTATCCGATGATGAATAAATTATCACCATATAAGCACTTTACATAAATACGATGCATACATTTGCGAAATTTTCTTGTATATCGTCTTGGATATTTTATCTTAGAAAATAATATTTATGTAAAAAATGATATAAATGCCCCAGTGGAATAAAAAATTCTCTGATAATTTACTTTGGAATAAGCAACACTTTTATTTATTTATTTAATTCACACAAACGCCCGAAGGACTTTTACAAGTATGGTACGATAAAATATGCAAAGTAAGGAATAAAATATAGCATTTGGTAGATTCAAATACATATTCTTACATATAACTAGTAAGAAAAATTATTTAAATAAACATATGTTTACATATAAAAATGACACGATAAAAATAAATATTATAAAATATTCAAATATAACAATTTACCTAGACAGTTAAAAAAACTAATAAAAAATCAAAATTTTGCTTTGAATACACATTTGTAAGGGGGTGAAAATGAAAAATATGAACATTCTTTACAGCAAAACGTATTATAATTGGTGACCCACTTAGTCCAAAGACTTTTCGGTGGGACACAATTTTAGGATACGTTTATTTCACACACTTTTGTATTAATCACATTTATTAACTACATTTTAACAGTCACTTTAGTATGAAACGAGTGTTTTTTCAGTTTTTTTTTCAAACTAAAGATTTTTGATGTTAACGATGGTTTGTGGGAGATTTTAGAACAACCTTGGAATAACGCATTTAATGTCAGTTTTTGGAAGTAATTTGTAATTCGGGGAACGACATAGGAACTTTTAGTTTTAAATCTAGTGTTGTGAGTGTAAGAAACTCATTTTTTATGTTCCGGATCGACAAAGTGATGTATAATCAATTTGTAGTCACAAAGTTGTTTTACCGGCAGGACAATACAGAATTCAAAAAATATTTACATTTTTTCTCACATTTTTTGCCTCACAAATTACGCTAGTCGATACAATCCCTTTTAATTGTCTCACCTGAACCTTTTTTTATTATTGTGTCATATTAGTCAGAACTACTTATACTGTAAAACATAAAAAATCTCCATCTTAAAACACGCTGAATCATATAAGATGGAGACTATCCTAACCTGAGGATGCTCCGTATTAATTTTCTAATTCACTAGTTTTGTAAAAATTCCTTAGTATTTTATATGAATACTTATTTACGGAATATTTAAAAAAAAAAAAAAAGGTAATATGTCCTTTTGTTGGGAATAAAAATAACGAACAACGTGCTGACTCAGTCTCTATATCTCACCAATTACAAAATTAAAAATTATAATATGACAGTAAATAACGTATATTATCGTTAAATATTATTTAATTGGCGGCTCTTACTTTATTTTTAATTGTAGGTATGCGAAAAAAAAAATTATGGATGTACAACAAATTCATGCAAAAGTAACTGTTTATATATAGTAATACTGTTTGCATTTACAAATCATTTGCTACCTCCCATGACACAAAATATAATTTCTAGAAATACTAGACACTCCACTCTGATTCTGCAAAAGCAAATGAAAATGAACACAACTTTCGGTCAAAGAGGATTAGTCTAATTCTTAATTAATAATTAATTAATTTTTACTACCATTGTTCAAAAGAATAATAGTAAGTATTATCATTATAAAATTGCTACTAAGAAATTGATAATTTATGAGTAGATCAGGCTACATAGATAAATAAGATTTTTTATTTATAGTGTTTTGGTTTGTGAGCCGTATTTTTTTTATTATGTTTAATAAGTCATATTTCAAAATTATGTAAAGTTTAATGTTTCCCTCAGCAAGAGAAACCCCAGTAAGCTTAATCATCTTTAATGTAAAAAAATAAAAAACTCATTGTGAAAGAACAAATATATTCCTAATATGGCAGTTAATTCAAAAAGTTTTGTCAGGCCTGTTTAAATGAATTTACTTTCTAGTAATTCAATTAAAAATAATATTAATTATCAGAATATTGCTGAAATACTTATAACAGGAAACCGTTTATTCAGTCATAAAAATCAAACATAACGCTATGTCATCCTATATTTCATATATGAATAGCGAAATATCTCACCACAGCCTCCTTGAGTTGCCAGTCGCCACTTGCCGTGAAGGCTTTTGTCTGGGTCTGCATTCTGAGCCTTGAAATCCTGGGGTGGGTTTGTGCAATGCAAAAGGGTTGTTTCCAAGGAGAGACGTCGGCGTCGTGACGCCGGATCACACGCTACACCGGAACACTTGTGGAAAGCTTTTGGCGAAGAAATCTGTTGTAAGTGTTGCGAATCAGCTTTTTGGCGTGACGTAAGCTTCATAACGCCAAGCCTCATAAAATCTCAGAATATTGAAAATAAATATAAAAAGTATTTTGTATTTATCACATTGGCACATTTCAATTTTATGAGTAGTTACAATTGTTACTGATGTACACTCTTGACACCTAAAAATGTCCCAGTTTTGACGAAATTATGTTTTTACTGCGCAAAACATCTATGAATGTTATCAGCAAATTATCGCTAAGCTTTAGAGAGTCACTTTATTTTTAATAATTTAACAGCAATTTTTCTTTATTTTTACAGTTTAACTCTTTATTGTCAAACGAATCATTTAATTTTAAAACTCGCAATCAAGAAAAATAAACGAGATCATGTTATGTTTATTTCATATTGATAGTTTACATGTTTATTAATGGTTATTATCTAATCAACAGACTTTAGCGCCAATTTAATTAATTAATAAAAATAATATTATTTTAATAATATTATTATTTTGTAATATAAATAATATAGATATACATAAATACTTTGTTTTTATAACTGTCTGAATATTTGTTAATTATCTTCGTTTTTTTAAGTCCTCTTTGTTTGTTCTCAAATGTAATTGAAAAAAAAGTGTATTGTTAAGTGTCCTCGGCCCGGAAAACCCCAATGAGGTCACATTATTTTTATTTTTAATTATAGTTTGTAAGCAAAAATATGAATAAATAAATAAATAATAAGTTATAGAAAGTAAATCTCTTAATACTTCATGATTGCTATCCCTGGTAGAATGTTTGATTATGAACGTCCATGAAACCTCATAGTCCCTTTAACGCATGCTTTATATGGTTGAAGCTCTGCTTTGTAATAAATAGTCATTTATTAGCAAAATTCGCTGTACAGCGCTGTTTTGGACTATAGCTTAGACGATTAAATAATATTTTACTATATTCTACCTACCCACTTTTGTACGATTAATGCCATAAAATAAACCTTTAACTGCATTTTTTTTTTATCAAAGTTAAATTTATGAAAAACAACGCTTAATGTTATGTATGGTGATTTTATACCCATATGGCTAGTTCTACCTCGTTGAAAAGAACCTTGTTTAATTTCAGGTGGACAAGGGGAATTCTGTATAAGTCACTAACTTCTTTACCCCTCAATAAATGGAAACATAATGTCTGTCATACAGAAGTTGTTAGATGTTGCAGGTAGTACATATTTCACAAGATGATAACACAAGATCCATACATTTAAAAATCCAAGACGACATCAGAATTGTCCCTTTAAACTAGTATCGGAGTTGTCACAATAAAAAAAAAATTGTAAACGTGAAAAATTCCACAGCATGACTCATATTAGTAGAAAAAGACGGAAAACAAAAAGTATTGATTTATTCGACATAAAAAGTTTTAAAATATTGTTTTTTTAAGAGAGCATGGCGCGTGACAATGCGCTACAAATGATTCATTACGGGAATCGGAGTATTAATATATTCAATAAAAAATATGTTGAGTCTCTTCAAATGCTTGCATACAAGATCTCGATTTTACATACTAGAAAGTTATTTTGATCAACATATTACAACAGAGATGGAAAACATTTTAGAAAATGGAATATGTAATTATTGTCACCTACTGGACTATTAAATTTTTATTGACTAGTTTAAGTAACCAATTAAAAATCATAAAATGAAACTGTCTGTTTATGCTTGAAAAAGCCAGTCTGACCAATTTGTTGATGTCAGTCACGACAAAACCCGGTCACTGGTAAAAATTTATAAATAAAAGTGGAATAAAAGTATGAACGTATTTTTATTATTATAACTTGAAAAAGCTTATTATTATTTTTATGATGTGAATGCCTAAAGTCGATTGCATCAGTTGAAAATATATATTTAAGTAGAAACTGCTTAAATAGAACATATAAACATATAGCAAGGACAAAACCAGTATAACAATAAAATAATGATAAACATTGTATGCACGTATTGTATGGTATTCAAGATCATGTACTTTGAGTTAAGCCATTCCAATCCTCATACAATCGCAAAGACAACGTTTGGGACTGTAGGAAAAATAAAGAACCATTTATTGAGCCCAAAAGATAAGAATCCCGTGGAAACGGAAGCTGTTTATAAACTAAGTTGCCAAGGATGTGATAAAGTGTACATGGGACAAACAGAGCAAACAGCAAAGAAAAGGATTGACAAACACAAAAGAACGTGTAAACTTGGGCACCCTGACAAATCTACAATAGCGGAACTCTTAATAAACACCGGACATTTTTTCGCATTTAAACCGAAAATTTTGCCTAAACCCAGTAATTATTGTGCACGAATGATAAAAGAGGCAATTGAAATACACAGACACTCAAATAAAATAAACAAATACGACGGGCTTAAATTAAACTCAACATGGTTCCCAGCACTACATACTACAAAAATGAATAGAAATGTGCTTACTGTAGTACTTAAACATACATTTTTTTCTACAAAACACTTAGTTTACCATGAAGATGGCTCCTGCAATGGTAGTCAAAACGTCGGAACAAATTCAACACACACGGTATCACCCAAAAAAGAAACATATTGATAACAGTGACCTTGAAAACCTTCGCACCTATTTATCTACACATTTTAGTCATTCTGATACAAAAATTTAAGGTGTAATAGTTTTTTTTTTTACACTATAACAGACTAGAAGTACCAAATACGAGTACAGAGGTAAATTACAGCACAAAACACACAGGCTTGAGAAAAATCACATTTAATTTTTGTGTTCTCACCGAAGATCGAACTAGGAGCCTTCCGAATGTGTGTCAAGAGTCTTTGCCATTACACCCCGGAGGCCTCCGAATTCAAGTTATTGATTACATTAAAAATAATTTAAATTAACGAATTAACGCAAGTTTACGATACTACAACTTCTAGTACGGCATTTCTCGGTATGCACTGCGGTGCTGTATGCTCGAGGTGGTGCGAAAACGTAATTAATTTAGAAAACCTGGCACGGTCATAAATTATTAGATTTACGGAGAACACTGCTTCTTGTGAGAGAGGCTTTAATTCCCAAAGCCGACATCTACAATTTCCGTAACAATTGAATCGGTAGCCGTCTTAAGAGGCCAGTATATGTACTGACTGCTGACTGGCCACTGCCCTCTATCCATTTACTCACAGCTCCGTGACTTGGCAAAAGCCTAAAGGGGTAGGTAGAGAGGGTTGTTTTTGGAGGTAGCTTCTACCCCTGAGGCAGAAAACCATGAAACTTCGGAAAATACGCAGTCGGTTCAAATTGATTTAAGTATGCTTTACGCAATGAAGTGGTATTTGCTTAATTTAACCCAGCATACAAAAATCATATTACAAACTTCTTTTTAACATTTTATCATTTTTTTTTTCTCTCATTTATTCGTATATTTAAAATAATATGAATTCTAATAAATAAACAACTATAACAGTGTAAGTCATTCTCCGAGCACAAGAGTTAGTATCTTTTTTTTAGAGTTAAAGTTATGACTTTAACTAGATGTATAAAAGTAGATTTGTATAGGATAAAAAAAACATGTACCATTTATAAAATACATCTTAAAAAAATTGAAAATCATAGAAGTGCACTGAGTGTACATATAAGTTATGACTTTAACTAGATGTATAAAAGTAGATTTGTATAGGATAAAAAAAACATGTCCCATTTATGAAATACATTTAAAAAAAATTGAAAATCACATAAGTGCACAGAGTGTACACATAAGTTATTTGTATAGGATATTCTTCCAGATTCCATTTTTTTAATTTGAAAATGAGCTCCAAAAGTTAAACTAAATGATAACGGTTTTAAATAATTCAAAAGATTATTTTCTGTTTTACAAGATATTGTGTTTGTTTTTACGTTATATTTTTTATTTTATTTATTTACAAGCCTTCAAAATGAAATGTCAAGTATACAAAAATAAGCGTTTTCGACGTCTCCTTTTGTTCGCATTCAATCGAGGGAATGTAGCTGCTTAAGCTATTCGCGATATTTGCGCAGTGCATGGTGAAGATGTTTTGAATTATTGACTTTTTTTTGTTACTTAATACATACATATTGTATGATTGGTCATGATATTACAATACGCATTACTCAGGGAATCTTCATGTATCTATGTTTCGCTCAACGAAGTTTGACAAAAGGTCTCTGGAAAGTATTGGCCATTCCGAATTCAATAAACTGCCTGATGAGCTTAAACACAAACAGTCGTATAGCAAATCCAAAAGTGTCGAAATTAAAAATATTACTTAAATCTTTCTGACAGTGATAGTTATTAATGTAATTTATATAGATGGTGTAAAGTACTGCGTTTTATGTTTCTTGTATTATGTTTTCTTACTAAATCAAATGAGTTTTTTTATAACTCCTGGGAGTATTATATCAACAATATGTATTAGTGTAGATATAATACTCCAAAAAAAAGAAAAGAAAATAAAAAAGGAAAAAAAAACACAATTTATGCTATATTTATTTATTTTATTCACAGTATATTTATGTAATATTTATTGAGACACAAATCCCAACTACATAGAACCAAAAGCCTGTGTTGAGTTAAAAAGAATATATGCATAAAACTTTAACAACATACATATCACCATAAATATTATACAGATATTTTTTTTTTAAATACACGAAAATCAACACGTAAAAGAAAATAACATTTAAAGTTCATGAAATAATACTAACTAATTCACATATTTGAAAAACCATAAAGGAGATCTCACTTTAATTTCTCCCACTAAGTTGGATACAGTTCCGAAATTATTTTTTGAAAAAAGATTTAGTGTTTGAGAGCTTAATATGCTCCTTTAAAATATAAAACACTCCCAATGTGTTAAAGAAGGGGTGTCTCCGACCAAAAGTCATCCGGGTTTTGGATTTAACATAATTCATTCCCTGGGAAAACCTCGTACAGAGGTTTTGCTGAGACCTCTCCTTATTGTTCAACTAGAAGTGTGACAGTGCCTCTTTTAGGTAAAGTTGTCTCACATCCAGTACTCCTATGCACTGAAGAAACTGTTCTGATGCATAAGTTTGAGGACCCCAGAATTTGATTCTAAGCAACAATTTCTGCGAAATTATGCATTGATACACCAACCGTGGCATATCTTGATCACTTTTGTTTCACGAACTTAAGATGATCAGTGTTACGGTTCAGTCCAGGGACTATGAAATATTTTAGTTGAAAAAACCCATTTTTTAATAAATATTTCATATCAACCATGTCGGAAATCGAATCCGAGGCCTCTTCCATGGTAGGCAAATGTGCTGACGACTACATCACGAGGCCGACAACCACACCAATTAAACAATTATACATTTGAAAAGCGTGGTGTCGCAGTTGGTTAGACGACCGACTAAGAAACTAGTGTCGCGGGTATGATTCCCGCCAGTTGCAAGAAAAAAATCCATGAAATATTTTTTTCTCAATTGGTCTGAGTGTTGTAGTGAATTTTTCATTACCTCCTTCCAAGCCGATAAAATAAAGGCTTAGCGGGTTATTCCTTAAAAAATAAGAAAAACATAAATAAGTAAATAAGCTATATTTTCTTAAGTCCACTTCTGTCTAGTTTTAAAGATCGTATCCATCTAACATTACGCTTCCCATCCTCACAAAATAAAAATACCCGATTTTTCGTGTAATATTTACTCATCGATAAAATAAAATATGATATAATTCATAAGTTAGGTATACCTTGATAATGAAACTTGTATAGTTTTGAAACGGTCGGTAGAAAAAATTAAATATCAGTTATTAAAAATTATTTAAAAAAAAATCATTTTACTTAAAAATAAAAATGAAATTTAATTTAATTTTGCAAACATAAACGGCAAATCTGCCTTTTACAAAAAATTACATAAAAAAAAATACAATCTCAGAATTCGAGTTCGAGACAAGGAGTTACGGTGTGCAATATTGTTGTTAAATACTGGTAGGAAAAATGTATTGTGCATCCTTAATTGCCTAGTGGAAACATTTGAAGTTTTTATTTCTATGTAAAATGATAAATCAAGATTGGAATAAATTATATTGTACAGACATATTAAGTCGGCCATTTGCCTCCTCATCTCCAACCTTACAATAATGGAATATGTTATTCCTCGTAACTTCTCAGGATTCCACCTATTCCACACTTTTTTATTACGATTGAAACTAAAATTTTAGTAATGATTACTCTATTTTTTGTCAATCTTCCATGATTATTATATTAAAACAGAGATGAAAAACATTTTGAACAAGGGAATATATAGTTCTAGGCATTTACAGGTTTATGACCTGTCATTGGCATGTTTAAGTGGCCACCTTACACACTGTGTAACATTCACCATTCTGCTTCCGTTTTCTCAACTCTTGTATCTGTTGATTTTTATGAAGTTTAAGAGCTGAGGCGCCTTTTGATGCGGGTAAGAATGCTGACAGAATTATTCCACCTACATACTAGGAAACGCCTAAAAAGATAATTTTTCTTTTATGTTTCTTGAACCAATAGGATTTTTCAACAATATGTATATCTTCTCTTGAATATTCTTCAGTCTCTGTTGTAATAAAGTATATTAATCTTTTTTACTTGAAACATATAAACAGAGTGCAAAATGACCACTTAAACCAGCCAACGACAAGTTATAAGCCGTAAAAATGCCTAAGCTTCCATATTTCTTAATCAAAAATGATATTCATCTCTGTTGTCATATTTTTTAGGGTAGGTGCTCAAGTATTTGGACATGCTATACTTATTGGACACTCTAAATCTAAGTCAAACTTAAGTAAGCGGAACAAATTGTCTCCACCACAAAATATACACTTTTTGTGTGTTTTTCAATGAACGCATTAGATTTATAAGTATTGGATTTGAATGTCCAATTACTGTGGTCTGTCCAATTACAATAGCACCCAGCCTAACACATTTTATATAATAATCAAGATAAATAATAAATGCAACTCGCATATAAATAAATAAAAAATAAAAAACACATACCGACAAGAGTACACTTCAGACAACTGATGCTAGTATTTATGCATGTTTTGTTTAGCAAAAAGGGATTTAATATTTACGGTAGGCCAAACGTTTCAATGTTTGTTAAATTTGTCAATAAATTTGAATTTCTCAATGAGAGCAGTCACGGCCTCATTACCTCCTTTGCCTTTAAAACAGAATTGAAAAATGTTTTTATTTTTGCTTTACTTATTTTGAATCAATGCTAATACGAAGCTGTTTATCAACGTAATAAATGGCCATCATGGGGTCTAGCAAATGTTCGAATTTAAAATACAATGTCAATATTTTTGTTACAATCTGCAATGTAACGGGATTCTTGGACACGTAGAGTTTGTTAACAAGCTAATGTATGTGCGCTTCGTTCGCCAGTAGATTCTGGCCAACAGGATTGTAAATCAAGGTAGATTGTGATAACACTGGAACATTGTATACGTATTTTATCACGGAACATACGCGTCAAATTTACATATTCTTTGTAAAAAAAGACTCCCATGTTTCTAAAACGAAGCACCGCATCCACGTGTAATAAATCTCGCATCGTTTGCATATATAAATATTATCGTGTTAAATATTTATTACAAATTCGACAATTTTATTCATGTTAAAGAAATTGTGACATTTTACTGGAAATCCGTTGAAACGTTTTTAAATTTTAGAGAATAAAATTTTCTATTATTTCAATGTTTTTTGTAACCACATTACCAAAAACAAAAATCATTAAGGTAAAATTATTATGAGGTTCTGTTCTATTTCTTCCAGCCCTATAGCTGATTTACACACACACCCTTAAACATGTTTTATTCCTAATATTTTTTAGTTGATATAAATAATTTTGACCATCAACACTTTTTTTTATTTTGATACGATATTGACTAAGAGGAGAAATATTTTGACTGGTATACTTTATTTTTATTTGTTCTATTTCTTCTACTTTTTCTTTTTCTCTTCTCTTCTAACTTAAAATGCGTTTTTATATTTTTTAAAACACTTCTTTGGGTACCCGTTTCTCTTTTTTTAAATGTTTTTATTCAACTTTACTTCGTATTTTTATATAAATGATTTATTTACACAATTATTTTAATAAATAATTTATTATCATAATTAATAAATTAATATTTTCCTTAACTATTTTTTTTTTGACAATTGGATATTTAAATGAACAATTTGATTTAGTATGATAAACTAATCTTGCTTATTATTTTTAAAAAATGTAACATTATTGAGTCTTGAACATTTAGTTTTCACTGTCCGTTACTAACAAATGAAGGGTCCACTGCAATTATGCTGAATGTCTTGGCAATCTAGTTCTAAGATATTTACGATTATAGGTTTTAACTAGATAATGCAAAGCTGCAGCTAAATGATTTTTTTAAATGTGTACATGAACTTTAAGTATACATATCTGAGTATAATTTTTTAATACCAACAATCAAAATGTAGTTAATAATTTATGAGAAATCGGGATAATAAGAGTTACAATCTCAAAAAATTTGCACTATAATTATGAATATCGACACTTTTACACAGTCAAAAACGATGATTGTTCAAAGTCATACTTCAATAACTCTTTTCTTCTACTACATTTGCAGCATGCGGGCGCTGGTCGTAAAAGTCTTTTGTCTCAGGCCTACAGAACATTTTTTAGGAATGACAGGTTGTTGTACTTCACAAATAATATAGGCAGCTTACTCGTATATGCTGCATCAGGTAACTTGAATTCTCCGTCATCTATATTTGCCTTCATGGATTGAAAAGAAGCTGGTGTATTTACTACGCTTGACTCGTGTGGTAAAAATTCTTGTGAAACATGAGTCACGGATGCTCTTTATGGTCTCTGAGTTCACATACAGGTCTTGTAGGGAATGGGCACGTCTTCTTGTAAAACGGTTTTAAGAATGCAGTCCAGCCTTTAAAGAAATCTTGTGAGCCTTTGATGACATCGAAAGGTTTTGATTTCTTTCGAACTTTACATACATGCTCAACCCAGTTTTGTGGGAGTTCAACCCTTGTCTTTTTAACAAAAAAACACAAGTTTACATAAACATGAATAAATAAAAAAACGCACCCAACTCAACTGCCAGTAAAAACTAAATTGACAAAATTATGAAATGAATGACAGGATAGTAGAATAAAAATGGCGGTCGGCGTTGTCTGTGTACATTCGTCATTATTACTTTGAACGCGAGTGACATCAATCGTTCTAGTCGTGTAGCTGTATTTTTAAAATCAATTTATATTAAGACTGTCTGCGTTATTGCACAGTTTGTAAATGTAAAAAAAATACTATGTAGATCAAGGAATCGAATGGCATAGTTAGTTTAAACTGGTGAAATTTTGGACATTCGGCATTATTGCAGTGGACCCTTCATATATTGTAAATGACTTTCTTATTTGATTTTTTAGAATTTTGTAATGTTAGAATTTTACATCATCTTTTTATAATTGATTTCAGTTGTATTCTACAGTAAAACTATTTCACAAAATATAATTTTTAAAAGGATGACAGATATTTTTTTTTGTTTACGTAAACTGAAAGTAATTCTTCTTATGTTTATTCCTATTTGATCAGGTTTTCGAACGAGGAACAATTTTCAGTAATTGGTTTTCAAAAAGAATTATTTACATAACATGTATAACTAGATACCGTATCGCCATATACATCTCACATTTTTCTTAGTTATCCAGGAATTTTGAATATATTGGTGATTTCCGTGCGAGGAAATAATAAGAAGCTAAAATAAGCTTTCAATCAAACTTGTGGAAATTCGTATAAAAATGCTAATATGGCTAACAAACGTCGGTTTTACATTTAATTTATTTGATATTTGGTTTTGGTTTCTCTGCCCATCCTTTCTGGGTAAGTATTAACCGAACCTCATTTGGAAAAAGTGAATATTCCATCAATGCCTCTAGAATTGAGAATGAAGCTTTCACGATTGATTGGGCCAATGAGGGGTCTGAGAAAAATGTGCTGAAAAAAGAAAAACGGTCTGATCAAGCATTCTGCAATGCGTATATTTAGAGTCTATTGTTAAGCTTTGTTGTAAGGGACTAAATTAACAAAGCTTAAATGAATTTTTCCCCGAATAAAATTATTTCAGAATAAATTATTTTTGCCATCGTTTTTAGTTTTAAAATAAGTTTTTCGTTTGATTTTAATCGTAAGTAGTAGTTTAAAAAAAAATGACAATATGAGTTTGTTAAATAAATAGGTAAAGTTTTTGCATAATTTATTATTTTAATTTGAGCAAAATCAGTAAATTTTTCAGCATATTGCAAAGGTACAATTTCCAAACACATGCTCATCTAAATTGAAAGAGAAAAAAGTACAGTAAAATTAATTGAAACTTTAGACGCAAATGAGATAATTTCACATATTGTGAAATAACTTTAATTCCTTTTTTGTTTTGACGTTTGTTTTTGGTTTAAAATATTACAATATCAAAAATAATACTTGTTTTTATTTGTTAGTGTAATTAGTTGATTTACTAATTTGTGTCATCTTTTTTGAAATACTAGAGTCATTTCTATTATTTATCGATAGTACATATCATATATTTATTCACAAATTAAACTTAGCTGAACGTCAATGTTATTTATCACATAACTGGATGGCTTTTAATTTAATTGATAAATCATGTTAATTTTTCACAAAACAAGGAACAGACAATACTTGTATATATCGAATAAGGTAACCACACTGTTAAAAAACTAATATATGTTTAGAAGAAAACTGTTTGCTATGAGATTTTGATGTTAATTTTACTTTTATTCTACTGAGCAGTTTTTTATACACTGACCGGGGGACGATTTACTTGACTTTTTACTAAGCGACTTATAACCAAATTTTATTCAACGAAAATTCGTTAAAAGTACGATTTTAGATACGCTCGTATTGTAATTATGAATATCAGTTTTAAACATTCGGGAATAATTTCCGTTACTTTGAAAATCTAGACAAATACAATTAATATGTGTCAGCCTTCATAGTATTTGAATATTATGGGTACGATATATTCTTTTAAACAAGCGAGATATTATTTAAATATTATAAGATCATATCAGTGTCACTTAAGTAAATGGTTGAGATCGTTTGGTTTGCACAGACCTGATATCGATTATTTTTCTTCTTTTTAAGTTCTTTTGTGCTCCTATTATGGAGACTCCATCCTTCACGAGCACATGTCCCTTAGAAGACTAATTGGCTTTCAGACGGCAGGTGTTGAAGAGATTCATATGAAATTCGCCTAAGATAATTTTAAAGGTTCACGATGAATTGAACAATTTAATTTTAGTGTGAAATCAATATATGAATTTAAAGTGGTAAATAAAATTTATAGAGAGATGTTAGATTTTTAACAAAAAGTTTTTGAAATATTTCGTTACAAGAGAGATCCCAGCAAAACGTTTGTACGAGTTTTTTAGGATTTTTGAATTATTTAATACTAAAAACACGTACGACTTTTGCTCAAAATGTTTTCTCTTTTAGGGCTCCAAGAGTGTTTAATGTCCTGGGTGAGGAGAGACCATTGTAGGACACTGCTACGAGACACAGCATAGATTTAAATGTTCATGTAATATTTTTTATTTTTAGTATTCTTTAATATTATGCATGCTTCCACTTTAGATAGTATTGTATCCCAACCCAGCACACGGCTCTTAGTCTCATAAAGTTAGGAATACGTTATTTTTTTTTGTAAAATGTATATTTTTATGAATAAATAAAAATAAATAGTTTTCAGTTTATTTTACAGTGGATTTTATAATAAGTAAAAATACTGAATTAAGTCTTAATGTAATTTAAAAAACACATTATAAGATTTAGACTTTTTGGACAACAAGTTAATGTTGCGGTCCTGGAAATAGTATCGTAGACTCCGGATCAGAAAGTCCGAGGTTCTTAACCGTTTTAAAATAACTGGTTTTTCATTTTGTGATACTTTTTTTTAGGACTGCATAAAGAAAAACAATGTTTTCAAAAACAATGAAAATTCTGAAAAAAAAAATTGTGGAAAATAGTTTGTCTCGTAGTGTAGTGGTTGGAGCGTTTGCCTACCATGCATATGATCCTAGGTAAAACAAGAAATATTGGTTTTAAAGGTGGTTCTACACTGCAATATTTCACTACCGCCAGACTGTCACTTGAGAGGAAAAACTGATCATTTTACATTCCACATAACAAAAATGATCCCAGTACGCTGCAATAAACGCAGTCTTCTATGATAAAATATGATCATCAAAACATCATAACCGAAGAAAACTAATATTTTTTCTTCTCAATAACACTTTTTTTGGTTTTTTAAATAATTTTAATGACCTGTCACCTTAAAGGTGTTTTGCCTTGTAATATTAAGGCAATATATTACCTTTAATAACCCAAAAAATATATTTAATTTTTTAGGTGTATCCTTTAATAACTAAAATGAAAAAAGTATTGTACCAAGTACAAACATCGGAATAATGATGATGAACGCACAAAAACTTTTTTTTAAATGTTTTAGTTATTCCAACGCTGAAAAATTATAATACATGAAAAACTGCGTCATAAAACGAGTAGTTTATTTTTGCGTATGTAAACATATGATTTACGGTACGTCAAATTATGTTAGTAAATAATAACAGGGGAACATTGTGATACATGGTAGATGATTTTACAAGTGCCGTAATGCATGTACGTCATAGAAAAGTCATCGCCAAATTCATGTTTTCATTTTCCGAAAATGCGACTAAGAAATACGAAATGAGAAATACTACAGCGTTACAAAGTTTTCAGAAAAATAATATATTATTAAAAAAACATAAATTATACACGCGAATAGAAAAACTGAAATATGTTACTAAGTAGTAAACGAATTAAATCCAATTTTTTATTCGACATTTTCAAGGTGTATTACATTTATTTCGTCGATTTCTGTGCTGAACTTTTCCCTGTATCAATATTATTAATAATAAATATTGATTTTTTTGCTGCTGTATTAAAAAAAAAGTTTTTTCAACTCGGATTATTTATTGACAGTTCTTGATAGATATAAGAAGGTGAAAGCGCTCTTAAGTTAAATAATCAAATAGTAATGTATCATGTTTCAATAAAAATGGCCAAACATAATGCAACATTTTTATTATTTTGAATTGAATTTTGAGTAAATATATAGTTTTATGCGTGCTGAAAATTCAAAATTTTATTTTAAAAACCTAATTCTTAGTCAGAATAAGCGTTCAACCTTTTGCTGCTTAAACTCAAAAGTATTACAAATTTAAAACCCCGAAATTTTGTTTTATTGCAAAAATGAGATTTAAATCTGTCAATTTTTTCTATAAGAAAAAGATTCTCATGAATTTTGCATTATAAATGACCCAAAATGGACTACAGCCTTTTTCGCATTTTGTGTTTTGGTGGCTTACTTTAAAGTTTAGCACAAAACTATTACAATAATACTTATACAACGTTTAAAAGAAGCGCATAATAACATGGTCACAACACCAAAGAAAAGGTAAAAATAAGGCTCCTTTTTCGAAAAAAAGTCATAATCACTATATTCCATTTTTTATAACGTCGCTTTAGTTTTTGTCCAACAGAACAAAACGAAAATCTGTAGTAAAAGAGCTTCATAGTTTTTTTTTTACGAAATAAAAATAAATAATGAACCCAAAATTTGGTCAAAAAATCACTTAAACGTTTTAAAAAATTATTTTTTTTCTTTTGAAATTTATTAATAAAGGATTTCTCAGAACTCTGATACACTTAACTAAATTGTGTTAAAAGTGGTATGTGAGACAAAAATGAACTAAAGCAACAATAAGGCAGTAAAAAAATTACAATAAGGGAAAAAACTTTGACGAAGAAAGAAAAATTAAAAATTAAATTTTAATCTTAAGAAATGCGTGTTTTACAACTTACAAATTACACAACATTGTACTTTGCTATTATAAGAACACACATAAAAATGTGTTCATAAACGCCCTACTTCAAGATTCAAAATATAAAAAATACACATAAAGTAAGATTTAAAAAAAAAAAACGCAAAAACTCATGTTAGAAACTTTGATAAGCTCTACTGAAATAACTCAAATTTCGATTTTTGGCCCTTTTGAATTTAAGTAGAGATTTGCTTATTCAGGTTTTTTTCACTATAGCGTGTTTACACAAACTTTTTGAATATTTCTGAAAAATTCAGTGATATATGTTATATAACTTAATATGGTTTAAACATTTAAGCCATCTTTCAACAGAAGTACGAATCATAAAGTAAATGGTTCAGTTTTATTTTTCTATTTTGAATGTTCGGCGGCTATTATAAACCATTTTTTATTAAGTTTTGTAGGATGCGAGACGTGACCGAATACCAGCGATTCTCTTTGTCATTATAAATAAGACTAAATTTAATAAGGCCGTGTAGCTGGTCGGCCTTCGTAAGTTATAAATGGGTATATTATACTTACAGCAGACGCGTTTAACCATTATATAGGTCATGTAGGCATATATTAAGAAAGTGGTAGGGATTTTAAGATGAACAAAATTTTGGATAGAAATTAAAGACCTTGTTTTGGAAACCTCAAATGTCACAAACTACGATTTTTCAGGAGAGTGTTTAAACTGTCAGTGTGGCGTTTGCTGTTTTTAGACAATATTCGGACTATTTTGGAGTTAAAGTATAAGGAAATCGATATGAATGATTGAAATAAAAATAGCAGTTTTTCATAAAATTGTACTCTCGTAAACTTTCTTTATTTATATTTTTTAAAATATTTAGTATACGAGGTGTGTTTAGAAAAAAAACGGGAATTTTCAAATTTTGCAGGTTTAGAGAGTCCAATTGTCATATGTTTTATTATGTTGGAATACATTTTCCTAAAGTAAGCTAAAATTTTTATCTGTATTCATTGTTTACTTTGTCTGTGGCAGTTGCTAAGGTTAGACGTGTTTTTATGAGGTCGGCTATTTTCGTATGTTAAAAAATTGGATCAAAGAACTTGTATCAATTTTTAAAAAAAATGAATTAAAGTGCAACAAAGCGTGTGAAATGTTAACGAAGGCCTGTAGTGAGTCTAATATGAGTAAAACAAGAGTGGTATAAGCGTTTCCAAGATGGCCGTAAAGACGTTGAAGATGACGAACGGCCCGGACGCCCCAGCACATCAACAACCGATGAAAACGTGGAAAAAGCGAATGAAATGGTTGTGAACGATCACCGAATCACAATTTGAGAAGTCATTGATAATGTTGGCATATCGATCGGCTCAAACTATCAAATTTTTTTGAATGTTCTAGGTATAAAACGCGTGCCAGCAAAATTTGTTTAGATTTTTCGAACAAAAACAGCTGCGAGTTAAAATCTGAGCAACTTTAATTCGCTAATGTCACTAAATGAAGTCAACGACTATGCAATATTACTGAAACGTATTTGAACAGGTGATGAAATATGAGTTTGTAGATATGACGTCGAAACTAAGGCTTAATCGTCCCAGTGGAGGCATTCTAGATCGCCAAGACGAAAATCTCAAAGCACGCAGAACACGTTTAACTTTAGCGGCTGCCACAGACAAAGTAAACAAAAAATACAGCTCAAAATTTGAGCGTATTTTAAAGGCATGTATACCAACATAGTAAAATTTTGACAATTGAACTATGCAAAGCCGCGAAATTCAAAATTTTTCGTTATTTTCTGAACACACCTCTTAAAATGCTAATAATATACATACAAAAACTATCCAGAACTGTCCAGAACACCATTTAAACTTTCAAACAACGAGTCATAGTGGTAGAAATGCTAATCAATGGACATTTTCTCTTCATTAAAAAAATTAATGTGAACAATCGCTTTTTTCACAATAACACCATATTTTAACAGTGAATTTTAGGTACTGATGATGTTTTTAGAAATATTTGGAAAAATCAATTGTATGAACTCATTGACAGAAAATAATAAAATCCAATACTATCATTTCGGAAATTTTTAGAAGTTTAATGTTTTTAGAACGAGGTTTCTAGTTTAGAGAATAAATTTATCGAAGTGCAAACATTAAACTTGTACTTGCTACCATTTTCCGTCGGGGTGCGTGGAATAATACGGTTCTGTTTGTGACAAAGAACCAAAACTCTAGACGTATATTTTAATGATTTCTCTCAGTTAAATATCATTAATATATAATTCTATTGAAAAATACTCCTGCTTGTAATTTAATAATAAGTGCGTTTGCTCAACACACCTGAAAACTCAGGTTCAACTCCTGACAAGGGAGATAAAAAATACAATCCTATTGATAATAATATTTACCATAAAATGGCAGTTAGATATTTTATTTTACGTTAATTTATTATTTTGAATGTCCTTAAGAGTTATTTAATTCTTCGACTGGCGCTTGAACCATAAGACGACTTTTTTTGTAATAAAGATATTTAAGGTAATTCTTTCTTCCCAAATTTCTGTCTGATAACGTCATTTGAATAAATTCTTAGTATATGCTTACAAAATAAATTGAAATACTGATGATTTTAAGTTTAATTGTATTATAAAATATTTAAAAGAATCGTTTATGTAAAGTGCGCTAAAGGTGGCATTTTTTAAGTTAAAATGAAAATGATAACAGGTTAATGGTCTATAAAATTGACGGAGCGCAGGCACGTATAATGGTGAAACTGAAAACATTATGATACTCAAAACAATATTATTTTGTGTGGTAGCGTTATTTTAAATTATATATTCATCTTTTTTGCATTTCGATCGCTTACTTACCTAATTTTTTGCGTATATTTAATAAACCTGTCGAAAAATGCTATGTGATTTTGGTAATATTATTTTGAGTGACAGAAACAAAAAGTTCTTCTTTTAAAATTTTGATTGAAATCTAAATCAACTGGGTCTGAAAGGCTGAATTTTCCGGTGTACGACAGTTTGTTTTCTGCTAGTTGTTTTTTTTATTTGTTTTTGTTTTTGTCTTTGTTTAGTATCGCATATTTGTTTTCCGTCATTATATCTGTCAAGACTTTATATTCATATCGAAATTTACAACAGATACGCCCCGATTAGTGTAAGGTACCAATGCCCCATTAGGAAGGAATAAAGCAAAGAAGATGATAGTAAAATGTCTGAACAAAACCAGGCTCTCTATTTCTGTTGAAACATCTGTCAATGTTTAGTGATTGCAAAAAGGTTTCGCTTTGGCTTCCCGTGAAGTTTTACAAAATAAATTGACATAAAGCTCTGTATATTGAATGTAACATGGCTATGCCACAAAGCCGCCTCTAGTGAATAAAAACATATTCTGTACAGTTGGTTCGTTTTAAATTAGCTTCGGCAATTGAAATTCGTTATGCAACTATCCATTATGGTAATTGAACGATACAATCGTGTTCCGTTCAATAGCAAATAACAATGAAAACTATTTGAAAATGATAAAATTTGCTGTTCGGGAACGTAATTAGTAAAATTAAAACATTTAACGAAATCAATGACGTAACTTTGTGTTATTCTGTGTAAATCTGAATATGTTGTCTAGTTCTAGAATGAATGTCGATAAATCGAATGTGATGGTTTTTGAAAGAAATGAAAGTATGACTAAATGTGAAATCACTTTGAATGGTGTTATACTAAAACAAGTAGAGGAATTTGTGTATCTGGGAAGTATGTTCACTAGGGATGGAATGACTGAGAAAGATATTAAAAGGAGGGTGAGTGCCGGGAACAGAGTAAACGGTGCACTTAAATCAAAAATTAAAATTCATCAATTAAATTTGATTCTCTTAATAAAATTAACGAAATTATTTTTTAAATATTTCAGAAATACATTCAAAATAAACTTTGAAATAATATTTCATAACTATGCAACAAGAAGTCAAAATACAAAAGAGGAAAACAAATCAAAAGCAATGTTCCTGTACTGCCTTTTGAACGCATGAATAAAATCGTTTAAAGAGATGCCAGGAAACATTTAAAAAAATAAAAAATTGGTAAATATATACAAAATATAAAATAGCTAGAGAAGATGCAAAAAAACAGTGGAGAGAAGAATAATTTTGTAAATGTTCTTAAATATTGTGTTGTTAATATTATAATCATTGGACTAAGTAAATCATAGAACTTTAATAAATATAATAAATAATAAAAAATATAATAAATCTTAAATAAAAAAATATATTTAAAAAACACGTTTCTAAAAAATATAAATACCGTTAACGTGGAGTCGGTGAAATATAAAACAATTGAAATTTATATAAAAAACACATAAAATATTTTAAAAAACTAATAAACTGTTATCTTGAGAGATGATAGACCACCAACTCTGTTTTTGCATATAAGTCATGCTTTTTCTACTTCATACACTTTCTCAATAAAAAAATGTAAATAATAATTGCTAACACAATGGCAATTATCTATAACATTTTTGACGGATAAACGGTGTAGTTGGCCTTATTTTTATAGAAAGATGATTATGTGTACGGTTGTTACAAAATTATCCATATGACACACTGACAAAAGTTGGAGAACAACATAGCTATTGGCTTAAAAGAGTGGTTTCACTGGAGCTCCAAATCCTTAATTTGAGCGGCTGTCGATAAAATAAAAAAAAACACAATGATAGCCAATTTCCAGTGGTGCCGTAAAAAATATATATTTGAATAATCAATTTAAAATCTAATTTTCACATACAAAGAGGTGATATTTGGTGTTTTTTTCCATAACAAGCCATAAAAATGCTTCAATCGTTTGTTTTTTTACCACACGCCATACTTCATTTATTTTGTTGCATTTCACGGTACAGGGTAACAGATGTGGCGAATTTCCACTGATTGCCTCTATCTCTCCTCCCACCAACCGCAAGAACATTTTCCAAACACACGTTTCAAAACACATTTTGAAATACACGAGTATCTAAAATTTCCAAATATACCCCTCGCCTCAAAACACGAATATTCAAGGAAGGCGAAATTGGGATTTTAGGATATTCGCGAAAAGAAATTTGAATTTTTCTGTTACAGAAAACAAATGAATGAAGTTGAAACCAACACACGCAATTTATTTTGAGATGTGTTTTGATATTAGTTAATTCACTTACGTAAAAAACTGTACAAAGAATCATGAAAATAAAAATTTGGTTGATATAAGATAAAGTTTCTTAGCGATTTCTTGACAAAAAATGAATTTGTTTCTAGAACAACACCTATAAATCGTTTTATTATACTCGTATTTTACAACTTAATTTTTTATCATGCGTCACACTCCGAGTATAAACATTAATTGATGTATGATTTAAACACCAGTTTTACAAGTATGGAAAGGCCAGCTGTTTTTAAATATTGTAATAAATATGTAAAAAAGACACTGCAATACAGCATTCATTAAATATGTAACGTGTTTTCAAATAATATTAAAAATACTGTGTTAAATAAAGGAGTGCGACGTATGCTCAAATTATGGCTAATCGGAAAAAGTTTTTGTGTTAATGATAAAATTTAATTTTTAACAATTTAATAAAATATGGTATAATATGTAATGTTTTTCAAGTAAAATTATTATAAATGTAGGTTAAGTATGAATAATCGAAGCAATTTATAAGAACCTGCTGACGAGTTGTATGTATTTAATTCAGCAAGACGTTAATTTTCTATTGTGTAAATATTTTTGAAAAAAAAACCGTTTGATTTCTGACATTGCTAAACCAATAATTATTCACTATTTAAATAAATATGTAAAAATAATAAAAACAAAAATTTCATGACAATCGTTTCGCCTTGTTAGGTTATTTATCAGGTAATTAGGGTGTTTATTTGGTAATGGGGAATTTAGGTATTTATTTTTGAATTTCGGAAAAATTTACCACAAAGTAAGTATTATTGTGAGAAAATTAATGAAGCTTCAAAGTTTTATATCTTTAGATAATTGCTGTGGAAATTGTATTTATAGAATAATTAATGTTGATTGGAATGATTGAAATATAATGATAAAACTTACATAAACATAAATATATTTTTATAAAATATTTATAATTTTTTTAAGAATTTAAAAAATATCAATGCAATTGTTAAATGATTCATCTTATAAATAACGAGTATTTTTTAAAGAAGAAATTACAAATCTATTGCCGCAACGCAAAATCCTTCTTATTATTATTATTTATTTATCCTAACGCCTTTTGAAAGTAAACAATGGTTAGTTTATACACACATTTAAATGGAAATTTATTACCTTAATTCAATACCTCACATTCTTTTTCAAACCCTAACAGGTCTTTAACAATAATAACAGTATGAGCGTATTGCAGAGTAGATTTTTAAAAATTTAATAAAAACCTCATGACCTCATTTTAACATGTAAAAAAACCCATTAAAAGTGAATAAAAAATGTGAATTTACAAAATTGCCATAACAAAAATAAATAAAGGTTTAATTACTTATCAATTAAATTTAAACAGATTAAATTTTGAATAAAAATTTAAGTAACACAAATTGGAGGAACAGTTGATTTGTACGATTATATATATTCAAAATATATTTAGTTTATTTTCAAAAACCTTGAAGTACGAAAATCCTTGCTTCACAATTCTAAAACGGATTCCCTTTGATCCATTTGCTCCGACCTTCAAAAGGACTCGTTATATATAAACAAAGATAAATAAGAAAAGGACCCTTTTACACCAGGAGTGTGTCTTTGTCAGGTTAAACAAAAGAAGTCCTGGGCCACATTTAATACGCAGTTGAGAGTGTAATGTTTCGTCCACTCTAAGTTCGATTCATTAAATTCCTCCCAATACCCCGAAAAGGTCGAAAATTCTAGAGTTTGGAATTGGATAGGAAAAGGATTATTTGAGCTGAAGAATAAAAACCGCGCGTAGATACCTTAGAAAGCGAAAAGTGCCCAAAAATTGTTTTGCAAATTGCCCCGTTAATCTTTTTTTTATAACTCGTGTATTAAATATATTCCTTTGTCGAAACTATTTTTTTCAGACAGACAACATAAATGATATAAAAAAACAAGTTATTAAAGCACTACAGTTTTTATGATACAAGTATGGTTAAACATGTTACACCCTTATGAAGTTATTTTTTATTACTGTTTTATATTTTTTAAATGGCGGTATTTTTTATTCATATTTATGTTTGAATTTTATATTTTAAATGATTTATTTAAACATCTATTTTTATGTTTAAATTTGTAATATTAAACGTATTAATTTTAGTTGTTTGAGCATCATTCAGTAAAAAAAACACATGCAATCAAAAAGGTTTACCTTAACACAGAAAATCCCTATCTGTTTGAAACCTGAAACAAAAAACAGTTCAATTAATAAATAGTTTAAAAAAAAAATAAAGAAAGAAAAGCAAAGCAAAGAAAGTTGATGAAGAGGGGGATTAGGTAGACAAGGAAAAGACTGATAGAATAATTAAGCAATTATATTATATTACTGTATGGATTTCTTTCGATGTTTTCGCCTTAATTCCATATACTTACAAATAAAAGTTCATTTGTTTTGAAGCACTAGGCAAACGGATTATAATTCATATATTTACAAGTTAATTAAATACACATTAACGTTTTCCGTGGCGTCGCAATGCGTCCTGGCGCGCGTGCACTCGTGGGGTTATTTGAGCGTCGGCGTTTCGTCGGCTTCGGCGTCGTGACGGCTCCTATAAGAGGATATATATTATATTATGTGCATTATTAGCATTTTGAACGACGTCAAAGAAAACACGACCAATTGCGGAGGCACGTGTTTCTTAGAGAATATAATTATTATAAGGAAAGAATATTCGAGAATCGTTTTCGACGCCTCTAAAATAAATCGAATTAAGAAATATCTGTTACGAAATGTGCGTTTTTACGAAATCCGTTTTTTTTTTAGTTATTGCTGATAATAAGCAACACACGTGCAAACTGATCAAAATATAAAATATTATTTAACTGTTAGTGTAACAGGGAAAAGAAAAGACAAGTGTAATTATTGAAAGAATTATCATTGAAGAAAGAAGAGTATAAGAAGAAGAAAGAACAAAAATATTGAAATTGTTAATTTTGTTGAATTAATTCAATTATTCATTATTGATTAATTATTAAATTATTGATTATTATTTATCATTGAAATTGAAGAACAAAATATTGAAAGAATTTTTTAAAAAATTTGAAAGAATTATTAAAAGAATTAAAATTTTTACAGATTTAAAGAAAAATAATTTTGGTACATTCTTAATATAATGGGGAAGATTTATGCAAAACATGAAATTAGTATTATAGTTAACAAAAAAAAAATATTGAAAAAATTATGCTTCTCTTACGCTCGGATAGGTTAACCATTTTATTTTTTCTACCATAGAATTTAAGCAATGTTGTTTACATTTAACAAAATAAATCCAATGAAGATAAAAACAAATCAATTTCACAAAAAAACAGTGATGATTTGAATAACGAAGCCCAGAGTTTGAAAAGTCTGACAGCTTTTAATTTTGTTGAAATGCGCGCTATAAAATATAAGAATGGAAAAATTGAATCGCAAAACTGAATTAACATCCATTCATTGATATTCGGTTCTCATCTAAATAAAGCAATCTAATAAAGCCACGAAAATATAAATCACCCGGACAGATAAACCATTTATTTATTTTAATAAAATGTTCCCGTTCTTTAAGCGCCAGTTTCCATTATTTCCAACATATTTATGTTTATGCATTCCGACATAACAGACATATTTTCGGAATATGAATCACAATAAAACGCCTCGAAAAGGCGCGATAAATCACACTATCGCTACTGTTGTCTAGCATTCATAGCCTTAGGCTTTATCCTCTAAAACCTCCGACGGGAGCGCGTGCGCGGGGCGCGTCACTTACGCAACATTCTGCCACAAAGGGATTTATTATCAAAAATACTGTTGACGTGACGCATATCTGAGATACTCATGTTACCCTGATACATTTTTTTTCACCCTAACAAAATGTGCATTAGGAATGAGAACACCCGCTTAGGATTGTTAACGTAAATTACCATTAACAGGACGCGTTGATCTCTATAGTACTCATGTAGTTACCCTAATGAATTTTAATTATTTGCATTTTTTTAAATCGGCTAAAGATTCTTTGTTAACTGTTATTTTTAACATTTAAACGCGTATGATAAAAAATGTACTTTACGTCTTCAATAAATTTTGCGTAATTATGAAATAATAAAGTGTGCGAACTAACGAAAACAAAATTCGTATGTGTACTAGGTTCACCGACAGGCACTTAATAAATTAACGTAGGCTTATTGAACATTTGAACGCATTGTAGATATACATTTAAACTCTTCAGAGAAGCGTACTAAACGAACCAATGGCAAACATAACATATTGTACATTACGACAACATAATTAATTTGAATTAAATTATAATATACCTAAATCTTATTAAATATTTGCATAAAACCACTTACCTGACTTTTCTACGTCTACCGGTTTCGAGACGTACCCATCTCTTCATCAGGACACCAATTGATGCGGCTCGACTGTGGAATCATCTCCCATCCACCATCAAAGATGTTACTAAATTATCTTTGTTTAAATCACATCTGAAAAAACATCTCCTTTCTCTTCCTTAATCTTTCCTCCTTTCCTCCTTTCCTCTTTCCTTTCTTCCTTTTTCCCATTGAGTAATAGTTTTGATTGAAAGTAATTTATTACGCTTATTTCTATTTTAATATATCTTTAGCTTTTTAATCTTTTTTTCTATTGAATATATTCTGTAACTTGAATTATAAAAATAAAACATTTATTTTATTGGTTGGTTGGAAGAAATTGCCATTTGGCAATAAAACCGCCAATGTCCAAATAACATTCTGTACAAAAAGTTAAATAAAAAAATTAAACCATTATTCAAAACCCCCTAAACACCTTCACCAAAGTGGTTGCACAAAAATATAAAAGCAGCACGATATGCATTTTATTGAGCAACACTTACATGCAGTTATAAGGTTATGAACAGGTTTAAAGTTGTGGGTAAAATAGTTTAAAAAAGTGAGAGGATAAAGGGAGGGGCGTAAATTTAATAAGTATAGGATGACCCTTACAATGGAAAGTCATATGATAGGCTTTATTAAAAGGTTTTTTGATTTTTTATCAAAAAAACATTATTTTTAAAAGCTACCCTGATATGTAATATCTAAATATTATTTACTTTCAACCCGTTATTATTTTTATGTAAGATTTTATCTTCTGTATCTTAATTGAAGTCATGCTAAAAATTTATAAGATGATTCTCGAATTTGGAGACATTGTTATTGTAAAGACACCTTGTGTGTTTTTTAAGACGAATATAAAAAAACCTAAAATATTTACATAATCTAATTATTGCATGGAAGGCTTGTTTATTAAAATGCATGTCATGTTGGTTTTATGTTTAACTTCAACGCCTACGGTAAAGGTGTACAGTGAGTATTGCATGTTGGTTTAATTTGCGAATCCGGAGAAATTGTCATTGTGAGGACACCTCGTGTGTTTTTTAACACGAATATAACAATATAAAATGTTTTTATTACCTAATCAGCGCATGTAAGGGTTACTTATTAAAATCCATGTCATGTTGGTTTTATATTTTAGTGCAACAACTATGTTTAAGGTGTATAGTGAGTTTTGCATATTGGTTTAGTTGGTGTCCTGACAAAGAGACGAGTTCGTCTCAAAACCGGTAGATATGGAAAAGTCTGCAAGTGGTTATACACAAATATTTAATAACATGTAGGGCCTTACTGATTAACTTGGCATAAAGTTACACTTAAGTATAATGATATAATTCAAATGGGAATACCATCCTTATTATAGTGGTAGAATAAGGATTATATTCCTATCCGAATTATACCACTATACTTAGGAAAAACTTTACGCCAAGTTTATATAAAATACCCTTAACAAAATGTTTGACCACAAAGTTAACTAACTAACTAACTAACCATCACGCCATTTCCCGGAGGGGTAGGCAGAGAGGATAGAACGCCACACCACTCTGTCCTGGCACACTTCCTTTGCTTCCTTCACATTCATACATCTTCTCATGCACGCACGTCGATTATTCCGACTTTTCACATGACCACTTTCAAGAATTTGTTGTACTTGATCATGCCATGTCTTTCTCGGCCTTCCTCGACTTCTACAACCAGACACATTCGCATCATAAATCTTTTTAGCCGTTCTTTCATCATTCATTCGCTCCACATGACCGAACCATCGCAAAAGACCTTTCTTAATTTTGTCGATAATGCTTAACTCAGCCTTGTATTCTGCTCTAGTTTCGACATTAGGGCACCTATCATACATTGTTTTTCCGCACATTCGCCTGAGGGATCGCATTTCAACAGCATTCAGTCTACTTTCGTCCCTTTTTTTCCAACTCCATGCTTCGCTTCCAAACATTAGGGTTGGTACCAGAACTCCATTATGAACTGCTAATTTAGCCTCTTGCGATAGACACTTATTTGCTACGACAGACTTTAAGGCACCATTAACTCTGTTACCGGCACTAACCCTCCTTTCAATATCCTTGTCCATATTTCCACCACAAAGTTAATGCTTTAAATACTAATAATAAAATACATGTACCTAATTGTTCAAATTCAAATTTGTCACTAGGTTATAACATTTTTTTAAATTTTATTGATTTATAGCCTCGAAAAAATCACTGTCCTAACTCATATCGATATTTTGGTTTATTTGATATAAATTTTGATTAAAATATAACAGATTTTTTATTAAATTCCCATTTATTTATGGTAATATCTCAACAGAACCGATTAAGTTATACTAAAAATGACACGTCTTGAAACATGTTTGTAAATGCACCTATTAAATATTATTTTCTCAAAAATGATTAATTTTGACATAATGCGTTATTATTTGAAGATAACATCCTTAAAGTATAACATTCTTTTATTTATTTTTTTTCAATGAATTTATGCATACAAATTTATTTATTTATTCATACTTTGATCACATATTTCGCAATGAGAAATATGCCCTTGTCTAACTTATTATTTAACGAAAGATACAGGTTAGGCGGACTATAGAAAGGAAATGAGCATCATGACATAAAATCTCAGACAGTGGTTCAGTGTGCCGGATACAGCAGCGCTGATTACATTGGCTCAGGATCGTGATGAAGTCAGAGTGATGGCCGCTAACCTTTGGTAGGTGTAGAAAAAGAAGAAAATTCATACAAATATACATATCACAAAAAAATAACGTATCCTCTATGAGACTTAAGAGTCATGTGATGAGATGGGATACAACAAAATAGAAAGTGGAAGCATGAATATTATTAAAAAATACTACAAATAAAAATTAGAACATTAACACAAATTTTATGTATGCTAAATGGCATGTTTCTTAATCTCTATGAGGACAACCTTCATACTGAATTTCATGAAATTCTGAGGAGGTTAGGTTTATACCCTGTGTTGATTTGAAATGGAATGACTCAGCAGTCTTCTGCAATGGTCTATTTCCTTAGACAAAATCTAATCTATTACACTTCTCCTGTGAAATGTTCATTCAGGGCATTGAACACTCTTGGGGCCACAAAAGAGATTCTTTTTTCTTTTAATACTGAAATAAAAATAGTTAAATGTAAGTCATTAAAAATAATAATATAATTAACGTAAGCATTGCTACTTGCTATTTAACACTTGTTAAATAATATAATGAATATGAAGGAAGTAACAGTATTTTTTTTTAACATTTTAACATTTTTAACATTATTTGATTCTGGAAAATAAATATTTTTTACCAAGATTGATTTATTTATTTAAAACTTCAAGTACAAAGGATAAGTACTTTAGTGGACTTATTATTGCTAAAAGCAATATCTTCCAGCCAACCAAAAAACGGACTGGTCAAAAGAAGAGATTGGTCAACATTTTGTAGTAAAAAATCTAAAACACATATCGAAAGATACATACTTGAAAAGAGCGAAGCGAAAGACCATGATCAGAAACGTAAATGAAATTCTCAATAAGATATTTTGGAGCGAAAGGATTGTGAAAAATATTATGAAGAATTGATAGTCATACTTTTTAAGATTGAAAACAAAGCGGATGCATTGATTCTGCAAACGATATTTGAGTTCCGTATTGGTGTCAAGATAGCAAATATTAGTATAACACAGAGAAGACAATACAATAGATTGGGACGGATTTTTTGTTTTTTTTTTGTTTTTTGTGAATTTGACTCAACGCTGTGCTCTTTTTTTAAACTTCTTCACGATATTTACTAGCCATTTTGTCGGTAGAAATATATATTACAAAGAAGTCTTTAGATATATTAATGATATTATAGAAATTGCCTTACATCTCCAAGTTTGATTTCCTATCATAGCCTTTTACCGCAGCCAAAATCCATAAAATTAGCACTGAGTTATGTGCAGAGGATGTAATCGTAAGTAAGCCTGGAAAGTTGGGGTCGGATTAGCACTCCAAAGGCAAAAATCGATGAGGTAATATCTCCCATCACGGTTCATTAATTCACAGATTAATTCTGAATGGAACACGTCCTTTTGTGCCGTGAAAAATTGGAATAGAAGTTCATACACTCATCTCGAAATTCCTTTCATATAAAACATTGTAATATATTACAAGTATCCGGCTATAAGAGCCATTCTGTTGAGTATATTGAATCAAGCCATTTTTCTGTACGTTTTTCAAAGGGGTATAATTAAATATCCTTTTAATTACAGTTCTGTAAGTAAAATCGTGTGTTTTCGACTCAATGGCAGCTCTCGGGTAAAAAGTCTTGAATTAGGAAACCGAGTAGAGATAAGTTTTTTTAGTTTTGTAGTGCTTGAGGCGTTTGTCCACCATTCTTGAGGTCCTGGGCTCGATTCCTGGATGTAAAATATTGATTTTTAAAGTTTTTTGAGCCGCAATATTTAATTTTTCCTGGACTGGCACCTATAACGTAAGACTGATCAAAGACTGAATGTAGTGCCCTGTGCACTACAGGAGGCAAAAAAATGAACAATGTTCTAGTATTTATGGAAATGCTTGGCCAGAAAGTTGGTCGTAGATATTTGTGTTTAAATGTAGGCAGAATAGTGAATGACTCAGTATTTAATATGGCAACATAAACCAGCCAACGGCAGGTCATAAAGCTCCGTGTATTCCTAGATTTTCTTATTCTCATTTCTAAAATATTATTTGTATCTGATCTGTAATATCATTTTAATAATTCTCTAGGGTAAAATATATCCATGTCCACAAAAGAAAGTTAACAAGTTTATGAACTTGTTGATTATCTAAATAATTTAAATGTGGTGAAAACCAGCCAATAGCAAATTATCAAGCCTGGTAATTTATAAACGTCGATATTAAAAAAAAAAGAAACATCTCATGTCTTATGATTTACTTAAATGTTTAAATTTTGGGGGCCATTTTCAACGAGTCGCAAATAACTCGCTATTAAAAATGGGAAGTTGTGTTAGAGCGTGGTGCGAACCTTTATCTTTGATCCGCAAATCCGCGTCACTAGCCACGGGATCATAACCCGGTTATTATGTTTATATTATATATATATATCAATGTTTTGTTTTATAATGAAAATATTATAATATACCTTCAAAATGTTAATATACAACTGATTTTCTCTAATTGAACGGTTTGAGTAGGTAGGAAGAAATTGACGTATGACAATATACCCGTCCTTGTGCATATGTACGTAAACTTTTAAAGTATTTTAAGTTTTAAAATAAATAAATAAATATTCCGATCTGACAAAAGTTCTTCGTTTTTTTTAACACTTGTTAAAAATATTTTATAATCTGCAACTGCTGTAAAATGCTTGACAAAACAAAATTGTCTGCCTACAAAAAAAAAAAGTTTTATCACGTAAAATTTATTTAGGTTACTTAAATGTGCAAACATCACTTTATTCTTATTTTATTTTACACTTATATTTATC
This sequence comes from Micrasema longulum, assembly GCF_059751315.1. Taxonomy (NCBI): domain Eukaryota; kingdom Metazoa; phylum Arthropoda; class Insecta; order Trichoptera; family Brachycentridae; genus Micrasema; species Micrasema longulum. The sequence goes on along the minus strand of NW_028278185.1, from coordinate 405,004 downwards.
AGAGTTCTTCTAAATTTTGTTTTAATATTAAAACAAGGAGTCGCTTTGAAATTGATTGAAAAGGCGGAAAGATTTTTCAACTTTAAATTCAGGTAATATAGAAACCTCACGCACCGTCAGCGTTGTACTAGGAAATTGGTAAACTTTCATAGCGAAAGTTTGTCTTAGTTGGAACTTTGGGAAGATTCTTTAGTGACTTTTATAACGATGATACGTATTTTATACCGAAAGCAAAAACAGTTAGTAAACATTAAGTGAAATGTTAAGGATTTTTTAGAATTGAAAATTAGTAAAAAAAATATATATAAACAATGTTGAAAGCAATTGACACTGAGATTATTTTTTTCGTTAAATAAAAGTATAAAATAAAAATAGAAATATTATTAATATTCAAAGCATTAACTTTGTGGTCCAACATTTTAATATAAAGTTAATAAAATTTGTATAAAACCACTCACCGACTTATCTGTCTACCGGTTTCGAGACGTAACCCGTCTCTTCGTCAGGACAACAACACTACACCAACATGCAAATATCACTACACACCTTCACCATAGTAGATTTGCAAAAATATAAAATCGGCATGCAGGTTAGACACATGCTTCACTACGCCACCACCGAGGGTTAATGACTTATGAAGCTAATATTTCAAAAGGATTAACAATCGGAAAAGGAGGAAAAAGGGAGGGGGAGGGTAGGGTGACCATTACAATGAAATATCAAATAATGGACTATATTGGAAAGTTACTTGATTATTAATTAATGGGACATTATTTTTCAAAGCCTTCTTTATGTAAAATTTTATTAACATAATATAAAAATAGAAAGTTGTGATTAATTGCTTTTTTCTCTGGTATTAAAGACTTTAAGGCCCAACTAAAGAAACACGAAATCTATTCTTCTTATGACATTAATACTGCTTTTGATAAGGAAGTTTGATAGTTTTAAAAAAAATATTTCTTTATTTTAATTTTATTTATTGATATTTTTTGCTTACAAACTTTAATTAATAATATAAATAATGTGACCTCACTGGGGTTTCTCGTGCCGAGGACACTTAACAATACACTTTTTTCAATTACATTTGAAGATAAACAAAGAAGACTTACTTAAAAAATCGAAGTTAATTAACAAATATTTAGGCCTTTTTTTAAAAACAAGGTATTTATGTACATCTAAATTATTTATATTACAAAACACACAATGAAAATAACAAAAACCTAACATAAGCCATACAATTGTGAAGCAGTTGATTCAATATTGGTATGGGCGAATGAGACAATCCAAAAAATTTAAAATTATTTTATTTTATTTTTATTTAAATTACTCCGCCCGTGACATTGCAAATTGTTGTAAGCGGGTTTTTTAAAATTCAATTTTTTGTAGCCCTGAACTTCCTCATTGTTAAATAAGTGTGGTTCTTTTCACTGTCTCTTTTATCATTTTGTATATTTTGTGGGTGTTCCCGCATAAGTTAGATTCGTTCCGACGTCTTAACTACCATTGCAAGAGCCATCTTCAGGGTTAACTGTGTATTTTGTAGAAAAAACATGTGTTTATGCACTAGTAATATGTACCATGTCACAGACGGCAGCTGGGATATTCCGGGTCATTTTTGTAGTGTGTAGTGCCGGAAACCATGTTGAGTTTAATTTCAGCCCGTCAGCGTCGTCTTTGTTTATGTTATTTGGGTGTAAGTGTATTTTAATTGCCTCTTTTATTATTCATCTTTGAACCAAAAAAATTGGATAAACCTAAAAATAAGAGTGCATGAAAAATAGAAGAGATCTGCTTAGGATTTTTTTTAGCGGGATCAATTGAGGTGCAACTTGTTTTTTATACACGAGTAAAAAATAAAATCAGTTTTAAGATTATTTATTTATTTTGTTCATTAACGCCTAAAAGGCATTTACAAAAAATAAAAATGAAATACATGCTAACATACTAAATAATAAACAGAATATACAGAAAAAAATTGTGAAATTAGTTAAAAAGGATATGATAAAAAGTTTTACAAAGTAAAAAAAAAAACAATAATAACAAAGGTATGCAAGAAAAAACAGTAAGCATATAAACAAAAAATGCAAAGATATAAGCTTATGAAATAAATTCTGTAAAGCAAACATTATTTATATAAAGTATTACGGTAAGCAAGAAAGACATTTTGAAGTTAAGTTAATAAACAAGCAAGCATATATTATCACGAAAAAATAAGAAATAAAAATATGTATCTATGAAATGCGTATTTGCCAATACTACAATGCAATTTGATAAAATAGTAAAAAATAAAAATAAACAAGTAAGTATTTTTTTTTTAATTTATGGAATTGAATTGTCAATAATAGTTTGACGAGCAGCTACAAATAAACGTGATATTGTGGACTTATAAGATGGTAAAGAATTGGACAGAATGTCTGCAGCCGTTCCATAAGTGTTACCTAACCTATGCAGTCTCGGTATCAATGAATTGTTTTGTCGGTTGGAAGAAGTACTGGAGCAATGAAACAATAAAGTACTTCTTGTGTTGACAGCAGGTACTCTAAAATTAATCAATTCAAGTATTTTTGGTGCGTCAAAAAGAGAGTAAGTATAGTAAGTATTGGAGAAATGTAGCAGTCATGAAATGCATGTTTAAATTTGTCAGTCTTGTCAGATTTGTAAGTGTATATAAATTATCAATGATGTAACATTGTTTTCAGCATTTTTGCGTAATTATTATTAAAGGCATTTTAAGCTGTTTATGGAAAAAAAAAACGTCACCGTTTTTTGTTCTACAAAGTACTTTTTCTATATTCAACTTAACAGGCAATCTAAATAATTAGTCGAATTTTAAAAAAATACGTTTGATGTAAAACATCAATTATCTCAGTTTGAGGTAGGTGTGGCTTAACACATTTTTGCATAACACCCTCAAAATATAAAAGTCTCGAACCGGATAAGAATTACGGAGATATGAAGGTCCGGAGTGTCAGATTGCGTCGAAAAGGTAGCTGAGCTTAAATAGTCATTTGATGGACATATTGCTAGACTAAAAGACCAAAGATGGAATAAAAGGGTGGGTGAGTCGAGTGGAGACCTCGCGAAGACAAAAAAAGTAGGAAGGGAGATCTTCCCACGATAGGCAGGTAATAAAAGAGAATTGCAGGCGACTGGATTCAGAAAATGCAAGGCAGAAATGTATAAAGTATTCCGTTGCCCAGCAGAAGACAGATATGGCTGTTGCTAATAATGATGAATGCGTGATAACCAAACATGCTTATCACTACCGGTTTAGAGTGCGGATATTTTTAATTGACCATTAATTAATTAATTTAAAATTGAAAAAAACATTAAAAAAAATATGTCTTATTTTTATGATAGAACGCATTAAGTTTCAGATTTAAAAGTTAACGTATCTGGTTTGAATCGATTTTTTTATTCACAACTGAATATTTAATGCTACCAGTTTTAGAAAAAAACTAACTCCAAAAAATAATGAAACATTTTCGAAGCACCAAAATAAATTACATTTAAAAAATATAAAAAAATTACGTTCAAAGTAAAATTAAATGTATTTGATGTTAAATATTTAGTACGTAAATTTAAGCATTGAATAAAATACCAGTCTTATTCCTTACGAGAAATATTCCTTAAAAACCTTTTAGTTAAATCATAAAATACGCCTCAAGAAGGCAAACTTCTCGAATTATCATCCAATATTTGAGCGAGTTGTTCTTGCAAAATTGGCAAATACACACTCGCAAATTAAATTTGCGACAAAATTCCTTATGTTTGCAAATCTGGGCATACGGTGCGATGATATTACGCGCGGCACTTTTCAAAAGCTCGAGTGTTTGTATAATTTGTCCTCAAATAATTGTCATCTGTGAGAGGGCGACATTTGCCCCCGCGGCGAAAGCACAAAGCAAGTGCGAAAACAAAGACTTTTGTACCCGAGTACTTAACTTGTGTATAATGTACAAATACATTTGGTAATACATAAGTTTGTACTAATCTTACGGTATAAATCTCCACACGATCTCCCCACAAGCTCAATACTCGCGTGTCTTGTACGCAGGAAGATTCCGAACATAAATCACAGGGAAGTCAGCTTTAAAATGTTGTAATATTTCAGAAATATTTTTTCTCGCCCCAAGTTTTCCGGAGTATTCTTCACTGATTGTGTTAAAAAAAACTAATGCTCTTCCGTTGTAAATGATAAAATGGTTCAGATACTATCAAATTAAAAAATAATGACGTCATTTTTAATGTGTTACCGTAAATGCGGACAACTAAAAAGTTTAATAAGATCTTTTGCTTTTTCGAATTAAGGAAAATAACACCTTATATCAGTGAGCAATAAAATTTCCTTTATTTTAAAATAAAAACATTCACAAATTGTATATCTAAGAGTTTACGTAAACTTATTTAGAGACAAAATGAATGAGGAAGTTTACTGTTTTTTTTTTGTTAACAAGACTATCAAAAGAAACAAATAAATCTTGAAATCATCCTGAAAAATCTCGTCTTTATGTATCGTATTACTATCGGTAAGTTTTTTTTAAAGTTTTTTTTTTTTAAATTACTGCACGCTTGACGTCACTAGTTTTATTCAGTGTGTTGTCCTGATTAGTGGGTTGGTATAGATACTATCATTATAAATTTCAATGAAAAAACAACTTAAATACTCGGAAAAATATATATTTTTTTAGCATTTAACAAAGGCTTTTTTTATATTTTTTATTTTATTGCTAATAGCACATGTGCCTTTTATAAACATAAACGTATTTACATTAAACACAACCGTGTTTAATTACAAGACAAAATAATATTAACCAATTATAAAAAATAAAAAAAACAGAAATGAAATAAGTATACTTAGTTTTAAAAATAACATTTATGCAATGTACTACATTACTTTAGTACTTATTAAACCTTAAATACTTAAGTAAATTAATATAATGATAAAACTGAATTGGAAAAATCATAGAATTCTTAATTTGTTGGTATTGTTGCAATGTTCTGATATTAAAAGGCCCTATGAACATACTCTCTTGTGCTTTGTGCTAAAATTTCACGGGTTCATAACAATAAAAATGTATTAAAAAAACAGTATGCAAATACTGGTGCAAAAATCTAGAATTAGGAAAGAAAAAAATAAATTTAAAAAGTTGACATCTAATACACGACATTTAATATACACATATTATTTGTTAAACAACATGTATTTTTTAAATTTATTTATTTTTAAAGATGTTTTCTGTACAAATTAACCCTAATGCATTTGTAGTAAACGGAGATGGACCTTATATGAATTTTAAAAATACTTAAATGTTTTATGTGATGTCTCGTCTTTGTTGCAATCAATTTCTTTTCATGTTCTCAACCATGTCATCAGAAGTCAAAATCTGCTATTTATTAAACCTTCTAAGAGCAACATTTGTTTTTATGCCAATTGTTTAAGTCAATTTGTCACATAACTATGATTCTTTGAGATAGATCTTTTAGTTTTTCACAGATCTCTTCGCCATCAACACAGTGTGGGATGAAGACGGATTGACATGGTTTAGTTTGTCTCGAGTGTTTATCGTGATAATGAATCTATTGAATACTATTATTTTATTGCCCTTGTTTGTCTTTGCTTCATAGTTTTATGCAAAATTTATTAGTTTCTTGTAAATATGTTTCTTTATATAACTGTTGTTATAAGCTTAGGCTGTATGTATTTAATATAAATATTTTTTTTAAAAATACAAAGGAGAAATACAAAATATTGAGTTTAAAGAATTTATGCCCATTCAAAGGTTTAAAAATATGAGGTGTTATTCATATTATTTTACATGTAAGTGTATTTTTTTAATATACCTTTATTTTTACTTTATTTTACTGCAGATTCAGAAATTCACAATTCGTGAGCCTTATATATATAAATATATATGTATTTGGTTAATTTATATAGCGCCGTTTTTATGAAAATCACCTTAAGGGCTAGAACAGATTATTGTGTAAGGCGAAAAATTGTGAATTTCAAATGTAAAAAAAAAGTGAATTGTTGACTATTTTTTTATTTCTTCTTGTTTCTCTTCTCTTCAATATATGTATATCAATAAGTTTGTAAATTTTAATCAATCATTATTTTATTTTGTTTGTTTATTATATGTTTTACTTTGCATTTTATGATTGGCATACATAAGTTACAAAATCAACACAAAATAAACTATAATAATGACACAAAAAAAACCCACAAAGACATGGCCTATGTGTGGGTGAACATTTTCTTTTAAATTGAAATAAAGGCAACCGGGAAAATATGATAGATATACAAAAATTTAAAAAATGAGTGCAAATATAAAAACATTTTTTTGCCGCTAAACGTGAGAAATTGATAAAATAGTATATTCTATTCATTAAAAAATGAGCTATTTAAATCAAATTTATTTATTGTTAATCGGATCGGCATTTATTACGTCACACTTATAAATAATTTAAAATTATTATGAAAATAAAACTTTGTTATTAGTGTTACACTAGTGGACCCTCTTGCTTTAAGTTTTAATGATTAATTTGTTTATTTTTTGTATAAATTCTATGACATCGTGAACAATATTCTGTGTTTACCATATTAGTTTTATATCACCCATCGATGGGAGGAATGCTCTCCTAAAACTGTAGTTGTGTTCTTGTAAAATAATAAAAATTGTATAACACTAATAACAAAGTTTTATTTTCATAAAAGTTCAAATTTATTTGTTTTAAATAAATCCGTTTTAATTAAAAACAAACAAAACAAGCTATTTTATTATGAGCAGCGGGGTGTCAATGCTACACCAGGAATGCGAATGTGTTGAAAATTTACCTGGAATTTAAATTACGACTCCCGTAAATATTTTCACATTTTCTAGATAAACAGAGCATTAATTTTACGCGATAGTGTCTTTAAACCCGCAGAGTCGTTGGAAACAATATCAGCCAGGAATTAATACAGGCACGTGCCTGGATTAGATGTAACAATGATGATGTTTAACTCCGAATCCGCACGTGCGGCTGAGAGACCATTGTTTCGTACTTTGTACTAAGTAATAATAACATTACTGTCCCCTTTACATCCGTGTTTCTCTAAAAAGGCGCTTCGAAAACATTGTGTTGTTTTCTTATTTGGTTTTAAAAATACGTTTTCAACTTATAAGACATCAAATTTTTAAGATTTTCAATACCGATCAGATGTGTTTATACAATTCCTAATTTTTTTGTGCGTACATACAATACAGTTTATTTATTTATTTATTCAATACTTTATATTCATACACAATTTATATACATACAAGGGAGGGCATATATTGCCTTAAGGCAATTTCTTCCTACCCACCCAAACCGTTCAGTTTGAGAAAATAAGTAGTAAGTCTACAGATATATTCAAGGTATATTAATGTAAATTCTTATAATTTTGTTATAAAATGGAAAAAATCTACACACTTTGATAAAAAGAGGGGTGATGGGAAGGAAATAATGAGGAGAAAGGAAGAACTCGAGTATTCAGATAGTGTCATTTCAATCTTGATTTAAATTGAAATAAAGATGGTATTTCTGACATTATGTGTCAGAACCACCATGCGCCATAACTGGCCAGGAGGCCCAATTACAGTGATGAATTACATTACAGGGCTACCAGAATTAATAAAAATCACATTGAATTTTTTTGTGTTCTCACCGGTAAACGGACCGAGAACCTCTCGCGCGTATGTCATGGGTCTTAGCCATTAAACCACGGAGGCCGCAGATGTGTACAGTACAGTTATGTGTGTGAAATAAAACAGGAACCCCGAATGAGTGTTTTCGACTCGATGGCTGCTCCCAGGTAACAATCCTGAATAAGCAAATCGAATGGAGATAATCCGCTTCGTTACGTTTTGGTTGGCATGTTTATTAACCATTCTTGAGTTTTAGGGTTCGATTCCTGGCAGAGTGGACGTGAAATGTTGATTTAAAGGTTTTGTAAACTGCAATATTTCGTTGTTTATGGACATGAACCAGAGTAAGATTAATCGTCTTACGTAAATATACGTGATTATGGAGGAAAAACTCTTATTTGATTCCCATATTCACTCAACCATTCAAAACAACCGCATCCCTCAAAATGTTATATAATGCATATATTGCATATGTTTGCAGCCATCTTAAGTTTGCTTCTGTTTGGAATCCTCGATATACAATTTATACATCACAACTAGATAGAATACAGATAGATTTCTTAAACTTCTAGATCGTAAATCTCATACTTATTTTGACTCGTACGAAGACTCTTTTTCCTTTTATAGTTTAACTTCCCTTACTAAACGTAGAAGCATTTCTTATCTGTCTTTCCTCTTCAAAAATATTTTAAAAAAAATCGAAAGTCCTTATCTCTTAGAGCGTATTTCAATAAAATGTCCGGTATAATCATCGCGTAAAGATAATTTTTTTTATCCATTGCCTAAAAAAATTAAATTCAAAACTCGTTTATTTATCGTAGCTGCTCCAAATTTATTTTGCTTTGTCCTCATTAAATTTTATTGTATACAAAGCTTTTCTCAACTTCTGCAGCAATCGGTTGAAGGCTTTTGGTCCTATAAAAATATGACTTTTATCGTTAGGAATTTAGGTACTTTAGAGTTCTTAACCTGAGGACCTCGTTTTCGTTCGCAGATAAAAATGGTTAATTTTACCATTGAGAATCTAAAACTATGAAGAAGATGACGGGAGCTAGCTAGACTGGCTAACAAAAACGTGAGTTAATATTCAGTAAGAGTGAGGACGCAACAAAGACATTGTTATTTTAAAAAATACAGACGCGGCGTAACAATACTTTTCCCAATGAAGTTAAATTTATAAAAGCTTTCTGATTAATTTAAGTCGTGCTCCAAGAAGTAACGAATAACAGGGTGGTGCTAAATCCCACGGAGTAAGTAATCGCATTACTTGCATTTCGTTGGATGGAACTTTCTCAAACATAATGCTTATACGTCGGCACAGGGTTACTGTAAACATTTTATAAAAACATTTTTTTAATGAACTGTGTGACTGATTATTTTTTCAGACGTAAAAATATTTTTTTTCCTTCTGTCGTTTGTACTCTTTACTGACAATTATTATAATGACTGCGGCACGGTACACATTTTAAATACATGTGGTTTTATTGCTAATAAAACAAAAGAAATTTAGAAAAATATCGACGTTCACTACGTTAAGTACTCTAAAAAAAAAAAATATGTATGAAAATATTTCTCTACAATAACCCCCCCCCCCCCTTCTTGTCAAGTATTATTCCGAGTAGCCAACGTAAATAAGTGCCTGCTCGCCAACGTAAAAGCCACGACCCACTCCACCGGCCCTTCATTGCACAACCATGCGCCGACAAGAGTGGACGTGAAAGGGCCCCTAGCTTGACATGCTTCGCATAGTTCGTTCTATGTGCGGCGGCGGCCAGTAAGACTCAAGTCTTGTAAGTTCATGCATTCTTATCGACTATAGATGAGAAACGTATTTAATTCTAATAAAAATTTTAACATGAATTAAATCAAACAATAATAAACTAAAAGAAAATGACGTCAGCGACAAGTTTAAGACTGGTGATCCCAGAATGGAAATGTACTTTTTGTATAAAACGAATGCAGCTCACTAATGACTAACATTTTTATCAAGAAAAATTTAATTTTAAAAATAAATAAAAAGTTCACCTATAATACGATCTTATAAAAAATACATTTGAAAATATGTACGTATTAGAATAGGTGAAAAAAAAACTTCAAGTAGGACCAAGGTACGACACTTTCCCCTATATCTAAAACACATAAGTTATATACGTATACAATTTTGGTAAAAATGACAACATATAAAAAAAAGAACAAAAACCTCAGATCAATAGATTTACTGATAAAGCATTTTACGTCGGGCACGTCGATGTATTTTTGTACAAATAAATAAAAAAATATACGGTCAAGTTTTTATGATCACCGTTCACTTCAGTTGTGATTTTGTGGCATAATAACCTGGAGTTTAAAACACTTTATTGAAATAATGTGATGGAGCTTATAAAAGGTGGTGGAGAGAACATTGCATCAAAGTTTCCACTGTAAACTTATACATACTCGTATGTACATACTTTTACCGAAGTGTTTGATCTCTCGCGTGCTCAATAAATGAGACGGAAAGAGTCAGACATAACTCACTAGGGTCAGACATAACTCACTATTTTCTGAATACAATTAATTATCACTGCGCACAAAATAGAAGTTTAATTTTGATTTAAACAATAATGAATTGAGGAGTTTTATTTTCTTACTTTTTTCAAATATTTTTTTACTGATATCAACACAGTCGTAATAATAAATAAAATAATGTATTTGATTTTATCTCATTTACGCAAAAATGATTATATAAGTATTTATCTTTCTTTTCTTACTATTTAATTATTTTTGTTCATTATTGTTTTGTGTTTTAGTTTAAAATTTTAAGAATGTTTTTATATTTCTTTTTTTTTTAGTAAAATGTTAGTTATTTATTTCTAATATTATGTCATACTTATTAAGTTATATTTAATTATATTTTTGTTTTATATGATAGAATTGGCTCTGCACTATTTAGCAAATTTACTGGAATAAAATTTAAAAATATAATATTATTTATTATTTAAATAAAACACGAGTGATACTTTAATCCACAAATTTGGAATATCCAGTGACCGGTTTCATCGCTTTCGCGACATCTTCGAGACTGGTATCTTTATTAAAATGTTAAATGTATTTATACAGAACAGAGGTAAGGATACATAATTCAACGTTATATGTAAGTAAATTAAATAAAGTTATTTTTATCTTAAGGATTATTATCGACAAATTTTCTATGGGTTAACTAATTAATGGATATAATGTTATTTTAATGAGTTTAAGTCTTTTATTTTATTGTTGGTAAGTATTTTATTTTATACCACACTCACGAAGGATGGGACACCAACAATAAAATAAAATACTTAAACTCATTAAAAAAACATTATATCCATTAATTAGTTAACCCATAGAAAATTTGTCGATAATGATCCTTAAGATAAAAATAACTTTATTTAATTTACTTACATATAACGCTGAATTATGTATCCTTACCTCTGTTCTGTATAAATACATTTAACATTTTAATAAAGATACCAGTCTCGAAGATGTCGCGAAAGCGATGAAACCGGTCACTGGATATTCCAAATTTGTGGATTAAAGTATCACTCGTGTTTTATTTAAATAATAAATTACAATGAATTTCCATCAAGAATTTTCACTTACAAACTTAAATGTTTTATATAATATTATTATTATTATTAAAATAAATTATAGGTGTAATCAGATAAAAAAAAGAATAAAAGATAAAGCCAAGATAATTGATCTATCGTTTTGTATCGAAAGTAAAAATAAATAAAAAAAGAAAAATACATACGTTAATATAAATTATTATATTCCGTATGTTTATAAAGTTCAGTTAAAAATAGCTGCGTATTATATTTGCTAAGGATAATGGGTTTTTTTACCAACGATATGACTGACTCTTTATTATTTATTTAAAGAGGTGTTTCATACTAAAAACTTCTGAAACTTTTCACATTTCAGCCATAGTCGTAAAAACGTCACGTAAACTGCCATTTTCTTTCACAGCTGTTTCATGATTTTAATGTTTTGTTTTATGGCTTACACTTAACTTATCTACAAACTTAGTTCACGAATATTGTGCCATATATAATCTTATTTAGTGTCTGTGTCTGTCCGTGTCTGATCAAAAAGAAAAATACAATTTCAAATGTGAAGTATAGAAACAGAACGCACACTGACTTTTTTCAGGTAAAAATCCTGAAAAAGAAAATCAGGTGTATAATTTCCGGCAAATTCATCGTAAAATATAAATGAAACACGTAATTTTTGCCTGTAAAATTTTGTGTGTAGCCCCGGTGTTGGTGTATTAAGCGAAAGTCTTTCTCAAACTGCATGCGCTTCAATAATAACGTAACTCCTGATATTCAGGCTTTGCCAACAAGAAATTTAAGGATGCTGTCAAGCACAGGCTGTTTGGATAGAGTTACTATATAATCGTAAAATATTTGCAAAACAAAACAGTTTGGCAATAGATTTGGGCTATTAGTTTGTTAAATGGAATGATTTCAACCATAGTGTACGTAACAGTATTTTGAGTCTTTACATTTTTTTATAGACAAAAACTAGAATCAATTCCTGATAATGGTAATCAGAAAAAAATGAAAATCTTTCAATTCGAACAAAGTTGGCGTATTTGAATAAAGGAAAGGAACACAAGAATGGACTTACCTTTAATGCGATGAGAATTTTCTTCAATATTGTTGCTCTGGAAAATGAAAGTTAACTATGATTGTGATATTTAACGTTTCATGATTAAAAACTTTCATGACGCGCGATGATTTTTTGAATTTTTATACTATGTATGGTAATGTCTGAATTTTATTTACAATGTTTCAAATTTAATTTTTTGTAAATCTTCTATCTTGATATTAAGAAAATACCATAAGGATAGGTAAATATCGATAAATGCTGTTTTATACTCGCTTGAGAGTTAATTATATTAATATGTTACAACAGGGATGAAGAACATTTTATAAAAGAGAATATGGAAGTATGGATATTTTTTTCTGTCTGGTTAAAATGTCCAGTTTACACACAGTGTAACACTCACAATTTTGCCTACGTTTAAATATCTATATTCTTTAAAGATTTCATATATTATAGTTTCGATTTAAAACTGTTAATTAATTTATTTTATTTATTTATTAATTCTAAATTACTCTCGTTTAAATATGAATAAACTTATTCAGATTTTTTAGGCTGTGCCCGTGTTACAATAAATAACACATAGTAAAACGAATTAAATTAAATTAAAATGACATGTGATGAAACGGAATAACAATCCTGAAAAACCGATCGAGTTATGGGTTTTTTAAGGTTAGTTTTTACTTTTTGTAAGGGTAGTTTTTACAATTTCAAGAATAGGCACCAATAACGGTGCCTGGTTTTTAACTTCACAAAGATCAACAGATGGAGGTATTTAAGGAATATATATGTTCAAACACAAGCAGAATTATAAATATTATACATTATGTAAATCGGTCACTTAAAATAGCCTATGAAAGGTCATTATAAGCTCTGTAAATGCCTTGATTTCCATATTATCTTCTAAATTTTTTTCTGCATCTTTGTTTTAATATATTGATATGTTGTTGATTTTTTTTTCGTCGGCCTCGTAGTGTAAAAGTCAGTACGTTTACCTACTATGCAAGAGATATCGGGTTTTATCTCCGATACGGTTGACATGAAATATTTATTTAAAAAAGTGTTTGTACCTGAAGCGTAAGACTGATCATCTTACCTTCATGTAACAGAAATGATCAAGATACATTGCGATTGGTGTACCAATGCAGTGCCCTCTGAACCATTTTTGTGTATTAGGAAAGTTGTTGAGTGAATTTAATAATTGTTGAATCGCATTACAAAGTTCCAATTTATCGACGTTTTTGAGGGGTTCAATGAATCCTATAGAAAAAATAAATAAATACAAATTGCATGTGCTAAAAAAACTATTGCAATACGATGCTATTGCTTTTCCGAAACAACAACAATCCTTTACAAAATATGGTCTCTGAACCTGCGGCCAGTTGACATATGTTTCTTAGAATTGATTTTAGTGTGTTGCGAGCATTCTCCGGATATTTTTGTCTCCTCGCAATTACTAAAATACCAGCAAATGTACGCCAAGATTCTGCACAAATCATTCTGGAAAAGATAGAGATGCGATGGTTTAACCTTTCGCCGGTAAGTAATGCTTTTATCTTGATCAATACTTGTTTAAAATAGCTGTTCATTGTTTTAAAAGTTTTATTAATATGTTACCAGTATTTATAAGTCGTAAGCTATCTCCTGTCTCTGTCTTGCTCAGTTAGTAGGGCGAATAGTGAAACGGTAAACAAAGGTGACGCGTATGCGGAAAGAAGCAACACACTGAATAGAACTTACAGTAGACCGATGTAAACAGTCGGTGCTTTTTACTGTACTACTTGTTTTGCTTATCAAAGTTGACGTGACAATACTTGTTCCCTACGCTAGTCATTTTCTTTCCTTTAGAGACCATTTTTTAGCTCCGATTTGTATGAAGTGTCATCTTTATATATTTTTTTAACGCGGTGCCTTTATATCGCGGTGCTTTTTATAATTTGACATTTTTATAATTGAACACAAAGTTATAATTCACATAATTTTATAACAGTTACGGAAAATATCTTTAAGAAGGGAATAATCCAACACTAGACTAAGTAGTTACAGGGCTTATGACTTATGACCCGTCATAAGCCGGTTTAAGTGATCACTTACACACTGCTTAACATGAATTATTCTGCCGACTTGTAAATAATATCCGTATATTATAAAAAAACTTATAGTTTTCTTATTATTTTTTTCCTGTATATTTTTGAAATATTAATTTTCAATGGTTTATTAAACATTCATGCAAATAAATATGTATATATAATAAAAACGTATCCCTAGCTCTATGAGGCCTAGAGCCCTGTGTTAAGTTATACAACATAATGGAAAGTGAAAAAATCGACCAAAATAACGTGAGAAATAGTAAGGCGTTAAACAAGGACAAGGTAATATCAGGCAAAGACCTTTTAAGGCTGTAGTCTGGAAAAACGCACGCAAAATGAGAAAACTATACGATTTGCCATTTAAAAACGAATAAAGAGGCAGGTATGAAGGTATGAAGGTTATAAAAACGTTAATAAGATATTGTTATAAATTAAATACTACCACCAGAATTGTCTTTTTAAAAATAAAAAAAAATCCAATACAAACAAAAACAAACAAACCATCACGCCGTTTCCCCGTAGGGGTAGGCAGAGAGGATAGAACGCCCCAACACTCTATCTTTGCATACAGATCTCGCTTCCTCTACATTCATACATCTTCTCATGCACGCGCGCCGATTATTCCGACTTTAAGAATGTCCATCTTTAAGTATTTGTTGGATTTGTTCGTGCCATGTCTTTATAGAATACAAACAAAATACAAAGATAAAAGAAAATACAATTCTATGAAAAAGGTTTTATCTAAAATATTTCAATAAATATATTTTTTAAAAATATTACTGAAGGCATAATTTTACGTAGATATAAAGGAAAATATCACAAAAATGTATGTGATTTAAAATGCTTGTATTTCTTTTCAAAAACAAAAATTAAATGTTTTGTTTCAATCACTTTCATGTTCAATTCAATATCTTTAAATTATTGCAATTAATGTAAGTTCAATACTTAGTGTTTATTGAGATCCTAGATACCTAAGTTTAGTCTAAATTTGAAATGGCATTATTTGCCGGTCTAAAAAGTAATTATATTTTAGTCACATAAAACTTTGAGGTATATTTTTTAACAGAAATACCTTTAAAAATTATTTTTTTTATCTAATTTATGTTTTTTTATTTTTTTATTAGTGCGTAATTAAAAAAAAACATTCGTTTTTGCGTGCGTTTTACCAGACTACAGCCTTAAGCAATGGCTCGATATTTTGAAGCCACAAACTCTTTTGAACACAATCACATTATAAAATATTGAAAGAAAAAAGAGCCAAGAAAGAGATAATTTGAATCAAAGTGGGTGGGAATATATTAAGAAGAGGGATGGAAGTTCAATTAATTAGATTATTTGTAAAGGAAAATTTTCGTTTATTTCCTTTGTAGGGTAAGGTTGCTGAGGGTTAGAGTTCTTACCAGAATAGAGATTAACAGAAGACACGAAGTTCCTGTTAAATGCGTATTTATTATTTGGCGAATAAATAATGTGAACGGCGAAAATGTGTTGAACGGGCTGCACTGGGACTCACTGATTGACTGACAGACTGACTGACTGACTATTCGTTACCTCGCCCTGTGGTATCTTTATAGGCTAAGTTTCTTTGTTCTTCATATTTACATGATTGAAACGATGCTTATGATGTTGCTTTCGTTTTTTACAGAATACTCTGTATTTAATTCAATAAAAAACTCTGACTTTTTTCTTTGAGGCGTTACACTATATTTCAGGTGAAATTATTTAGCACGTGTCCGTGTTAATAATCAATGGACTATGAGCTCCACAGCTTGAATCAAATATCTTATTGTGAAAAATAATTCTATAACGAGGAAAATGTGTTTAATAATAACATTTATTTTTGTGATATCCCTGTTTGATACCGGTTGCAGTAGATGTCTTTTGTAAGTTCTCCATTTGCTTGATTTGTAGTGAAGTACAAGCATAGACTTATAAAGCCACAGCTATTGTTGGCTGCTTGCGGGACACTATATGGAGAAACAAGCACACTCTAACTGAAAATATGGTCAGGATATACAAGACATTCGTTCTACTTATCATGACTCATAGCATGGAAGTGAGAGCTGACACCAACAGGACAAAAAGCCTTCTTAGAGTAGCAGAAATAAGAATCCTACGCTCCATCGCAGGCAGAACTCTTAGAGATCCAATCAGAAATAAAACGACATGGTTTGTCTGTGTTTTTAAAGACGTGGTGAGGTGACCAAGAAGCAGAAGGTGCTTTTGGAAGGACTGTGTGGACCGCACGGAAGATACGAGACTTGCAAAAATCGCCAAGCCTGAGAACCACTGCAGCAGAAGACTACCAGAAAGGCCGCCAAAAAGATGAAAGGCCAGCTGGATGATATCATCCCAAGACAGCCCACCGTCACAAATAGATCATACGACCTAGACCAAGAGGAGTAAAAAAAAGTTTTTGAGATTATAATAAAGCATTTTGTTTAATGCTTTCAAATTAATAATCGGAAGGTAACATTTTTGTTCCACGTAAATGAATTTGTTAATGTCTGTATTATAAATGATAGCAAAATGTCTACCTCTTTTGATTATAAAACGAGATTAATTAAATGTCAAAATGATTAAACAATATAAAGGTGCGTTTTGTCTTTGAAGACGCGCGAAGCTTAATTTTGCTGCTATAAATTATAATGAAAAGTTTAACAAAAGAAAATAAATTTTTAATACCAAAGTCAATCTTTAATATTTTTTTCTTTATCGGCATCTAATGGTGCAAAAGAGCACTAAAATACATGCGTATTTATTTTGACTTTATGTGAACTGGAATAATTCATCATCATTCCATGTTCGCTCCGTATTTGGAGCATATAGTTTCCGCGAAGATCCTCTTGGCGTCTTTGTCAACTGCAAGCTCCTGTGCATCCTCCCAAGTCCCAAGTCAGCCAAGCATCCCGTAGTTCTGACATGAACTGCCGACGAATAGTCAGCAATGGACGTCTAGGACGCTAGGAAACCGATGCCTTGTAAAAAAGGCAAGCGTGGTAAAGGCTCTCAGGAGGCATTCGCAGTACATGGCCAAGCCAACCGTATCACCCCTGTTTGGTAAAAACTTGCTCCGGAATTTACTGCGTCAGTTTTTTTTTTACTTTATTCAAACCACTACACACCCAAGATTCTTCTGATACATATATTCTTGAAACTCGTAATTTTGCTATTTTGGGCCCTAGTATGTAGTCTCCTATACGAATGCCACAATCCGCATCCGTAGAGGAGACTACATTATACGCAGGTTATATTGGCAGCATTAGGTTTTTCACTGAATAAATATACAATCTTCAGACGGCTTTCTAACTGATGACAGCTGCGTCTGCTATTTTAAGCCGCGCTTCCACTTCTTTTTGAAAGCTGCAATTTTCCGCAACATAAACTTCCTGGTATTTGAAACTCTTGATCATTTCGATGACTTGGTTTGACAGAGTCCGGGAATTCCGGGCATCAAGGCTCGAAGTGTTACACAGTGAATGAGTTTTTGTAAAATAAACTTTCGAACATAACTTAACTAGAATAATTACTTATACATAAAATAAGTAACACAAATATTATGATTGTCTATTAATATTTGTTACCTCCGTAAGGATTTTACTTTTTAGAGAGTTATTACGTTTAAGATATTGCAACAGAGAAAATTAACACTTTTGAAGAAGAAATATGGAAGACCATGCCAATAAGGCTTATAATTTCTCCTTGAGTAGTTTAAATGGGCACTTTATTTATTTAAAGACTTGATATACATATACAGTTTACACACAGTTCAATTTAAGAAAATCAGAGGTATATAAACATATTGTGGGTATATCATAATATTTGAGTTATTAAACAAAATATGATTAGATATGTATATTTTTTTTTAAATTGACTAAATATTTACACTATACTATGAAAAAAAAAGGGGTCAATAGAAAAGGAAAAAGGAGAAAAGGGCGCTTTGCAAACTGACTGCAACATTCATTATTTTGTCTATGTTTTCCATCTGTCGATTTTGCAAAGTTGAAACGAAAAAAGTGCCAAAAAGGAAACGAAAATAAAATAAAATTGAAATGAATAATGTTTATTTTTATTTACATCATACAAAGTATTTGAATACCAGAAACTTAAAAGGCTCTATGTGCCATGGACAAAAAAGGAAAGCAGACGGGAAATTAAAAATACACATAATAATTCAAAGAAAACATTATTTTATTTTTATGCCAAATCAACAAAAGAGCATTTTTTTATGTAGTTTAGTAAAAAATATATAAAAAAGACATATTAAACTAAGTATAAAATCAAAAAAACAAATAATTTAAAAGAAAGTCTCATGTACCGTTGTTAGTTTCTTTTAAAAGGGCCAAAGTGCCCTGCTCTCTAAAGCAATAAAGGTGTTAGTGCCTTAGTGAGAATAAAGAAATAGGTACATCCACTGTTTCATCTATCTATAATAGTGATGTGACGACGATGAAAATTCCCATGGTATTTATAATTCAGTATAATTACTATTTAGCACCCAACATCGTGTATATCTAAAATTCTATTATAAAACTGTTTATGTTCTTCCGTGTGCAAGTAAGGTATTAGATTTTTGAGATCTTTTTTCTTATCTTCTGTTATTTTGCTCTTGCAATTCAGCATGGGTAAGAAATAATTATCTAAATCCGATAACTTTTTGTTCTTCTTCAATAATCTTACAATTTTCCAGGGCTCCATAGAGTTGTGGGTCTCTTTCATTTTGACAACGAAAGGATTATCACTTACGAATTTCAAGCGATGAGCCTTCGATATCTGCATTGTGGTAGTATTCAAAAATGTTTCGGCAGCCAATTTAAAATCCATGAAATCATGTGATGTCATTGAAATAACATTAAAAGGCTGCTTGTCACGAGTATTTTTCATCATATCAACAAGATCTGCAGGAACAATGGAATGTGTTACTCGTTTCCTTTTTTCGATTAAAGCAAAGTCCCTGTCGCAGCTAAGGAATGAATGCCCGCTCATTAAAAATTTATGCTCTATCGATGTAAAAACTTTTTTATACACAAGATATGCCCATAAAAATATCATCATTTTATTTTTATTTTGTCCACTACAATTGTCACTCCACATGATGAGATTCTCCTTTCTTATAAAATTATTAGAAAACATTTTGTAAATGCAGGATGCTATCGCATTTCCCCCTCTTCCTGTAATAGCTTCATGCCACATAAGCATATACCCATCACCGGTATTTTCGATATGCACACCCAAATTGAAATTTGATAATTGAAATTGAAAAAAAAAATCTAATAAAAATAAATCTGCCTCGTTAAGTATTGATTGGCATGTTTGCCATTCATTAGGTTATGTGTTCGATTCCTGGCAGAATGGACGTAAAAATTTATTAAAAAAGTTGTTACAACTGTAATATTTCATTGTTTTTGAACTGGCACCTGAAGCGTCAGTCTAATAACCTTGTAACAGACAATCGAATTACGCTGTGGTTGAGGTACCAATGCAGTTCCCTATGCGCCCCTGAAAAGGGGAAGGAAAATGATGGCGATCATTATCCTCGATCTTACAAGCGTCAAATTTTGGAGCTGTAAGTAAGCCGCGGTGTGAACGAATAAAAGTAGACACTGGATAATCATACAAAAAATTAACCTTTTAAATATGTGACACCATTTTATGTGTTAAGCACTGAATACGACCATTAAAATATAAATTGGTACTTAAGATACGCAATTAGAGCTTTTCATGAAATAGCAAATAAAAATTCCGAGCAAAGTTCATAAAAGATTTATCACTGTTTTTAAGATAACTTAGTTTATTCCTTCAGTTTGTTGGTAATTTTCTTATCGGGTTCGTTTCAATTTAATGTTTGTGGGAAGGAGATAATAAAGGCATTCAATTCTCCAGTACCGCGCCCTGTTTTTCGGGTACTGTTCGTGTTTACTGTTTTCCTGAAAGCATTATGAATGATCTAAAATAGCGGTGGCCAACTGGTCGATCGTATTGGACTCGTCGGCGTTGACCGTTGCTATTAGGACTTCGATTGCGACAAGTCAAAAAAAAGGTTACAGAAATGTTATTTATTTATTTTATCGAAACTAGAGTCAATAGCAATTAAATCTAATATTTTGGCTGTAGTCTGGTAAAACGCACGAAAAATGAGGAAATCATACGATTTCGCCATTATAAAACGAATGTTTTTTTAAAATCGCGCAATAATAAAAAATGAAAAAAACATTAATAAGATAAAAAATGATATTTTTAAAAGATGTTTCTTTTTAAAAATATACTGAAAAGTTTAATATAACTAAAATATTATTACTTTTCGACTGGCAGATTCCGCCATTCAAAATTCAAACAAAACTCTAGGGTCACAATTTCCATATATGGACTAAGTATTGAATTAAATTTATTTGAAATAATTTTAAGACAATAGATTTAAAATGAAAAGAGGCGAAGCAAAATCCAAATTTTTGGTTTTTGATAAGAAATACAAGCATTTTAAATCACATACCTTCAAATCACAACATTTTCCTTTAGTTCTACCGGTACCAGTATGAAGCTAACAAACCTGAATAAAATATTTTTAGAAATTGAATGTTACAACCAGAATTATCTCCTTGAAAAAAGGAATGCATTTCTATAAAAAATAATTTCAAATAAAATATTTCAAAAAAGCAAAAGAAAGCATGATTATACGTCGAAATAAAGGAAAATGTCACAAAAATTTATGTGATATAAAATGCTTTTACTTCTTTTAAAAAAAAAATAAAAATAAGGTTATGCTTCCCTTATCTTCGTTCTCAAGCTATTACCTCAAAATTGTCTAATTTTTTTAGGTCAATACTTATACCCGTATGCAGAGACAAAACTTAAGCTGAGGAAAGTACGTTCTAATTTCTAATGCAAAGAATAACTCGAAGGTGAAGACAATAGAATGTACTTTCCTCACCTTAAGGTTTGTCTCTGCATACGGGTATTAAATAACATAAACAAAGATGATGGGCTGAAATTAAACTCAGCATGGTTCTAGGCACTGTGCACTGTATTGCGTGAAGAAATACTGTCGTAAAATGAAACCAGTGCCTTAGACGAGTATTTTAAATTCTTCTGGGTGCAAGGTTCGAATCCTTGCAGGGTCGATAGGAAATGTTTGTTTTAGAAGAAATATGAAAAATATACAATAATTATATTTATTTATTAAGTAGTAATATTTTTACCAAATTTCAAAGCGCACGTTCAAATACACACGCCATAATAAACATTGAGTTTTCAAACCATACGGCTAGATTCTGCTACCTTAACATGTAGCAGGATATATTTACTAGACATTTATGTCAAAATTAATTTGGCTTGAAAAAACACTTATTTTTCTTGCGTATTTTAAATCAGATTTAAAAAAAATTGTGGCCACCTTAGAAGGAATTAAAATTTAAATAAATCGTAATTTATCCAAAAATTTCTCGGTGGATCAAAATTTTTGTCACTTTTAATGCGTAGATATATGTACCATGGAGTTCTTGAGCCCTCGGTACATATCAATGTACCTACCTCACAACTTGAAGATAAAGGGTCGGTAGTGTATCTTCGTGATCGTTCGGGAGAATTTATCTTCAATTACGACGCCATAATAAAGATACGTCATGTTAAGTGCGTAGATATGTGTACCGTGGCGTACGCGTTCTCTTGGTACATATCGATGTACTAACCCATTACTTGAAGATACAGGGCGGGTAGTTCATATCTTCGTAATCGTTCGGTAGAATTTATCTTCTTCTATATCGTCGTGATAAAATCGTCCGTTGTCGAAGGTATGACGTCCTTAACTTCCGATTGTAATCGCGGTCCTAAGTGTGGATAAGAAAAATATGATGTCTACTTTCCACTGTCCAGCATCCGGACAGTGGAAAGTAGACTTCGAGTCTGATCAAGTTGACCACCCCTGATCTAGAAGGTAGGAAGTCAAATGAATCAAACTATTTCTTGTTTTCGCGTGTACTGTAAATACACCTCAAAGGCGGCACCATATCCGGTTCTATGAACGTCTTGGTCAGTAAAAGCTTGACACACCTCTACGAAGGGAGTGTTTGATCATTAAAACATTCCTAATATTTTTTTTTTTAGTAAATAATAATTTTAATGTAACTATTTATCGAGTTTTCAATATCTACCGGTTTCAATACGTAATCGTCTCTTCGTCAGGACACTAACATGCAAATCCCACGATAAAAAATATTTTGGGTTAGTCCTAGCGTTTCTCGACAAATACCGAATTACTCCATTTTCATAATTTATTTTTGAATTTGTGCTTTTTATTCCAAGATGTATTTTGTTTAAAACTTAATTTAATGAACTTGCAAGGTTTACTAATAAAACCGTCTAATGTAAGGAGTTACGAAGTGGATTTCAACTTAATTGATGTTGACATAATGCAACAGAGATGAAGAACATTTTAGAGAAGGTAATATAGAAGTCTAGGCATCTACAGGGCTAATGAACTGTCATTGACTGGTTTAAGTGGCCACTTTACACACTCTGTAACATTCACTATTCTGACCATATTTGATCATCTATATCCTTACACTATACACTTAAACCAGCCAATGACAGGTCATAAGCCCTGTAGATACCTATACTTCTATATTTCCTTTTTTTAAATGTTCTAAATTTTCTAAATATGAACAACTCCCTAGGGAGTTGAATCGAGTCCTAGTCAACCAAAATTTGGACAAACTCAAAATATTATTAATTTATGTTGGTAAATATTAGTATTTGAATACTTATCGACTTTGCGTGTCTACTGGTTTCAAGACGTACCCGTCTCTTCGTCAGGACACTCACTACACCAACATGCTAATACTAAAAACTCTGAATGAAATTTATGTGTGTTTTCGTCAGTACTATGAATACGGTGATGGTAAAGGTGAAAGTGTATTTCAATATTCGCATAATAGTGTTGTAAGTGTCCCGATAAAGAGATCGGTACGTCTCGAAACCGGTGGGCATAAAATGTCGGTAAGTGGTTATGTACTGATATTTACTAACAATAATTAAAACGTTTGACCACAAAGTTAATGCTTTGAACATTTATAAAACTTTTAACTTATTTAAGAGTTTCGGATGTGGCTGAAAGTTTTGTTTCGGTCTGTCACTAAAAATAAGTCATTTAAAAAAAAAGTTATTTTTTTAAAACAACATTTTTTTTTAATCGTAAAATATTTGTATAGGCGTGGAGACACATGTGTGTCTTTAATATAACGAAAATAAAATTGGAAATTACCAATGCATAATAATTGGGGTGGCGATTTACAATTTGCCTGGGCATTACTTGAATGAATCGTTGATCTGTGTTCATTTTTGTGGGGTAGGAAAAATGCGTGTGCGCGATGATGACAAATGCGGACAAGAACAGTATCCGGCCAAACAAACTACAAGAGATAAAAATCGTACCTTTGGAAAGTCAGGAATGGGGATCAGGGACAGGAATTTGGATGCTAAATCTCCTGAAAAAAAAGTCCTGGCTTCTGGGTAGTGTTTTCTTTTTTCGGCAAACACAGCACTTTCATTATAATTATGCGAGGAATATTTCGATGTAAGTAGCGGTGCGGCGGTCAGAAGATGAAAAAATGTGCGGATGCGGGCAGATAAATTATGAAACATGCGGTTGTTGACAGAACAAATTATGGAGAGAAAAAAAACGAGATTGTTAATGTTGGTTGCTATGGATATGGTTGACAGAACAAATTAAGGAGAGAAAAAAAAACGAGATTGTTAATGTTGGTTGCTATGGATATGGAAAATTGTTCTCATGGCAACCGTAGCTTTCCATGGCCATAGCAACGAGGAGAATAAATAAATATTTAAAGTTGGATTGGAAATCACAGAATGGGTAGGAAAGGTAGATTTTCATCAACAAGCGGTTCATCCACCCACAAACCACTCAACCCCACCAACCACTCGCGCAACCAACTATAGTACAATAATATATTTTTATTTGTTTCAGGTGAGTAACTTTTACCATCACAATGGATCTACACAATTTGATCGCATTGAAGTCAGAAGCTTATTTGGCACTGACTCCTGTTTACAAGAAACTTTCGACGGATTTAGAGTGGGAATTCGCCAAACGAAAAAAACAGGTAAATCAAGAATTACTAAGCTTTTTTTGACTCATTTTTAGGAGATTCATTTAACGATTTTCAATTTTGACTTCCATTATCTTTTTGATTGATGCCGAAAGTAATATACCAGCTTCTTCAATAAACCAAGCCACACGATTTGTAGGCTGAACATCCTTACTTAACTAATATTCGATACCCTTTTCTAAGATATTTCTAATAGACTTCACTGTGAAATGTTTATTTCAAGCACTCATTTTGCATTTAAATCAATTGCAAAGGAGAGAAAAAAAATGGAAAGGGAATAAGGAAGTCTAGGAATTTACAGAGCTTATGACTTGTCATTAGTTGGTTTAATGGCCACTTTACACCCCGTGCAGCATCACTAATCAGTCTATGTTGAACATCCACATTTCTTCAATTCTTACGTCTGTTGACTTTTGTGAAGTAAAAAAGGTAAAATATTCATAAATGTGAGTGAGAATTATGGTTTTTCTTATTAAATAATCAAAATTCGTAGTTATGTGTGCTATCGGAAGTTTTTTTTTATTTCGCACGGTTTTGCAACACTTTTTCAGTATAAAAAAAACCATCTAATGCAATTTTAAAACCAAAAACTAGCTTATGACAGGTCCTGAGCACAGCAAGGGCCTATATTTCCATTTTCTCTTTTCAAATATTGTTTTCTATGGGCAGTTAGAATCCAACCATTACTTTAAACATTTAACATACTGAAGATATTGTTCATTAAATTAACTGATATAAGAAATACCTATTAAAATTGGAAAGTAATTTCAAGCGTTGCCTAGGAGGTACGTAAAATGATTTAGCCGGATACCAACATTAAAGTCACCAAATTATTTTTTTTTTAAAGAAACATTTGTGTTTCTAGGATTAATCGAAATATTAAGAGGGTTTAAAAAGTTAGTAAATAACCTACAATTAGAAAATGGGTGTCAAGTTAAGGTAGAGAGGGATGCGAACCTCTGAATTTTGATCGGTTTGTCCGCGACGCTAGCCATTGGACCACATCCCATTTCAACTCTTTTTTTCACTTAAATCAACTGATGGAAGTGTTAAGTGGAAATGCAAGAGAACTCATATACTAAAAGTCCGTGTTTTGCATCCCGGTCTACCACAACTTTATTCCCATTCCTTGTCATTATTTCTAACTCGTTGAAAACGGCCTCCAAAATTAAAATGTTTAGGAAAATAGTGAGAATGATGTTTCTTTTCTACAAAAAAAAGGTTTTTCAGTTTTGATTACCAGTCATGATGATATTTTTCATTATTTTTTTTATTTATTTTAAAATTTTTGCCACGCAGATGTTCTTAGAGAATTTAATGAAAATATGGTTGAGTCAAAAACAAACGTATTATTATAGAAATTTTTCTGAAAATTTATCCCTGTAATTAATTGCAACATTATTTAATAAGGAATTCGTTTTAATATTATTCAAGTAAATGAAGAGATAAACTGATTGAATTCTACTGAATAGAATTTAATGAGGCGTTTAGAAAATTAAGCTCCCAAAGGTCATTAAAGCTCTCGTTTTTATCATTTAGAAAAACGAGTTTATGTGGAAGGGGTGAAAACAGTGAATTGCATTATATATAGTTAAAATTATACGTAGTTCTTTTTAGAGTAAAAATATTTAACTTCAAAGGCGCGAGTTTGTATAGAAGAGGTGAAAACAGTAAGTTGCATTCAGTATAGTTAAATTAATATACATTTCTAGTATTTCAGTACAAAAGTATGCAGCGGAAGTAGTAAAAAAACAAACAGTTATTTCAATTTTTTTCCGAAACTGCTAAAACAGTTCCACCAAAATATTGAATCGTTACTGTAAAAAAAAACATTACCAGGATATTATTAATTAAGTAAACAGCTTTATCTGGTTTGAATTCCTCCCCCAAGATTTTCGCCCTGACTGCTTGCATATCCTGACTAGTTTTCTGTACAAGTAACAGTTTATTTTTTTGTAAAACTGTTTCGGCAGTGTATACATGTTAGAGACGTTCAATATTTATACTATATTCTGTGAGGGTATGTGTATATGTTTATGTGTGTGAAAGTATTGTATGTGTAGGTGTTTGAGGGTAATGTGTTGAGGAGTTCCAACACCAGTCGAAGCGTAGACAGAAGAGATGGTGTTAGTGTTTAAATGCGTGTATTTATTACATGGCGAATAAATAGTGATTTGTTTCGAGCGAGTGTCACGGCGATGAGAAGTTGAAGGAACTACACTTGAACTACATGCTAAACCTGACTGACTGATGCTGACTGACTGATTGTCTAAACTGACTGAACTGGGCGTAACCACGTCTTATTTTCTCTTTATGTACCGCGTCATTTTAAAGTAAATTTTTTCATGGTTAGGACGATGTTAATGTACTGCAAGACGTTGATCTCGTGTTTCGCAGAATATAATGTATTGAGTTCAGTAGAAAACTTTGACTTGCTTCATCGGTAGTCGCACTATATTTGCATGTGAAATTATTAAACACGTGTGTTTGCCATCGATTATGGACTGTTAATTCCTTATATGTATACGACAATGTGTTGTGAATATAAATGGACTTATCGAATAATGATTATCAAAAAATATCTGTTATTTTTAAAACCCTTAATGAGGAAACGTATCAACTACCTTATCAATCGATGTAAACTTTTCAAGAACACTCCAGCTTAAAACCCAATTATAAAAATATGCTTTTAAAAATAAAATAAAATCTAATAAAAAATATAAAAAGTAGTATGTATTGAAGTACTCATATACACATACATATATAAATACATGTTTGTATTCATTCAAAATTAAACTCGTTTACATATTTATGAACAAATGAAGGTTTTTGAGGCTGTGCCTGTATTAAGTCAAAAAAATTAATATACATTTAAAAATAAACTAAATTATGATGACACATAATGCAATGAAAAATAAAAAAATTCATGAAAATTAAGCATAAACAATTAAACAATAAATAATAACATCCCAAAGAAGATAACTCAACAAATAATCAGATATAAAATTAAATCAAAATTTAGTTACAAACATAATCAAATATATCAAATAATAGAATCACTGAAACCAATATAAAATAATACAAAAATAAAATTAAAATGATAATTGAGATATTGTTTAAAGAGTAAAAAATCAAAATGATAAAAAATATTCCAAATAACAATGAGTACTCAATTAAATAATACAAAAATAAATAATGACAAAAAAACAAAATGTTAATATATATAAGCAAATAAAAGTATGTAAATGTATGAGCTGATTATTTTTCAACATTTAAACTGTCTTCAAAAATTATTTGTTTATGTAAAATACGAATCAAATTAAGAACACAAATATTATTTTTTTACTTAAAAAAAAAAAATAGTATAATTTTTCATTCGGACAAATTGTTTCATTTAATCTTTGATTTTACAAATAAATAAATAAAACGATATGTCGATATTGGTACGGATTCTTGCCCTTTCATTTCCGTGCAGGTTTTTCTCCGTTCTGAAGTGGGTTGGGCAGAGACTAGGAAGGATGCTCAGAAGAGGGTGTACTAGAGAAAATCAGCGGTTTTGGATCGATTTAGACCTTTGAAATCACTTCAAAATACACATTCACGGAAACGTATCGACTGTAATAATTGTTCGAAATGCGGATAAATTTACTGTGGGTATTTTATTCACGTCTGTAGGAATCTGAAGTTTATTTTCCGGATTTAGTGGAATTCAAATAGATCTTTTCACATGAAAAAAATACTTGAAAACTGGCAAAAAGATTATGGGAATCATATTAAGTACTTATAAAAGATATCGTATGATTTGCAACTAGAAATTTTTCATATATCCTCGCTTTAAACAAGACGCATAGTTGCTGATGTTGTCGCTACATAATATTGTGAATAATGTTGTAGATAGTCCATGCTTGAAATAAACTCAAGGGTCCCATTTAAGACCACCAGACTTAGATATACTTTCCACACAAAATCAGTTAAAATTTATTACGCTCAGTTTTCTATGTTAGTGCGATTACATCTAAATACCAATAAAATTTGTGATTTTTTAAAAATATATTTAAAACTTTGCCTGCTTTAATCAATAATTATGTATGTAATAAGAAAATCTGAATAATAAAAGCCCTATTGGCGTTTAATGCATAAAAAAATAAATTAAAATAAATATTTACTTATTTTTACATTTAAATTTTTATTTTTATTTAATGTATTTATTTCGTTATTTATTTGAAAATAAATCAATTTATTTATGAACGCTCAAAGAGTTTTTTCATTAACAGAATTTATTTATTTATTTATCTAACACTTTATAAACATATACAAATTATATTCACATAAGGGCCGGCATATTGCCGGAAGGCAATTTTTCCTAATTACCCAAGGACAATTAACAATTAACCAATATAATGTAAATACTAGGTATGTAATACGAGTATACTCGATTATTATTTAAAAAATTTAAGTACTTAAAGTTGGTTCTAAAAATTTCTATAATAAACATGATTCCCTATTGGCCTATTAGGCACACTGAAATTCGTGAACTTATGCTGGAATTGAATTCTCTTATAAATATATCTTAAGATATCGTTATCTTAAAATAAATTAATATTTCAACGATGTACTGCCGGTAAAACAACTTTGTGACTACAAATTTATTCTAGATCACTTCGTTGATACGGAAAATAAGAAAATAGTTTTTTTGGTAGTTTCCCAAATTACAAAAAACATATATGAATGTATAATTAACACAGAAGATCTTCAAATAAAAATAAAAATTAAAAAATACCTTTTTAATAAATTTTCATTAAAAAATGTACATTTACATGTGTTTGTAAAAAAAAACATGTGTAAAAAAATCGTGTTTCACCGAAAAGTCTCTAGACTTAGCTCTTGGTGGGCCTTGGCTGAATGCCCTTCTCTATTGTAACGAAGGCACCAATGGTTGTTTTTTCTCTAGAAAAAAAACTTTAAACTGTGAAAAATAATTACTTTGATTTGTTTTATTATGAAAAACCGTTAAAGTTTTCATAAATAAAGTTATGAATGTAACTATCCGTAACATTTAGGTAAAGAGAAATAAGTTACTTTTTGACGATTATGTAATGAAGCTATTTGACTGATCATTTTACCTTCGTATAACAAAAAATTAACGAAAAATGCTTCGGTTCGTGTAACAATGCAGTGTCTTATAAACCACGGTGAAAATAACTATAAGGAACTAAATTAGTATCTATAAATAAAAACTATTTCAGTTATTTAAGGAGAATATAAAGTGACAGATAGGAATATATGTATAAGTTGGCAACAAAGCAGCCATTTTCCCGTACTTATTAAGTCCACTAGTTTACCCCGACTTAGTGGAAACGCCACAATGAATAAAGGGAGTATCGCTTGATTTAGGTTCGCCGAATTCGTTAAATCCCAGTGGACCTGACACGCAATCAAGCGATGAACGAGTTTGTCGATAAAGGTGATTACCGACTTAACTAATGAAAAACAAATAACTCGCTACATTAAAAATACCATACTATATTAATTTACTTGAAAATTTTAAAGTTTAAATTAAACATATAAGATTTTAAAAAATGTTTTTTTGTTTGGTCAACTCTTCTTCGCGGCACAGTCCGAACTCATTGCCTAGGTAGACTGTTAAGGTTGGCTCTTTTTGTTTTTAGGTTGTATAATCTTCGGTTCTGGGTGTCACTTTTGGAACATCAAGTTATCCAGGATCTCTTTAGTCTTCCTCTGGAAAACATCCGAGAAAGATCTATAGACATTGTTTTATTTAGTGTGTGGCCTGGTGGTCCACGTTTAATGTACTCGTAACATTTCTGAATACGAATGTTTGAACTCTTAATTTTATCGATGAACAAAACTCCTACCAACCACTCGCCTTTTTATATTTCTACTGTTTCAAGTTGTTGGGTGTAGGAGTTCTACTTAGTCCAGCATTCAAAAACATACGTAATTGCCTCTCAAACTCGAAGTCTCTTATACTTTTGGCATTTTTATTATTTTTTGGTCACAAAAGATTCCTGTTATTGGTCTGAATACCATCCATACCACACATGGTTAACATCTGCTGTGCATCCTCCGTTATTGTAAATGAGTGAGACAATGTACTCGAATGAGTCACGGTTTACTAATATTTCTTATCTCCAGTTACAATGAAGGAGTTGAAGCATTTGTTTCCTCAAAAGGCAGGTACAGATATTTGGTCTTTTTTTATTGATCTTGGTGAAAAATGAGAACCCACGTAGATATGGGCCGGACAATAGCGGAAGCAAAGCCCTAGAACTTCTACAATAAAGTTTAAATTAAATATATTTTTAATTTAAAATAAATAAATAAATATCCTTCTATGTGGTATGCAGTGTCAATCAGTCACAACCCCAACAAATGAATTTGATCGAGAATAGAAGCCACTAACTTGGTTCGTTCTTGATGGGATTGCTCGAGTCCGACGGTCATTGGCGAGCGGAACCAGCACTAGGGCAAACACCAATTTGATGCTTAACACTGGTGGTTGGTGGAAACAATGACTTTGTAACAACAAAATAATATATACGACTCGAGGTCTTGCTGTGGCGGGTTATCAAAGGATACTGAATGTGGGAAGTGAACAGTTGTTGTGGATACAAAGGATGTAGAAATTGTGACAATAATTGACAAATGCACACCCACATATATCGCAACTAGGTCTTTAATGTATAATTCAATCCTAAAATAAAAAGCGAAATTGGCATTGGCTGAACACGCCACAGGAACGGGATATAAATTTTCCATTAAGCTGTTAGAGAGACAAAAGTGTCACCAAACTCGATTAGCAAAAGAAGCAATCGAGATTTACAAATTTTCCAGCAATGCAGGTATGATGGGATAGTGATTAAAATCTTCATGTAATCCAGTTGTAAAGAAATCAAATCAACAAGCTGCTTACAGCAACGACTGGGACAATGACAGGACATCGACGGTACAAATCCTAAGAAGTACATAACTTTACGCAAATATCTATGTAAATAATACCCTGATGATGGACGCGGCAATACGATCCAATACTTTGAAAATGAAAAAGGAGGATACATGGCAAAATAAACAGAAAATATTGTACATATGAATCTGAAATGCAGTGAAAATCTGAAAAATTAATTTATATCATCATCATTGGCATTCCTCATTCACCCAGTGGTGCAAAGGGAATGACATTTTAAAATTAAATGCAGTGTATTTCAATTACGTGTTACAAGGAGGTAAGGTGTTTAGTCTAACGTTTCAGGTGGAAGTCTATGAACAATAACAATTTGTAGTTTGGACAAAATTTAATATCAATATTTCGTAACAACATTTTGAGTTTTTGAGCCAAATTTTTTTAGACAAGAACTGGATTGAACTTCCTAGTGAGCTGTTAAAATTGTCATTTTACAACAGAGAATAACGTTTTAGTGACGGTAATATGGAAGTATAATATATACTTAAGAAATATATAATCCAGTCCTTGTTGACAAAATTTCGTCAAACTCAAAATATTGTTGATAGTGTTATTGTCGATATTTACACATAATCAGAGTTAAACCATTACTCAGAAACTTGTGCCTTTAGTTAACAAGTGAAAGATATACATTAGATAATAAGGTTTGCTAAAAGAATAAGTTAAACCTTTAAGTGTGTTTTGCTATCAAAATTTATTTTTAACATATAATTTTACCTAAAAAAGCATTTTTATTTTGAAACAGAAAGCTTGATTATATTGTTCTGATATGTGGAATAGCGATAGCTCATAACCTGTCAACGATTGTCGTTGCATGTCATTTTGATGAATATAATACCTCGAATACCTCCATCAATTCAGTTTAATTAATTATTCTCTTGATTGCTCACTGTTTATTTAATCCAATGCCTTGTTTCATATTTAAGTTTTTTTTCCATACCACGTTTTCACACTAATTGATTCAAGTCTGTTGATACCTCTGATGGGGGTTGATGGAGGAAAATTCAATTTATTTTTTTACGAAATATATTTTTTTATATAATTTTTTTTTCGGAAGAAAAAAAGAAGGAAATAAGTTGAAATTGGGAATATAGGAATACAAAATATTTAATAATTTATGTAACATCGTTTTTTGTTAATTATGCCATATTGTCAGTAAAGTTCTTTTGGCTGAGGGGAACGTCGACAAAAGCTTAAAGTAAAGCTAATTATGATAAACACTGTTTATTAATTATGGTTTTTATTAATGCATTTAGCCAGACAAATACATATATATATATATATATATATTATTACTAGCGGACCCGACAGACGTTGTCCTTTGGCCGAACGTTACTTTGCCTGCTATTAGCTAGGAAAAAGACTTTTCATTGATATGTAGGTACCTAGATAATTGTTTGTGATTAAATTCAAAAACTAAAAATGGATAATATTCCAATATTGAATTTAAGTAGGTACCTAGGTCCTTGTTTATAGTTGAATTCCAAAACACAAAATAAATATTTTTTCAAATATGACATTTTTTTTGCAAACGTCAAATTCCGGTCTTCTTACCAACAGAGTGGTCTACTTATGTAGGAATACGATTTTTTTTAATGTATTGAATTTAATATTATTTTCATATTACCAAACATCCAGTAAAAAAAATAAATGGGATGAAATTACAAGGAATTTAAAAAAAGAATCTGATTGGAATCCATAAAAAGCAAATGTTGTTCATAAACATTCAAAAACAAACTTTTTTACACACAAAAAACAAAATCTTTCCATTTTTTTGTAAATGCATTCTCCTCGAATGCAACCCTGGAAGATCGATGAATAAAACATTTATGCTCCTAATTTCTTTTTTACACATTGGATTAGACATTTAAATCTACGAACACGCACAGCTCAAAGATCTATATTTATCTGAAAACCGTACGTAAATCGGTTAAGCCGTTTAGGAGGAGTTCGGTAACATCACACGTACAGAGAAATTATAGATTTAAAGATTGTTATTCTGGATAACTTATAAAGCGCCATTTTAGTAATTCTGTACTTCAAGGGCGCTTTGAAAAGTGATTACACAAATAAATGAATGTAGTTACTATTATTACTTTTTCATTGTAGTAAACGAGTGAGATATTGCACTACAAGGCGGACTGATCAAACGGTCTTGGATTGATCATGTTTCGATTTCTCAAAATACGCTGACATCTGTTCAAAATACAACTTTTTATGCAACACCAAATATATAAAACAACGTCAAAAGAAAACAAACGTTTTATAAACATAAATTACCATTGATAAGTTCCATAATTATTTTAATAACCAGTAAACGGTTTCATCGCTTTTTCGATATTTTTGAGACTGGTATCGATTTTATAAAATTAAATCTACACAACAAAAAATCAGTATGATGAAAATGTAATTTTATTGAATAATCGAAAGTCGTTAATATCAGCGTGCGTGCATGAGAAGATGTATGAATATAGAAAAAAACAAGGTTTGCATGCAGAAATTATAGCCAAAGTGATATGGCGTTCTGTATCTGACTATTCCTATGGGGAAACGGCGTGATGGTTTTTTTTGTGAATTGAATATTTTGGTAAATCTTCATTGCTTCTGTGATGTGTGAATAAAATGTCCCCTATTGCTTATTTTCTGGTTTCTGGGTCGTTTTTATCGGCTAAACGAGGCGAACAGTAAAGCAAAAGGGTGTCGAATAAAGGAACGTGGGTGTGTCAATTTGGTTAGAACAAAATCACCTCATAGAATTAGCTCATTATTTAGCTTTTAAATGAAAAATTACTACGTTACGTTATTCTTTCAAGAAATAACACTCTTAGCCTTTATTTTAGAGGCTTGTCAGCAGGTGGAAAAAAAAATATGGCAGAAAGGGCGTACAACAATAAATATACACGCTTTCTCTACCTTAATCTCCCTCAATGTCTCCGTCAGAATTAATTGAGTTTAAAAATGTTAACAGACATTTTATTTTTTTTCCACAC